>NC_137891.1:33560543-34131322 GCF_963455335.1 Martes martes | reverse complement strand
GATCCCAGGGTCCTGGGATAGAGCCCCACATCGGGCTGTCTGCTCAGCAGGGAGCCTGCTTCCCTTACTCTCTCTCTCTCTCTCTCTCTGCCTCTCTGCCTACTTGTGATCTCTGTCAAATAAATAAATAAAATCTTAAAAAAAAATTGGGGGAACGGGCTCAAAAGGTACCAACTTCCAGCTATAAGATCAGTGAGTCCTAGGGAGGTAGTGTACACCATGATGAGATAGTTATAATACTGTATTGCATATTTGAAAGCTTCTAAGAGAGTAGACCTTCAAAGTTTTGATAACAAGAAAAAAATTTGTAACTACATGTGGCGATGGGTGTTAACTAGATTCATTGTAGTGATGATTTTGCAATATATATAAGCAGAGGTTCATATCTCACATTGATTTAATGTTATATGTTAATATAACTTCAGTAACAAAAAGTGAGGGCCCATGGCAAGGACTCCAGTTAGCTGATGAGATTTCACAACAGAACCATGAAGGGATCAAGCTGTAGGGTATGTCTTATCATCCCTGGTGTAGGAACACGTACAGCTACATGCTGCCACATTTAACTGGAGAATTTAAGATCCAAAAGGAAAATCTGCATGTGGTTGGGGTCAGTGGATGTTTATTTTATTTTTATTTTTTTTAAAGATTTTATTTATTTATTTGACAGTGAGAGATGGAACCCAAACAGGGGTAGTGAGAGAGGGGGGAGCAGGCCTCTCCGCTGAGCAGAGGGCCCAATGCAGGGCTCTATCCCAGGACCCTGGAATCATGACCTGAGCCAAGGCAGATGCTTAATGACTGAGCCACGCAGGCACCCTCAGTGGGGATGTTTATATCTGCTTAATGGATAAGTGAGGATTTTTGTGGTCTCTCATTCATTCAAGTCATTCAAGTGACTTTCTTCTGTATTTCTTTCTTCTTTATTCTTTGGTTTTTACTTAACAAGTGGTTAATTCAATTTTCCCTCTTGTCCCCTGCCCCTGAGACATATCCACCCTGATCTTTTCCTCAGAAATTAATGCCGAACAGATCTTTCCTATCTGGCTTTGGTGTAAGGAGCGTGACCACCTCTCCCAGCTTTGGGTCCTCTCTAAAAAGCAAAGCATGCTTTCTACAGAATCCATAAATAAATGAGGAGGTCAACAGTTCATAAAAATAGGAATCATTCATTTAGCCAAGAGTTAGAGGAAAAGGGGTGACAGGAGGTTTCTGATAATACTGATAATTTTGTAAGGCTGATGATTCTGATAACAATGTCGAAGTATCTGATAACATTGTCAAAGGGTTATTTTCAAATCATGGTAAGGAACATGGGAAGGGAATTTGCCTAAACCAACTTTAAGTTAATTAAAATTATTTGCAATTTTCTGCCTGGTGTGGTTAGCAAATGGTACAACTGGTAATTCCATGCCATAACAAATAGTGAATTATTCCATTCACTCTTGTTTTTCTTTTGGACCGTTGGCCATTTCTTGTTTTATAACCAAACCTCTTGATTTTCTCCCTCCTGCCACCAATCAATTCCCATGTTGTCCCTGTCTAGCTCTTTCAACTGGGCACTTTGGGAGGAAGTCAAACTGCACTCATCTTGCTTTGTTATTTGCTAAAAACTCTGATAGATGAGGGAGGGGATTAATATTTTGGCTTGTTTTGATTTCCACTCCAGTGACCTGACTTTATAGCAACAAAGCAATCACCAGAAACCATGGTCTAGCTGATGGGATTGGAGAAGTGTGCCGGGAAGCTGGATACCTGGACGCATTTTATAAACCTAAATGTTTTAAGATGAAATTCCAAATATCCTGCTTACTTTGGCTTTCTTTTTTCAGAAAACAGGCGGCTCTTTGTGGCTTGAAAGAGACACACGGGCTGCGAAGAGTCATCTGAACCGCCCAGAGACGTCTTTAATCTTGACCAGTCTCAAACACAGATCTCCACGGTGAGCCACTTTCTAAGGAATCCTTACAATGCAGAGTCTGTTCAGAGGATGCTGATTTCAAAACCTCGGTACCCAGGGCACAATGAAAAGGGGCAGAAAGTGCACAGCTTCGAGTAACTTAAGAAAAGGAAGAAAATGCGACAGGAAATGAAAGACTACCCAAGTTGAAAGCATATCGCATGCTATGATTCAGAATAAATGAAATGTAACTCTTGCGGGTCTCACATCGACCACCAGGGCTTGCCCTCAGGCACGGCAAAGCACGCCAGCTTCCCATTGTGTAAATGTGCACAAATGAAAAAGGATACGTGAAGAATGTACTTACCATAATCACAGGCAAGGGACTTACCCTTATCTTTTACCAATGATTTGGGTTCTATGACTTTCCATCAACTTTTCTTTTTGTAGAACTATAAAAATCCGAATCACTCAAGCGCTGGGAAGGGTGCTAGTTACTTACTGTTTATCAGTGCTGGATGTGGGTAGATTAATGGTTTAATACCATTCCAAACAGTCTGGTAATCTACGTATTTCGGATGGTGACGAAGCCACCACAATGTCGGATATGAGAGCTGCCTGTGTGTACACATGTAAGCATGAGCCAGTGGAGGGAGGAATTCAGGACCCCCTTCAGAACTGATGGGTGCCCTCTGCCCTCAGATCATTCTTCAAGCTTCCTCAGCTCCGCTCTGTATCTCAGGAGGCTGACCTCTGCAGGCTGTTTCCCAGTATCTGGGGGCCTCTAAGCTGGGTTGGACCAATCAGAGATTGGAGGGGGGGAAACAAGGGAATGGCCTCGGTATTACTCATCTTCCTTCCCTCCCATCTCTTTCACGGTTCCAGCTTCCAATGGATAAACCCAACAAGATTCCAGCTTTGACTGGTCATCTTAGGTCTCTCCAGCTTAAGAGTGGAACAGCTTATGGCCATGGCCAATTGTGGGTCGCTTCACTGTCCTCTGTTGACCTTTAAGACTTCGCAATTTCCTTAATTTCCTACATGTAAATTCTCTTTACATACTCCCAGTGGTTTCTGTTTCCTCACTGCATTCTCAATGATGCGTTAAGTGTCCTTTACTGAACCATGGCTTCCTTTAATTTTATATGGAATCCCCAACTCTTATGATAAAAATAATAATAGCTAATATAGAGAGGGCGCTCCATAAGTACTAGGAAAAAGCACTTAGTAAGTCCCTACACAGAGGATAGTTACAGCTTTAGCCTCCAGCTTCTCCCGGTAGCAGCTGATAGATCTCCTCTGGTTGAACTTGCCAGCATGGTGTATGTTACTCTGACTAAACTTTGACCGATACATAGGCTCTTCTACCTTAATTCTGGTTAAGTGTCCCTTTGAATCTTTAAAAAAAATGGTACTTTCAGCCCATTTACTTCTATTTTATTTCAACCATACTCACTTTATGAGTTATTATTTACATCGATACCTTTCTTTTCCCCTTTGTTCTTTTTTCTTTAGAAAATAATAAGAATGGGGGCGCCTGGGTAGCTCAGGCGGTTGAACGTCCGACTCATGATCTCAGCTCAGGTCTTGATCTTGGGATTGTGGGTTCAAGCCCTGTGTTGGGCTCCATGTTGTGCATGGGGTCTAGCAAAGACAAGCTGTCAAATAATTGCCCAAATCCTGTTGACAAAGATAGAGATGCTGCCGAAAGGGAATTTTGACTGGCGAGCTATGATTACGTGATACTTGGAAATGTCCATTATCAAGTGATGCATGGGAGAAGCACTTGGCAAACAAGGGCGACTGAGAGATATGCGAACGCCTAACAATTTAAAAGTGGAGGACTTCCCGTGTTTGCTTTCCTGCAAGGGAAATGCAGAATTCCGTGGGCTGTCCCCTACTACTAGTGTGATTACAATATTTTTATTGACCATCTTGATCTTCCTGCCACCTGCCAGAACTTTTTACGTTATATGCTTTTTATGCTATAAGGAAACAAGTGATGACAATCAAAAGCTCCGAGCTAAAGCGCACTGATGCATGAGGTAGACAGATTTCTAAGACAGCTCCCTAACATTTCTGCCCTGTGGTGAATAATCCCCTCCCCTTGTGTATGAGCAAAACTGTGAAGCTGTTGGATGTCACCGCCATGATAATGTTATATTATATAACAGAAGGGGTTTTGCAGGTGTAATTAGGTTCCCTAATCAGTTGACATTGACTTATCCTGGATGGGCCTGACTTAAACGGTACTACACCCTTCCCGCCACAGATTCAAAGGGTTACTGGGAGGACCTATGGAAGGGGCCACATGAGAGTGGCCTCTGGTAGCTGTGAATGGTCCACAGACAGCAAACAGCCAAAAAGCAGGGACCTTAGTCCTATAAACCACAAGGAAATGAATTCTGTCAACAACGTAAGGAGGACGAGAAGTGCATCTTTCCCTAGTCAGGCTTCCTGATGAGGACTCGCCTGGCTGACTCCTTGATTTCAGCTTCATGTAACACTAATCTGAGCTGGACTCCTGACCCACAAAACTGGCAGGTAATAAATTTGTGTTGTGTTACATCACTAAGTTTGTGGTAATTTGTTACACAGTAATAGAAAAATAATACAGTCTGTGGGCTGTGTGCACAGACTCCATTGGCAATCACAGCAAAATACATCATAGCCACAATAAGAAATATATAAAGAAAATCCTAAAATTTTATTGATGCATAAAAGAGGGTTTGGAAAACTGGGGAGATATATTATGTCCCTAATGGGAAGACCAAATGTTTTAAAGATGTCAACCTTCAAGTAGTTTTATGACAGATAAGAAGTACATGAATAGTCCAATAGAAGAAGAAGTAAAAAATCTGAACAGAAAATATGCAGAACATTTGGAAATCTTTGGGAAAGGTCACTCTGGAAATAACATCTGAGACACTAAACTAGTCCTTAATCTCTAACTAGAACTTAACTCTATAATAGTAGACTGGACCTAAGTTTTAGAACAAGAAAACTTAACTGGACTGAAATAGTAAATTCTAGAGATGGTAGGAAAAAATGACTATGCAAACACACAGAGATATACACAAGTAAGCACAGAGACAGAGAAGTTCATCAAACCCACAGTGGGAATAGATCTGTGGTCATTTTAGGACCTGAGAGACAGGATATGTGTAAGGCACTTATACATTATTATAGATTACCTTTGAAATATAGATAATGATATCCAGTTAATATATCTTACAGTGTAATTTGATTAGTTATGTGAATGTGTAGTTTTAAAATGTACTGATGTTAGGGAGTCAGATGGTAGCTACATTTGCGGCGAGCACAGCATAACGCATAGAGTCCTTGAATCATTCTGTTGTACACCTGAAATTAACACAACATTGTGTGTCAACTATACTTCAGTTTAAAAAGTTTTTTGGTTTTTTTTTTTAAGGCAAAAGAAATGGAAAAAAAAAAAAAAAGCATGGATGTTCATACAGGATTAGCTGTTTGCTGAAACTCCAATCTGGACCCCAAAGTTACACGGAGAAGGACCATTCAAAGTCCCTGGGTGGTAACAGCGTCAGGAGTTGTGCTTGGATACTCTCTGGGGGTTGCCCTCCTCTCCTCTCCAGCCTGTAGATTGCTGCCACTGCAGTGCTTTGGCACATAAAGGCACAGGCTGGGACCTTGTTCTGCTTTACACAGGGCTGTTTCGTGGGTGAGTGACCTGTGCAGCTATGCTTAAAAGAATCCCATGCTTGGTGTATAGTTCTGTTAATACTATCCTGAAATTCTTAAATTTTTTTTTTTTTTTTAACGAAGGGCCCTGAATTTTCATTTTGCACTGAGCCCCGCAAATTAGGTGGCCCGTCCTGGCTTTAGAACCCATTGGATTTTTGCTGCTTCTGACAAACAGGGATGAAATTTACTTATAGTTAGGTAGTGACCGGGGAGGGAGCATTCCTCCGAATGCCCTGGCATGCTCCCCTGCCAGACTGTTCCTGTTCTCTAATATCCATCAGTTGGATCTACTATAACTTCCAGGAAACTGGATGGGTCTCTAAAGAGAAGCTTGGTGTTGCTTAATCTCTCTGAACCTCAGTTTCCTCATCTGTGAACGGGGCAAATAGAGAAGGTATCAACCCCCATAGGATTGCCCAGAAGACAGAGAGGATGTATAAAAGACTTTGTGTGGTTCCAGGTGCTTACTGAGTGTTAGCGCTTAGGAAACATCAGTTCTTTAAAAAATGTGAGTGTATTTTTTAAATTTTTAATTAACATAGAATGTATTATTAGCCCCAGGGGTACAGGTCTGTGAATCTCCAGGTTTACACACTTCACAGCACTCACCATAGCCCATGCCTTCTCCAAAGTCCACAACCCAACCACCCTCTCCCTCCCCGCCAACCCTCAGTTTGTTTTGTGAGATTAAGAGTCTCTTATGGTTTATCTCCCCACCCGTTCCCATCTTGTTTCATTTTTTTCCTTCCCTACTAAAATTTTTAATGTATTTAAAAAATATATTTATTGAAGTATAATTAACATACAATGTTATATTAGTTTCTGGTGCACAACATATGGCTTCGACAACTCTGTACGTTACTCAGTGCTCATAATAAGTGTAATCACCATCTGTCACCATACAAGGTTATTACAATAATATCCACTATATTTCCTATGCTGTACTTTCCACCTCCTTGACTTATTTCATAACCCGAGGTTTGTATCTCCTAATCCCCTTTACCTATTTCATCCATCCACCCCCTCCCCTTTGGCAACCACCAGTTTGTTCTATGTATTTGCGAGTCTGCTCTTTGGTTTATGGAACATCGGTTCTTACCATTTGGGTCACGGATCTGGGAGAATCCTATACCTGTGGTTCCTCCCTTACCCCTGCAGCGCCCCCAAATGCCATCTCGGAAAAATAGCTTGCCTGGAGGCGTTTCCTGAACCCCTGCAAAGGCACGTGCCTCTCCATGTTCATTTAGGCGGTGCTAGCTCCACTCCCGCCGGGAAGCCTCCACCTGTGGCCTCCCACCGCCGCCACCCTGCCCCTCCCCCTGACTCCGCACGCGGCTTCTCCGCAAGGGTCCCGGCGGCGGCGGCGCCGGAGGGGGCGGGCCCGGCTGTCCGCCCGCCCAGTGTCGGGCTCGGGGTGGGGGTTCCCGCCTATTACTGGATGGAAACTCCGGCGTTCAGGGGGGCGGGAGGGAGAGCGGGAGGGAGGCTCGCGGGTGAAAGGGGCATTGATGCAGCCTGCGGCGGCCTCGGAGCGCGGCGGGGCCAGTCTCTGGTCACGTCCGGGCTCCGCGCCTCCTCCTGCTCCCGCTCCTGCTCCGCGCGTCCCGGGGCCGCCGCGCGCCATGCGCCCCCACGGCCCCGCCGCCGCCTCCGCGCAGCGGCTCCTCGGGCTCCTGCTGCTCTTGCTGCTGCAGCTGCGGGCGCCGTCGAGCGCCTCCGAGCTCCCGAAGGGGAAGCAAAAGGCGCTGCTGCGGCAGAGGGAGGTGGTGGACCTGGTGAGTCCGGCGGCGGGGACGGAGCCGCGGGCCGCACGGGGAGGACGCGACCGGGCTGGTGGGGTGGGGGGTGGTCTATACGGCTGCGCCTGTGGGTCGTGCGTGCGCCTGACTGTCCCGCTTTGTCTGAGTCCACGTGTAAGGTAGGACCTGGGCGAGGCGAGCGGTGGGGACGTGGAGAACCAAATGGTGGAGCGGAGATGCGACGTGGGTCGGGTGGGACGCCCCAGAATACAGGGAGTGGCCCAATAATTTCTGGCCTCTGAGAGCCGTCGTCCCCCCTCCCCGCCCCGTCCCCCCTTCCCAGCACCCTGGGAAGACGGAGAGGGTTAGGGCGGCAATGAGAGGAGAATGAGGAGCTCCAGCAGGTTAGAAAGTGGGCCTGGGAGCTGTCTAGGAGACCCTGGAGCTGATTCCCTGGGTGGGCCTGGGCCAGAGCCCTGAGATGTGTCCTGTGTTGGGGCTGGTGGCCACGTCTGCCTGCAGGAGAGAATAACAACCCTCACAGAGCATCCGTCCAACTCTTTGTAACTTGAACCCTATGAGTCATGTTGGGTCATCTTCCTAGGGAGTGTGGACTGCAATTTACTTTGTTGGACGACCACAGCCCAGGACAGGAATGGTCCGAGGGATTGAGGCCAGAAGGGGAAAATGAAAAGACCCTGCACTAACCCTCCCAGGACCCATTTCACTGTTCTGTTTATAGACAGATGGACAGTCCATCCTTCCAGACACCCTGGGTCCTCAGCCTGTGGCCACCCAGCAGGAGCATCACAGTGGAGCTAAGGGAGAAGACAGTTCTCAGAAGAGCAGATAAATACCCCAAGTGCTTTCTGAGGGCTAATCTATGGGAAGGTCTGTTTGCTTAAAGCTCCTTCCCTCCAAAATCAACAAACCCAGTGGAGGGCAGAGCAGTCCTCTGTTCTGTGTCAAGAGCTGTCCTTTCACAACTACCATATTCCTTGGCACATAATAAACTTCAGTCCTTAGTCCAATCTTAGTTGCAGACAAATATCACTTACAAGCATGGCACGACATAAGGGAGGGGGACATTGTTTTGATTAAAAAAAAAAAGAAGTTTCGAGTTCGTTAAGCTGCCATTAGAAACTGAGCTAATAAACCAAACTCCCTGGCAGCTAGTTCTATGCCAGATTCAAAAACTCTGGAAAAAAATTCCTGCCATTGCACACTGCACATTTTGGTGATGTGCTATGTAATTTTGCCCCACAAAGCAGACAATGTGTTCAGGGCTACAGTTCTATTTTAAGTGTCCAGATTGTCTAAAACTGTACCAAATGGCTGGGGTTCATGTGCAGTTTGCATTTTATGGATTCGTAATTATGATACACAAAATACCCCTTTTCTCCATAAAGCTAGCAATTTTTTCTTTTCCTCCACGGGTTTCCAGTACCTGCGGTTTCCCACAACTCTCGCCCAGCTTGGAAAAGCTTATTGTGCAGCCCAGCTCAGGTGCATCCTGTAGATTGGATTTGGTTTTGCTGGAGAAAAAAAAAATGTTCATGTGGTCGTTGAGAAGGTTTCAACAGATGCTATAAAGCAACTTCTTTGTACAGGAGCTTTCAAAGCGTTCCTTTCAAGCTTCCAGCATGCTCTGCCCCCTGGTGGCCAGTGGAAGAAATAGGGGTTCATGCTACAGACATTCATAGCACACCCACCTAGTACTAAGCCTGTGCTGTTAGCATTTTTATTTTTATTTTTTAAAATATTTTATTAATTTATTTGACAGAGAGAGTGAGATCACAAGTAGGCAGAGAGGCAAGCAGAAAGAGAGGGAGAATCAGGCTTCCTGCTGAGCAGAGAGCCTCATGCGGGGCTCGCTCCCAGGACCCTGAGATCATGACCTGATCGAAGGCAGAGGCTTAACCCACTGAGTCACCCAGGCGCCCCTAGGTTAGCATTTTTAAAGTGAAAGAAGACAGATGTAATATGCGTGGAACCAAATTCAGTAAAATTATGTGGTCATTGAAATGCAGTTTTTAGATAAAAATCTGAATAAACATTCTCAACCTTGGCACTACTGACATTTGGGGCTAGATAATTCTTTGTTGTGGAGACTGTCCTGCACATTGTATGAGGTTTAGCAGCACCTGTGGTCCCTATCCACATTAGATGCCGGTAATACCCTCCTCTCCCAAGTTGTGACAGCCAAAAATGCCCCCGGATATTTGCTAAGTACACCCTGAGGGACAAAATCGTCCGTGATTGAGAACTAGTGATATATAGAAAAATAAAACTTTGTGTATCATCTTGTCTCAGGGGGAATAATAATGAAAAAAATCAGAAGTTTTGTTGTTTCTCCCTTCCTACTTGATATCTATGTCTAAACATGAATCTGCTAGTGAAAGCAAGTGAGATTACTAAAATGAAAAATCTAGAATAAATCAAACTGCTTTAGCATATTTTATACTTTAATTTGTCTTCAAATTTTGTTAAATACATTTGCAATTTTGTTAAATATTTTTCTTACTATTTCTTTGGCAATAAATAAATAAATAGCGCCTTTTTAACATCAGGAAAATGGTAGTGGCCGAAGTCATGACAAAAATCATTTATCAAAACACAAATGAAATTGGTGATGTAACAAGAAATTGATTGGGAAACCTTATATATATGAGCATCCTTCCCAGTCACCAGCATCACGGATTTTATACTATGACCATGTCTAAGTCCGGAAGTAATTTTTTTTAAAATATTTTATTTATTTATTTGACAGACAGAGATCACAAGTAGACAGAGAGGCAGGCAGAGAGAGAGAGAGGAAGGGAAGCAGGCTCCCCGCTGAGCAGAGAGCCCGACATGGGGCTCGATCCCAGGACCCCAGGCTCATGACCTGAGCCAAAGGCAGAGGCCCAAACCACTGAGCCACCCAGGCGCCCCTGGAAGTAATTTTAATATATAAGGAATCTTGGATTTTTTTTGTTCTCATTGGACAGTATCATTATACAGAATGATAGTACAAGTTACACCAATAGGGGAATGTTAAAGTAAAAACTTAAGTCAATTGCATTTGGGGTTGGACCCATTCCAGAATAGACAAGGGAATTAGAGATAAAATGTTACCTTTAGGGGCGCCTGGGTGGCTCAGTGGATTAAGCCACTGCCTTCGGCTCAGGTCATGATCTCAGGGTCCTGGGATCGAGCCCCGCATCGGGCTCTCTGCTCAGCAGGGAGCCTGCTTCCCCCTCTATCTCTGCCTGACTCTCTGCCTATTTGTGGTCTCTCTCTGTCAAATAAATAAATAAAATCTTTAAAAAAAAAAAAATGTTATCTTTACTAGTTACTCCCCTGTATTGGTGTGCATGGCTTCTGTGTGTGTGCTGGCCGACAGGTATCCTAATGCTGTCTTTCCTGGGTCTAGAAGCTGGTAAGCTCCACACAAGGGAGTAGACACACTTGCCCAGGGTCACGGCCTCACATGGTCTTGGGAGAATGGTAAGAATCATCATGGCCGACGTGCGCAGTGTTCACTGTGTGCCCCATGCTGCTCTGAGCACAGTTTTATATAAGATCTCACTTAAATCTCATATGAACCCTACCACGTAAGAATCTTCATCATTTTTCCTCTTTTACAGGTAAGGGAACAGGCACTGAAATGTTGAGCAAGTTGCCTTATCTCACATAGCTAATAAACAAATTAAAATCCAGAGAATCTACGCTCTTAATTTCTACTTGATACTCTTGCTGCCTGCCCACCAAGACCAGAGAGAATCCGGGCACTTAAGAGGTTTGACAGATTATTGCCCCCTGTTGAAGGCCAGTGGTCACCTGTGACCAGGCCATTAGCTCCTGAGGAGAAGTGAGGTTGGAAGCCAGAAGTTTTAGTCTAATGACACTTCCTTCACATAAAAATAGAGAGAAGCAAGTGATGTGCAATCCAATTCAAAGATTTTGCTGGTGTAAGAGAATTCTTAGCTAAGATTTTTTGATAAATATATCCCTAGGACTATGTCTTAGGGAAATAATTCAAAAGACATCACTATATGGGTGAAGATTTTCATTACAATAATACTAATGATAGAAAAAATAGAAATAACCTAAGCATCTCCAAATAGTGCGATGTTTGCATAAAATGTTTAAAAGTATCATTGTGATACTCTACAGTCCTTTACGACATACAGGGTTAGAAGAAAAAAACAGTATATCTAATTATGTTCACCCTGGTATACAGCAGTTTAAGAATTATGTATGCTTTTAATAAGCAGTAGGAAAAAAGCAGGCAAATGAAAACATTTTGTCTTCTTTGATTTCTGTGTGTGTGTGTGTGTGTGTGTGTGTGTGAGAGAGAGAGAGAGAGAGAGAGAGAGCAGTCTGTGCAATGGAAAGCAATCTCAGTATTTTAGAAATAAGTTTAAAATCAGTTCTCTATAATAACTCATCTAGAACATGAGCAAGTGGTATGAAGGGCTTCTTGACTCCAAGGGCTCAAAATAAATGTAAGTCTAGGGGTCCCGGGGTGGCTCACTTGGTTAAGTGACCAACTCTTGGTTTGGGCTCCTGTCATGATCTCAGGGTCCTGGGATTGAGCCCCCTCCCCATTGAACCCCCAGCATAGTTCCCAATTGAGCCTGAGCGGAGTCATGTGTTAGGCTCCAGGATCAGCGGGGAGTCTGCTTGTCTCCCTCTCTCTCTGCCCTTCCCCCTCTGTCTCTCTCTCCCCCTTAAATAAATAAAATTAGTCTTTTAAAAAATGCAGTTCTAATCAGAAAGTCTTTGAATCTTGAGCGGTGAGGGGTTTTCCCTTTTTCCTTTGTCTGTTGTAGTATAATGGAATGTGCTTACAAGGACCAGCAGGGGTGCCTGGGCGAGATGGAAACCCTGGGGCCAATGGCATTCCTGGTACCCCTGGGATCCCAGGTCGCGATGGATTCAAAGGAGAAAAGGGCGAATGCTTGAGGGAAAGCTTTGAGGAGTCCTGGACACCGAACTACAAACAGTGTTCCTGGAGTTCGCTCAATTACGGCATAGATCTTGGGAAAATTGCGGTAAGTAAAGTCTGAATTATTTTAAAGTTGAAGAAAAGCCTTTGAGTGTTCGCGGTTGAGTGTGAATTGAAGAGTTTATTTTATTTTTGCTAAAAGACTTTTTACAGAATTAAGGAGTAGGGACCCTGTAGCTAAGTTAGAATTAATGAATAAAAAAGATAACATTTCAGGATTAATTTTATAAGGATATTTCTTTCTTTTTCTTTTTTAAGATTTATTTATTTGACAGACAGAGATCACAAGTAGGCAGAGAGGCAGGCAGAGAGAGAGGAGGAAGCACGCTCCCTGCTGAGCAGAGAGCCCGATGTGGGGCTCGGGGCTCAATCCCACCCCGCATCGGGGCTCGATCCCAGGACCCTGGGATCATGACGTGAGCCGAAGGCAGAGGCTTCAACCCACTGAGCCTCCCAGTTGCTCCTGTAAAGATATTTCTAAGACAAATAAATCACCATGTTATTTTAACCCTAATAATATCTAAAATAACTTACTTCTTTTTTAAAAATGCAAGCAAAAAAGGAGAGCAAAAGTATCTGTGTTGTACAGTAAGCAACTTTCCAGTCTTGTTTAAAAGTGAACTTAACTTTGAATTAGTGCAAGAAATTCTGCTGTGGTCCCAGGCATAAGGGTGGGAAGAAATTTCCAAGAAACTAACCATGTGATAGGAATTATCTCCAAGTGGAAAGTCTGTTGGTATTTGTCCTTATTCTGGGTAGCCTGTATGGCTTAAAATTGCTAAGCTTAAGAAAAGTGGAATGGTGAGAAATGTACTACAGTGAGCCTTTAAAATTTTTCTGCAACATTTTCATTAATGATTCAGTCACTTTAATTAGTGTTTGCTTCGAAAGCAACTGGTAAGGTGACTGGGATGGCACAGAACTGAAGAAGCTGGGGTTCTTCCTAAGCCTCTTTCTAATTTTGTTGGACCATTTGTAGATGGTTCCGTGTATATATTATTATTATTCAGCATTACATTATACGTTGATATTAACCACGCCTACCACCAGGCAAATGCAAGTAGAAGAGATTTTACTTTCACAAAGCTCTGAGATGGTCCTCATCTCCGCTCTTTACTGTCTGCTTGATTATATATGAAGTTGCATGAGACCGCCCTGATTTGATTCTTTTGTGTACTAGAATTACCGCAGGGCTTTGTTTTCCTATGTGACTTCTTAAAAAGCATTTTGTTAAAATGTGTCAAAATGTTACCTGCTTCTTTAAACACCTGACATTGACAAACTGGTTACTTATTTATAGTTCATCAGAAGTTGCTGAGTTCTCTCTAAAACGACTCTGAATTATTAATATGTTTTTAAGTTTCTTTTAGGACCGGTCAGAATGAGTTTCGGTGCTTTCCCGAAAGTAAAAGATAGTAGACCATGAGCCAGTAGAGAGTTGAATTTTGTAAAGAGCCATTAGAGAAAAAAACCCGGGGTCTTCTAATTGTGTCATTATAGGTAAAGACTAAAACTTCCACCTATGCTTTATCCCTGATACTGTTTGCTATTGGTCAAAAAGAGACTGGGCAGGAATAAATATATAGTCTAGAATGTAAGGACCATGAGGGCAGATTCTGTTTCATTTACTGTGGTAACTGTAAAGTCCAGCATGTAGGGCTCAGGAAATAGTTTTGGAGTGAAAAAAGAAAAGTAGATATATAGACTGGTTTGGCTTAAAATACTGAAGACCAGCTGTTTTGAGTAAAACTAAAAGATAACTTCAGTGGCGTGAAGAATTCTAAGAATGCCATAATTTGATTTTCTTAGAGTTCCTAATATCGGAGTCTCTTCTCTCTCCTTCTGTAAAAGTTAAGCTTTTTAAAATGTAGTTTGAGGAAAAGGAAAGTGGAGTAACGGTCACAATACAACTTGAAAGCATCTTGTAAATGGAAATAGAAAATGCTAATTACACCCTATTTCTGTGTTTGTGATAGGAGTGTACATTCACAAAAATGCGCTCAAACAGCGCTCTGAGAGTTTTGTTCAGTGGCTCCCTTCGGTTAAAATGCAGAAGTGCGTGCTGTCAGCGTTGGTATTTCACGTTCAATGGAGCTGAATGTTCTGGACCTCTTCCCATCGAAGCCATCATTTATTTGGACCAAGGAAGTCCTGAACTCAATTCAACAATTAATATTCATCGTACTTCTTCTGGTACGTAGAATAGCGACTGCAGGATGTGCCTGACATCTTTAGAGACTGAAGACTGGTTTGGAACCTGCTATTATGTTAGCTATCATGTTAGCTCACCAGCCTGTGATAGAGAGACCGATAGCAAGTTTTCAGCACCTAACTCTTCATCCCGGTTGCATTTCAGAATTCCCTGAAATAGATCTTTAAAAAAATACTCAGATGCCTGGGTCCCGTCTCTGACCAACTGAGTCAGAATCTCTGGAGATAAGACTGTATTTCTTAAAAGACTCCCAAAGTTGAAAATCACTGAATTAGATGAAATGGCAAACAGCCCATAATACCACAGAGCAGTGGTTTCCAACTCTGGCTACACATGAGGTTCAATTAGGGCACTTAAATCCCCACATCTGGGTCCCACCCTTCTAAGGAGTCTGACTTCATGGAGCTAGATGCAGCCGAGGTACTGGAATTTCTAATGCTCATCCCGGGTTGAGGTCCACTTGGTAAGGTGATCGTTTCTCTGCCTCGTCCTTTAAAAGGATAGATATTGTCTGCTGAATTTGTAAAAGAGAGCATCTCTGTAGTGCATGCTTTGTTTCTGCCTAGTATAAGAGAAAGGACAATCATTTAAACCAGTGGTCATTAAGCTATAAGAAAAAAAAACGTTATTAGTTTGTTTTATTTGATTTTAACGCTCATTAAAAAAAGTTTGGAAGATACCAAGAAATAGAGGGGGAGGGGGTTTCTGTTAATGTCATCACTCAGACACACCGCTATATTTGGCTGCCAGCCGTTTTGGTTTCTTGAGTTGCAGTGGGATAGCACACCATGACGGTCCACGCTGGGAGAATCACAAGATGTATATATCACTGGCTTCATTCCCCTCATGTCTTGCAGGGATGTCTCGCTAACCTTGTACGTAACAATGACAGAGGGAAGAGGAGAGGTCCCTCCCTATTAATCAGAAGCAGTTCTATTTCAGCATGCTTTGGGGACCCAAGTTAGATACTGAACCCAAAAATTAACATAGCACATTTATTCCTAAGAAATCATGGCCATCCCTTCTGCATTCTTCCTCAAATCCCCACACTATCCTTGAGATATAAAGAAGATACTTGAACCCCCTCTCTTCGCGCATAGAAAAGGTCTAGGAAAATAAAGTGTGTTAGGCAGGACAGTACAATCAGTGTTCTGGCAAGCAGAAACCAGCTCCTTGCCTGCCCTCTTGTCTCCCCAGCCCTCTCTTTGATCAAGTTAAAACGTTTCATTACCAAGTCCTTAGATACTTGTGCTGGAAAGGATATGTTTTCCATCTGAGACGTAGTCCCTACAATAAGAAAAACCTAGATAGAAAATCAGAATTTGATTAGGAAGTGATATATGTTTAGTATATATACATAGTATATATATAATATATACATAGACATAGTATATGTATATATACTAAACATTATATGCTACATAGTAGGTATGGGATATGTGTAGTTGGGATAAGCAACTAGCTTTCTATTGTATTACCTTTAAGGTGTTTGTGTTAATATCTTGCTATAATTTAAGCCTTTAGGCTCAGGAAGTGTGACATATACATGCATATGTTTTATAAATTATTTAACATAGCAGTTCCCAACCATGGTGTGGAAATTATTTGGTGTGATCACTTGGGTGGAATGTCAGAAGTAATTGGGTATTTATAACAGTTTTTGTATTAAGATGGTAGAAGGTTACCTCCATAATAAAATCACTTTCCCTTGCGCACAGATACTCTTTCCTGAGAGAAAGGAGACACACTTACACTTAGCACATCGAGGATGACTTAAAGCCTTGGCTATGCCTATGGGAGTTTGGAAAACATTTAAATGTCACCTTGTTACCTGGGGCTAGGAGGGGAACAGGTCTAGAACCCCCTAATCCAACATATTTCGGGTGGTTATTAAGTTGCAGTACTACCTTATCCCAACAAATATGCTCATTCATTCAAAAAAACATTATTTCACAGGTTAAAAACCATAAAGTGACCAATTGACCCTCCTGATGTGAGACTGGGGTAGACTCAAATTTGCCTTATGTCGTGTACGTGTGGTGAACAAGTGTCTAGGCCATGGGTGTGCCGAACTTGGGAGAACATGAGTATTTCTGGACATTTTCACCCAGTGTGGCCCTAGATTAAGCGGGACTGTGATCACACTGCTTTGTTCTCCCAGCTTTGAAAGGTGCCCGAACCACAGTCAAATCCCTGTGTTCTGAGGGACTTACCTTAGATTCATTGACGTGTGAGCTCAAGGAAGAAGATCGCTTCAGACCTACATCCCTGAGGCTCAGTTGGAATGTACTAAGCTACCAAATGGGAAACCTGACTGGTTACATGATGGCATCCCTCACGACTTCTACGTCAGGACTCATTTTCTGAAACAATCTGGCAACCTTGGGTTCCTTTTCCTGCTCACACAGACACATATCTATTTGTTTCTTTAAATGACCATTGAGGGATTTTTTTTTTTTTTTTTAAATATAGAAGGACCTTGGTAAGATGGAATGCAAGTTGTACATTAGTATGTGGAAGTCCAGAGACCCTGAGAAAAGTTGTATAATAATAAAGCATAAGAACACTGAGGAAAAGCAGGGTGTTTGGCTTGTTCACTGTGAGGAAATTCCACGTAAAATGGGATTCCCAGACTGAAGGGCTGGTAATAATGATTATGCTAGAATTTCTTTAAATGTTACAAAAGTCGTCCTACGCACCAAGTGTATAGGTAAGTGTTGGAAAAGGCTTGCATATCAAAAAGACCTGCATATCAAATAAAAAGTCATGGCTTTCTTTTTTTTCCAAGATTTTATTTATTTATTTGACAGAGAGAGATCATAAGTAGCCAAAGAGGCAGGCAGAGAGAGAGGGGGAAGCAGGCTCCCTGCTGAGTAGAGAGCCTGATGCGGGGCTTGATCCCAGGACCCTGGGATCATGACCAGAGCCGAAGGCAGAGGCTTAACCCACTGAGCCACCCAGGCGCCCCCAAAAGTCATGGCTTTCAAAAGTGTGGGCTTCTTCCGTTTAGTTAAAGAAACTGCTTTTTTTTTTGTTTCCGATCACCTGAACAGTAACTTCCGGTAACTAAACAGATTCTGGTTTTATGGCTGAAACCTGTGAGAAAACTGCCTGTTCAGCTTATGTCGTCGGGTGGATAGGTATACATTTTTAAAAAAATACTTGTGGGGTAAGAAGGAGAGAACTTATCTTCATGAAGTCCTTATTAAGTGTTAGAATTTTTAAATCGCTGTGCGTTCAATAGATTTGTTAGCTACCTTGCTAGGGTAATAACATTTAGATGAAGATTTTTGCTTTTTGTTCTAAAGAAGGGTGTAACTTTCCTCTCTGTTCTGCAGTGGAAGGGCTCTGTGAAGGAATCGGAGCTGGACTAGTGGATGTTGCCATCTGGGTCGGGACCTGTTCCGATTACCCGAAAGGGGACGCCTCCACCGGATGGAATTCAGTATCTCGCATCATTATTGAAGAACTGCCCAAATAAATCCTCTAATTTTCATTCCCTACCTCTTTTTTAATTAAACCTTTAAAGGGTTCATTTTAGTGGCATTTTTATATCATTTTTATGTATACAACTGAAGAAGAAACAAAGATAAACTGTTTCAGACCAAAGTGTGATCTCACGCTGTTTGGAAAATCCAGTATTATTCATTTTCCTTCCATCAGAAATGGTTTCAGGATTTTGTAGTTGATTAGAATACCTTCTTCATAGTCCCCATTCCCTGAACCTGTAATTTGGAATGTCATTGTGGTCTTTAACTTTTCCTGTTCTCTTACTTAGGATAGTGTTTTTTGAAACAGGAAGGCTACCATATCAGTCTTTGTACAAGTTGTAAATGTTCAGAACTGTTTTATATCTGTGAAATAAAACTTATGTCGAACAACTTCAATATGTCAACCTAATTGCCACTAAAATTAGCGTTCTTAGTACTTTCTTTCTGAAAAGTTGGGGTCATTTAACGATCATATATAAAATTTTAGTGCATGTATAGTACTGTTTCATATTTTGAAGAATATCAAGAAAAAAGGGGTATTTACATGTCAAGAAATACATTAGCACTTTAGGAATTTTATCTTTAACAAGGAATAAAAAGCTGTTATTTTTAACAAAGAATAAAAAGAGGAATTCTGTCCTTAAATTGTTTACCATTTAGTAGGGAGGATAAGATATATACAAAAATAACAATAAATCAAAGATCAATATGTTGATTGACATAAAAGTTGTTGGAGGGGTGGTACAATTCAAGGGATGTTTTGTTACTTCTGGCCAAGGTGATCAGAAAGAATTCATGAGGAAGGAAGGGCAGGTGTCAGACTGACAAAGTTAAGTGAATCCTGGACTTGAACTGGGAGTATCCATATGAACTTCTGCAGTACTTTAACTTAAATAAGACTATAAAACAATAACAACAATGTCTCCTAGTTTCTGGCCTGCAAACAATGACCTAGAAAAGGCTTAGAAATGATGACCCATTGAGTAACATGATCTCCACATTCCATTTCCTTCTTTTTTTTTTTTAATATTTTATTTATTTATTTGGCAGACAGAGATCACAAGTAGGGAGAGAGGCAGGCAGAGAGAGGAAGGGAAGCAGGCTCCCCGCCGAGCAGAGAGCCCGATGCGGGGCTTGATCCCAGGACCCTGGGATCATGACCAGAGCCGAAGGCAGAGGCTTAACCCAGTAAGCCACCCAGGCGCCCCTCCATTTCCTTCTAAAAGGAACTAAGTAAGCCTCCTTGAAGAAAGACGTGATTTCAGCTCCGGGACAGGAAACGTACAGTGTGAGTCTGGAACGTCTTGGCATACTGGAAAACAAGGCAGCTATGAAAGATAACCGAAAAGGATCCAAGAGCCAACTTGAATTGGTTCCCTTTGGCAAAGACCGTACAATGTAAGCATCAGTAAAGATAATAACTGCAATGGTTTGTAACACATCAAATATGTTTTAATGTAGGAGTTCATAATGACATTGACATAAAATTCATCGGTCAACCTGGAGGGTGCCAGCAAACCAACCTGTTACTTTCAAAATTGGTAAATAGAAAAAAAAACAAGCATTTTTTCTGCTTTCTCAATATGAACCATATTTCTGGGTGACCATATTTTGGATGAAGGGAAATTTCTCCTTATGGAAGTGTGTGTGTACTTTGTAGTGTGTATTGGTATAGATAACAAATGAGGAGTGCTGGAATTAGAATATCAAATTTTCAACCCCTCACAAATTAAGGGATCTAGCAATGACTGTCAATGACTGATTACTTTCCAAAAAGGGAGGGAAGAGACTATGTACCTCTTAATGAAAGTATGTAACACCACCCAAGAAGTAGTTTTGCCAAGAAACAATCAAACTTGGATTTCATAGAGCTTCCAGATTTAACTCTTATATTTTAGGAAATATAGGGGATAGAAGAACGTGTTAATTGACATGACAGAACCATAATCAGCAAATCTTGACTGTGGAAACTTGAAAGACACCTTGGTTTCTTCAACAACAACAAAAAATTGCAAAACAAGAGAATGAAAAAAACATGGATGACAAGAGATTTACTATTGTGTCAAACCATCTCAATATTTGAACTTTATATGGATGCTTGAGGTAGTTTAGGACATTTGGACATTAACTGGATATTTGATATCAAATAATTACTTTTTAGATACAATAATGGTATTGTTATTTTTTGGACTAGTTTTTTTTTTAATATTTTATTTACTTATTTGACAGAGACCACAAGTAGGCAGAGAGGCAGGTAGAGAGAGAGGGGGAAGCAGACCCCATGGAGCAGAGAGCCTGATGTGGGGCTTGATCCTAGGACCTGAGATCATGACCTGAGCCGAAGGCAGAGGCTTAACCCACTGAGACACCCAGGCGCCTCAAGTTTGTTTTTTTTTTAAGATTTTATTTTTAAGGGGTACCTGGGTGGCTCAGTGGGTTAAGCATCTGTCTTTGGCTCAGGTCATAATCCTGGGGTCCTAAAATCAAACCCCACATAGGGCTCCCTGCTCAGCGGGAAGCCTGCTTCACCTTCTCCCTCTGTCCCCCTTCCCCACTCATGCTGTCTCTCTCTCTCTCTCTTTCTCATTCGCTATCTCAAATAAATGAAATATTTTTAAAAGAGATTTTATTTTTAAGTAATCTCTACACCTAACATGGGGCTCAAATTCACAAACCCGGGATCAAGAGTCATATGCTCCACTAACTGAGCCAAGCAGGCACCCCATATTGTGGTTATTTTTGAATAATGTTTATCTTTTAGAGGTACTGCAATACTTAAGGTAAAGCGATATGATGTCTGGGATTTGGTTCAGAATAATCTGGAAAGGAAAAGTGGGTGAAAAGGAGGCTGGATGAAATAATGTTGAAAAGAGAACCAAGATGGGTAAACCAAGATGGGTAAAAATTTTGAGAAATGGGACTGGGATTAAGGACATGTTGGCTGGGGACAAGAACATTAGTTCAGACCTCTTTAAATCGGCACAGACTGTGAAGATATCTGGGTCCCACGTGAATGCCTACCAAAGAACATCCACTGCAGAGCAGGCTCTTAGTGAGATGGACAGAATATCACACTGTTGATGTCAGCTCCTTTCCCCAGCCACGCCAGGGCTAGTTCAGTGGAGCCATGAACAAAGAGGCCCTGGCGGCAAGGATGGAGGCTCTTCAACAACATGGAGTTTCCCCTAAAAGGCTGGCTGGGCTAGTGTACTGCTGAGTAGACACCAGCACTGAACATGTAACATTGGCACCATTCCCTGAGAGGACAAGCCAGACACCTAGGGGACCTCTTCTACCGTGGAGGGGCAGAGATTCATTCTCATGGAAATAGACATATATTCTGGATATTGATTGGCCCCCTGTGCCAGTAATACTTCTTCCAGCACTCCCATGCATGGACTCCACTGTCCTGGAATTCTACCAGGCACTGTTTCAGATCCAGAAACTTCATTTTACAACAGAGAAGTGCAGCAATGGGGCTCACCCCATGGAATTAACTGGTCTTACTACATACCCCATCATTTGAGAGTGGCTAGTCTAGAGGAAAGGTGAAATGGCTTACTGAGGACTCATTATGGTACCAGTTGGTAGACAACATCCTAGAAAAATGGGTTTTGTCTTATAGGATGCAGTGTGTGCTTGGATCAGAAATCATAAGCTGTCATCTCTCCTGTAACCAGAATACAAGCAGTGGAAGTGAGAGTGGCTTCTCTCACTATTATACCATTTTGCTTTTTTGGTAGAATTTTGCAGACTTTTTGCTTTCTGTCCTGGCACCTTTGAACGGCTGGTTTGGAGATCTTGGTATCCAAGAAGGGAATGCTTCCACCAGGGGAGACAAAAATAGTTCCACTGAATTGGAAGGGGAGACCTAGTTTTCTGTACTAGCTTTCTGTTGACTGCATAACTAATTTAGTAGATTTAGACAACACAAATTTATTTATCTCATGGTTTCTGTGGGCCAAGGGTCTAGGTACATGAGTCTTCTGCTCATGGAGTCACCAGACTGAAATCAAAGTATTGGCTCAGTTATCTCATCTGACACTCACGATTCTCTTCTCAGCTCACGTGTTTGTTTGAAGAACCCAATTCCTTGCAGCTGTGTTGTTAAAAACCTTGTTTTCTTGTTGTCAGCTGAGGACTGCTTTTACCTCTTAGAGGTCGCTCCCAGGTGCTATCTATGTGGCACCTCCTCTTACAACATGCTGTTTTTCTTCCAGACCAGCAAGAGAACTCTTCTGCTTATAGGGCTTGCATGACTGGGTTGGTTGGGCTTCCCCAAGTTCATCTCCTTTTGGATTATAGCCAACTGATTAGGGATCCTAATTACATCTGCAGAATTTTTTCTGCCATATAATATAATCCTGGAATCGATACCCAACTCTATTGCCAGGTCCTAAGAATGCTCCACTAGAAATAGGTTGTTTACATCGGAGGCAGGGTTCATGGGAGTCCACATTAGAAGCCTACCTACCACAGACTGCCAGCTGGCCATTTTGCACTCTTTATACCACCGAACCAACAGGTGAAAAATGGGAGTTAATCTATCGGCTTTAACGGTGGATCCCAATTATCAAGGGAAATTAGTTGCTACTATGGTGAAAGCAAGGAGGACTATGCTTGGAACCCAGAAGATTCTCTGAAGTTCTTTTTAGTACTTCAGTGTCAAAGATGAATGGAAAACCCGAAAAAGCAGAGTGATGGAGCATCCAGAACTTTCAGAAAGGAGGATTTGGATCTACTTCACCAGGTAAAGAACACAGAGCTATAAAATCTGTCTGTGGGCAAGGAACATGTGGAATGGGTAGTTAAAGGTGGAAGCTATAGCTATCAACTGTGACCTTGTGAACAAGGACAGAAGTCAGGACTGTGGTAGCTTTGGATATTTTCTCTTTGTTACATGCCTGTTTATACATGCTAACCGTTTTCTTCCTTTCTCTCCTTCCCATTTTTATCTTGTATAAAAGTTGGTGGAGGTCAACTTTACAATGTAGTCTTTAGTTAACAAAATATTCATTGGGACCATGACTGAATTTGAGGAGTAAATATAGCCAGCAATGGATTCAATGATCGTTGGGCTTTTGTGTTTTCTCGTGTGGGGGAAGGGCAGGCACTATCGGGAGAGCTGTATCATGCTAGGGCTAAAATACAGAGTTAGTTGCTTCGTCCTTGTGCAGGAATTGGAATGTGTGTAGAAGGTTGCAAATGAAACTAAGTACTCCAAAGGGTCAAACTACTCATCAATTTATTGCGTCTGAGCTCTAAATTCATTCTTCAGTACCTACACTGTGATAATGAGCGGGACTCTTTAAGACTCCTCTAGAGGGATCCTATGAAGAGAGTACTGGAGGGGCACTGCAGAAGAAAGAAGCTTGTCTTCCTGGGTTTCAGTGTGCTGAAAGGTGCTTTTTCTTGCTCCTCTCAGTGGTGTGTGTCTGTGTCTGGTGGTACTCTGCTCCTTGCACACCCAGAATGCACAGTCCTTTAGCAAGGGCTGGGCTGTAGCCCCAGCCCCTGCAGTTGAGGGCACCCCATACTCCTGGCTTCTGCTGAGGCAGTGCCCCTGATTCTCCAGCATGCCCACCCACAAGTCTCGGCTTGCTTGTGCCCTACAGTTGTTTCTGAAGCCTTTCCAACATGGACATCTGCCCTGGTTTCGGACCTGCAAAAATGTCCCAACTCCCTGGGCAACCTGCTCAACTAGACTTGGCTTGTGTCCTAAGGGATCTTTTCCTGTTTATCATATAATGCTAAACCAGCTCTGGCTCAGTAAACCCAGCAGACTTTCTCATCATTTGGTGGTCTGCGATGGCATCTTCTTCAAGAGGTCTGAATTTCAAAGGGGGACCCTCTTCCAAGCTTGTCCTTCCTTGTCTCCTCTTTTTCAACTTTAGGACACTGTTTAGAGTTCCCGTAATATGTTTATCATAGCTTAGCAATTCCTTAAACTTCTCTTGGTTATACTTGCTGTGTGTTCTGTCTCCTGATTGGGTTTAGATTGGTAAGAAGGTAATTAGTTGATCGGAGTTGGGGACAAGGAAGTGACCATGAGTAGTGTTTTCTCTTCTCTTTGGGAACAAGCTGCTCACAGCATGAGTTCAGTCCCATAACCCCTTGCTGTTATGTTTTGTTTTTTTACGATTTATGTGAGAATGAGAGTGAGTCAGAGAGAGAGAGAGAAGGAGCAGCGGGAGAGGGAAAAGTAGACTCCAAGCAGGGAGCCTGACATGGGGCTCGGTTCTGGGACTCTGGGAGCATGACCTGAGCAGAAGCAAGCATCCAATCGACTGAGCCACCCAGACGCCCCCTTCTTGCTGTGTTTTACAAGGACAGGCTCTTAAGAGTCTTGGTCCAGTGCTCTCTGGGGCTGGAAGCATAGGTGTGAATGACTCTGAGGTTTTATGTAAGCGAAACTTCTTTTACACAGATACAAGCCTCATTTCTCTAACTTCAGCCTTACTACTGCTAAGGATAATATTATCCTATCATGCTTCACTTACCTTGTCAATTTATGAATTAGTTTTTTTTTTAAGGATTTATTTATTTGAGAGAGAGAGTGCTCGCAAGTAGGGGGAGGGGCAGAAGGAGACAAGCAGACTCCTCACTGGACCAGGAGCCTGCTGCTGGCTCAGTCCCAGGACCTGAGATCATGACCTGAGCTGAAATCAAGAGTCAGATGCTCACCCGACTGAGCCACCTGGGCACCCCCTAATTATGAAATCATTTTAAGCCTGGGTGAGAAAGAGGTTAATGTGAATCACTTAACAAAAGCTTCTTGTTGTTTTTTGACATGTTGTGTGTGAACTGGTTTTATCACTTTCTAGCCTTGAGTAGAACATGCCTGACATCACGATATATACTGAAATTTAATATAAACCCACAATTTTGTAATATTTGATGTCAGAAAATGCATTGGAGACTTCAAATCATCCAACACTTGTACAGTTGGACCTTCTCCCATAGCAGATTTTAGTTATTTTTCTATGTCTGCTGGTCAGTCTTCCTCTTTCCTGCTTTTCATGGTGAGTTAAATTACCTCTTTAATTCTTTATAAATATTAAATAGCTTATTTTTTCAATTAAGGTAAAAACATTTCAAAAACCTATACAACCTATGGAAGGGTCACGAAGTGCTCCTTTTTCCTAAAAGAAACATCAGTTTCCATAGAAACTAAGAGGTCAGCATCATGACAGTTGATGGGAAAATGACACAGAGACTTTAGGGTCTGTACCACAGATTCTGAGTCATCTGGGAAGCTTCCAGTCCCAGGGAGTAATAGAAAGACCCAACTGAGTGTGCTTAATAAAGAAAGTTATTGGTTCACTCAGTTGAAAACTATAGAGGTACATGCAGCTGGGGGTCAGAATTGATCCAGAATCTCATATGACATGATTTAGGACCCCGTTTCTTTCCATTTTTTTTCTTGTCATTTCCTTGGTTTTGATTTCATTTTGACTCCAAACTCCCCCGCTCCAATTCATAATCTTGAATTGGCTTTGAGGGGCTTTGTGAATTAGGGTACAAATCCTAGTTGGTGAAACAGGAAAGGAAGAATCTATGTCAGGACACACAGAAAAAAAAGAAAAGTCTTTTTAAGAGTCACCCCAACTGGGCCAGCTTAGGCAACTGTGTCAATTCCAAACATTCATTGTGAACAGAGATGGCCCATTTAGATTGGCTCTGCTACTCAGCATCAAACCCCCCCACGCAGGTGAGGCCAATTCCATCTAAACCACAAAGGTGAGAATGGAGGGAGGAGAGAGGTTCTGAAAAGAAATTCCAGCTACTAATCTCAAAAGGGAACAGACAGCAAGCAGCCGGTAACAGGGTATTGACTAGAGATATTTGCAGTGTATTTCTTTTTTTTTTTTTTTTTTTTTTAAGATTTTATTTATTTATTTGACAGACAGATCACAAGTAGGCAGAGAGGCAGGCAGAGAGAGAAGGGAGGAAGCAGGCTCCCTGCTGAGCAGAGAGCCCGATGCGGGGCTCGATCCCAGGACGCTGGGATCATGACCTGAGCCCAAGGCAGCGGCTTTAACCACTGAGCCACCCAGGCGCCCCTTGCAGTGTATTTCTTATTCACTCACTTGGAAAGACATTTAAGACCTCAGCCAGAGTAACCCAAAACTTCACCTATTTTCTGATGTTAAAGAATGTATTTTCAGAAAAATAGTTAAATCATTTCATGGTATTTTATTTCTGCAATTTTACAATCACTAAAGAGGCCTTGCTATTAACGTAACAACACTCTGCCTGGAGGATTCTGTGTTCAGTAAGGTGTCCATTCTACAGACAGACCTTGCTCTGATGACTCCCAAACTCAAACACACTTTTCAGTTGATAACCCTTTTCTATGGCTTTAAATAACACGACTTTCTAAAATGGCCACGCTACAAAAGCACACACTGAAAACATATAACAACCTCCTTTTCACAAGGCATGGCAGCCAACATTGTCTTGGTTCCCATTCTACCACGTGTTCATTCTCCGATGCTGAGCTCCAAGTTTTGTTTTGGCCTCAATCTTCCGGCTCGCACCCCCTCCTAGGCTCCCAGAACTTTTTTTAAGGTAAGTTCCCGCTCTACCTTTCCTTTATCTGCTGAAATCCAAGAAAGAAGAGCCTCGAGTGAAATGAATACTTGCTCTTTGCCCCACCTGCTTAACTGCTTGCAATCTGTCTTCAGCCTCTATAATTTGAATCTGCTTAAAGTTATCAGCGACATTCACCTTCACCTTACTGAAATATTTACATGGTTGATAACCCCTTCCCTTTGAGTTTGCTCCTCTTATCTGATTGTCTTCTGTCACCCTTACGATGTAACTGTGTCTCTCTCTTCTGTTAATGACTCTCACTTCTCTTTTACTCATCAAATAAAACCCAAACACATTTAGTAAGACTCAGGAGTTCTCACGTCCTCGTCCTGGTCTTTCAGCTTTCTCTTCTATTTCTTCCCTTTTTTACTACATTGACAACCCACTGCTCAAGACATGTTCACCTGTGTTTTTTTTTTTTTCGTGGTTCCCTTTGAAATTTCTACCATCAAGGCCAAGCTTCAAGTTTTCTCTTCCACGAACCCTGCTCTAGTTCCCACCAAGCTATAAACTATCTCCAACTCCATCAAGCTCTTCACTGGGTGTCTGTGAAAGCTTCCTAACTAGTAACCCTGTTTCTTATCTCCTAATTGTTTCCTCATACCATTGCCAGAATGATCTCTCCCCCAATCTAAACCCCTGACCATGGCCTATAAGAGCTGGTCCATGCTAATGTTTCTAAAATGCTAAGCACTTTACATGGGTTGATCCATTTAATCTGATCAATAATCCTTTGAGCTACCTACTTTTAATATCCTCATTTGCAGATGCTGTGTTGATGACCCACCAAATCCCTTTTTACAGGGCTGGTGCACCCGTATCCCCAGCTGCTAACAGCTGTCATCTCCACCTTATTTGGAGGACTTCTCCCTCAGAGAGGGACCTAGCCTCCACTCCTCTCACCGTGACAGGTAGTGAATGACTGCCTGTTGTGAGAACACAATAGCACAGCCTCTCACCTCAGGGCAGGATAATAATCTCTGTGGTCCAATTCATACTGCAGTGTCCTGTAGGGTCAGGCTGAAGGTGAACTTCTGAAACTACTTCTTCCCCTGTTTTCTTCACTCCATTACCTATGATCCTAAGAGCATTCCCTCAATGATCACTTGCCCAAGCATCCTCATATCACCGTCATCCACAAAGGAACAAATCTAAGACACATTTTACAAATGAGAAAACTTGATTGGCCTGAGGCCAACCAGCAAATGGGAAGGCTGAAATTTGAAGCCAATCCTGCACTCTTTCCTTCCATACTTTAAGGGCCATTTCTCCAGCCTCCTCCTCCCTGGTCACCCTATCCTTAACGCATTCCCTTCGGGTAAATTAATTCCTGCCTCAGGGCCTTTGTATTTCATATTTTCTCTGCCTAGAATCTGTCTATCCATCCTAGAATTCCTTATCTCGTTGTAGCTTGCTTCCTCCTTTCTTTCAAAATGTTTCAAATATTCTCTCTTCAAAGAGGTCTTTCCTGACCCTAACCATCCTAAGATAGCAGCACAATTTCCAACTCTGCTCTAGTTCTATTTATAGCATTTAATATATCTGAGATTGTATTATGCATAATTTATGTTCTCTGACACTCCCACTAAAATGAAAATCCCCTGAGGGCAGGAATGTTGTCTGGCTTATTTCCTGTTCTATCTCCACGGCTGGCACAGAGCAAGAACTTAGTAACAATCGTTGTTGAAAGAGTGGAATGAGTTCTCTTTTCTCAGAACTCTTACAGAGCTTTGTAGAAATCTTCTTGTCTGTTAGCCTAGAACTGTTAGTTACTTAATGCTTATTTATTTTTTCTGTAAGTTTGTATGCTCTTAGAAGACAGGAATTATGTTTTAGTAATATGGGGGTACACAGGAGGCATTCAAAGAATGGCACTACCTCCAAAACTCCAAACAGTAACTATAGCCAGTCTTCCATGTAGAGACAAATATCGGGATTTCATATGAATTATAGTAAATCCAGAAGTATGAAAAAATACATCACATTTAATTTATAAAGTATTCTGTGCATGTTACAAGAGGTTAGAGTAAATACAATTAGATACTTACTATTCTGTATTTTTAAAACAATGCCATTTTCAAAATATAAAAAATAGACCCGTTTTCAAAGACCGATTTAAATATGGCTTTGAAAACCACAGTTTTATTTACAACAAATAGATGGAAGTGCAACAGCATTCATAAAGGTTTAGGATAAATAAAAATAATATTCTGGCATCCTTTGGGGGCAGGCTTTTATAGATATTGCAATGGCTCATAAAAGTAAAATCAATAATGGCCATCAATGTAATTTGTATTTAAACCTGAATGTGAACAACCAATGAAGATTAATCATTTATTTGGGATCCGAACCCATATGTCAGAGAGCTGAAGTAGAAAGTTAGTTTCTCATTTCCACACAGTTTCTCAAAAACATATTCCAATCATTCTCGTGTCTGTATGAAGTGATCTATTAGTCACCTACAGCCAATCAATCAGTGATTTACAGCCAAATATGCTAACCCAGCTGAATCCTAATTCAGATTTTATAACTTTACAAGACACTAAGTACCTATGTCAAAAAATGTAACTGGATCCACAATTACAGAGCCCCTGGAGAAAAAAAATTAATGACAACAAATATCAGACATTTCTCAAATGAAGAGAAGTGTGTAACTTCTCAAATTTTCCTAGTTAGCACATTCCAATGGAATTAAAATGAAAACACACTTAACAGTGTTTTTTTTTTTTCCTTACCAAAATTTCCCAATTCAAAAATGGTCTGGATTTAAGCAGTACTTTTCCCAGCAAAATCCTTCAAGTTCAATTTACCCTTGAAACAGCCATAATAATTCTTTTCAGAAGCCATTTTCTTGCTATTGCACAGAGACTGATTTTAAAGCCAACCCAGGCAAATGAGTTCAGAAAAAGAAGCACATTCATCTAATCCATTTAGCAAATGCTATAATCAGCTTCTACGTGAACAGTGAAATACAGAAATTTGTGAAACTCTCCGCTTGATGTCAGTTTTACTATTGTGTCGATGGGAGCCATTTCTGGCCGAGGTAGCCAAGTCCCATACAAGTGGGGAAGGCAAAAAGCAGAAAAACATTGCAAAATCTTAGCAGTTCTTTGACTTCTAATGATTATAGACTG
This sequence comes from Martes martes, assembly GCF_963455335.1. Lineage (NCBI taxonomy): Eukaryota > Metazoa > Chordata > Mammalia > Carnivora > Mustelidae > Martes > Martes martes. Next base: position 34,101,535 of record NC_137891.1, on the reverse strand, counting down.
ATTCCCATGTGACCCATGTTGCTGTGCAGTCTTCTCCCGAGGTTTATATCTCAAACACAAAGGAACAGTTGCTCCCTTAAGCAGATGTACTGAAATTATCTTCTTCTAGCTTACTTTTTATTTTCTCTAAGGTCAAGTAGAAAATGTGAGACATTCTCATATACCACAAAAGTAATACAGCAGGCTGGAGTCACTCTAATCAAATTGGGGGCAATTCCTTTGTAAAATCCACCAACGCCTTCTTTCCTTTAAAGGGAAAAAATAGATACATGCTTAATTTCCTACATAGCTAGCTTGAAGATACAAAAGTTTCATTAGCATAGGGCATGGAACGAGCATTCAAGCCTCCCTGTGATTCAAGTCCATGTTCTTAACATGCTGAAGTAGTGCAGTCTACGAGCCATTTGTAGGGGCTTCCATTCCTTCTGTGAGTGACTCAGAAGAGAGGGCAGAGGCACTCTAAAACTGAAAAGTGCTGTAATGACAACCATCTTTCAAATGTCTCTAAATGTACAAGCATGCAGGAACATTAACTGATTAACTAAAGGAGGCATCAAAAATCTTACAGCTTATATAAATGCCAGGCGACAGTAAATCTAGCACATACAAAAATAAAACTTTATTTCCTTAATGCCTGGAATGGGAATATGGCCTTGGAACACGTCACTTGCATTCTCAATAAATATTTACTGAACTCAATGTAAACATCCAAAATATTCTGCTCTAGAATCCTTCCAGAATTACAGAAAAATATGGGGATGTCTATCTGTAACAGTTTATCCACAGGCTGAAGAGTGAGCATCTCTTCTATACATGGAGACAAGTGTTTGCAAGTTATTGTGCAAGCAGCAGTTTAATTATATTAAACTAGGGTTTTTATGACTTCCTATATTCAATGCCATTCAACTATCTTAAGACACCTAAATTTTAGTATATCAATTTGCTGAAGCACAGAATTTTTTGCGAGCAGGGGCAGGGGATGGGGAGGAGAGAGAGGAAGAGAGAGAATTGCGAGTAGGTTCCACACCCAGTGCAGCACCTGAGACAGGGCTCGATCTCATGACCCTGAGATCATCACCTAAGCCAAAATCAAGAGTCGGACACTAAACCAACCAAGCCACCCGGGAGCCCCAATCTCATTTGATTTTTAGAACAACACTGTCAGCCTAGATTTTCTAATGTTATAAAAGAAGGAATCAAGGCTCAGAGATTAAGTCTGTGGTTCTATAGGTAATCAATGGGAAATGGAAAAGCAGGGGCCACTGGCCATGTTTTCAGCATAGCACACTGGCCTTTGCTATCCGACTAACAGCAACTGGTCAGTTTGAGGCATGCAGGGCCCCTCCTGAGAGCCGTTCTGATACGCTGCATGCTCTCACCTCCACGTCTTTGTGATCACGTCCAGCACGCCCTTGTAAAACATGTGCTGATCCTGAAGACGGGCTCTCACGACCTGGTACGGGTATGTGGCTGCTACAGCAAATATCTTGGAGAGTGCGGCAACAGATATATACTCTATTGTGCTCTAAAATGACAACAGAAGACATTAATTTTTCTTTAGGCAGGAGTCCTTTAAAAATACAGAAGTAAACATTATACAGGAAAATCTTTAAATGAACTGTAAATGAAAAACATGGTTTCCCCTCTTAACACAAGCACTGTACAAATAAGGGGTTCTATTTTTAACATATGTGTCATTGGCCTATATTTAATTGTACATTAAATTAGTGGCAGTCATCATCATAGCAATATTATCAGAGTAAACGTGGACAAAATCTCCATCTATTAAATGCCCATAAATATGAATGAGATCCATTGTTTTCGTGTTTGTTTTTTGAAGAACCATCTTACCAGCTGGGCCTCTGGTAACCTGTTGATATGCTGGTTGTACTTCAACTTCAACAATTCATATGCCATGAACTGAAGGGCACCATGTGATGTTCCAAACAGCCCAGGAATAAATCCCTAAATGGGAACAATTAAAAAAAAAACAAAAACAGAAAAAAAGAAAACCAATAAAAAACAAAAATTAAGCCAGTTCCCAAAGGATATAGTTTCTAGGGATGGGAGTAAGAAGTGGGTGACCTCAACGTGTGACTCAGAGAAATGGTTACTGTACAAAATTCTAGACAGGCCTTCTCATACCTGCTAGCATCATGATGTACCTTATAGTAATGAGGATAAACAGATAAAAGCACAATTTCCATATTATACACTAGGACTTCGGTTTTCATTAAATTGCTTCTTGCCTCAGTCGGGCTTCTTTTTAGGACTGACTACAGGTCATTCAGAACTCTGACAAGAGAGTCAGGGGAAGTTACAATGGTCAGTTTTTCAAAATATATTGATAATTCTTTACCTTATATAATCCACGCACACCTTCATACTTATATATTTTCAGAAGTGTATCAAACATTCCTTTATATTGTCGCTGTGAGGAGTTAACAACACCATTGTACTGTAACATAAGGCGAGTTTTTGTTACCCATAATGGGTTTGTAATGCAGAGGGTCATGGCTCCTAAAACCAAATTTAAATAAGATTACTCAGCATACAGGTTGTCACTTCCGACAATCCAGATTAAGAACACTTCATTAATATAAATAATGGGGTTGCCCGGGGGTTGTACCCGCAACAGTAAGATGTATTCACTGAGGAAGTCTGAGGGTTAAAGGGTAGCCATAGTTTTGGGCGGCCAAAAAAAAGTTCCTCACTCGGTTAGTGGGAGGTAAATTAAAAAGGAGATGGAAATGGGAAACACCTTCCCTTTGAGGTGTGAGGACAGCCAGGACGTCCTGGCTCCTGAGCAGTATGGCTTGTGTAGGGACAGATGGGGGTCCTAGGAAGTGGATGCTGGTAAGGAGGTATAAATATTTAGGAGGACATAGTACAACCCAGAGGGGTTAAAGATTAGGGGAAAAGGATCCGGAATCCAACACCTCAGTATTTTCCACATGTACATATATATATCTACCCCAACTTTACCACAATCCTTCTCAAATCCATTCAAAGTAGCCAATGCATCTCCAAACTTAAAGAACTACATAATACTTTACATTCATGACAGAAAGTGACAATTTTGTATATAAAAAATTTCATCTGGTTAATTTTCTCATTTGCTGAGTCTCCTAAGTAGTCCTTTATTCAACAAACATTTATAAAGTCCCACTGTGATTCAGGTCTGTGCTAGCTGCTAGGTATTAAAAAATGAGTAGGCTTTTTAAGACAAGAACTATCAGTAAACAAAGTATAAGAGTTATAATAAAGATTTATGGGTCCTGCTCTGCTCTTCTCTTTGGAATATTACACAAACATGAGGCAATTAACAAGGCTACTAAACTAATTTGAAAACTGAAATTATACTTTAATTGAAGAAAACACCATACCAAATCATCTCAAACTATCAAGAATTCATACATTTTCTAAATTTTACTTCTTTGTGATAACTAAAATTCTTGAAATCTGTCCAGAGTAATGAATAAGAGTAGCTGCTTTCTAAGAAATTCTATGTGATAACTGGTTACAAAAGCATACTTCAACTGTATTGTTCAATGGGGGGGAAAAGCAAATAAAACAAAAAACAAAAATGAAAATCAAGTTGGAAGTTGCTATTTTACATTTCCCACTCTGCCTTACCAGCTTCAGCGGCTGAGACGAGGTATTCTGTCGCCTCTAAACGTTCCACTCTTCCTTCTGTCTTGTATGATTTGATGGCATTGTAACTAAAAGAATTAAACATTAGCAGTTTGATAAATATTTGAATTGGTGTCCTAAAACAGTAAGGTCTGTTTAAAATGTGTGTAACTTAACAGCAATACCCCACAAGTAAAAGTCAATGCATATGGCAAAAAAGAAAGTTTCAAGAATGGATTTGCTGGAAGTGGTTTACTCCAAGAGTTAATCATCCCTCCCCCAAAATGAATATGGCTACCACTACATACGCAAAATATTTTAATCACATACTCATCAATGAATAGCAACAATGGGAAAGTGGGGGGGGGGAGGGGCTGTAGCTGTGGCGCAGCAATGGGACAGACAAGGCAGAAGGACAAAAGGGGGCCCCTAACAAAGAAATGCTGAACACATAGCGTTCAGGTACTGTGGTTGGCAATTCTGCTAGATAAAACACTGGGTGGGTCCTTTCTAGTGGATTAACAAGGACCACAAGCAGCACACAAGTAATCTAACAAAGACATCACAGATGGTGTCATAAGAGATTGAGAAACTATGGCTGAGATCACAGAAGGCTTGTGTAGGTGGCACTGGTGGGGTGTGGAGACAGGTGCAGCTTCAATGGGGAAACTGATGAGCATGAGCAAAGGTTATAATAAAGGCCGTGGGGGAAGACACGGAAACGGAGCCACACTTGAGTGGCAGACTGACATCTGGGCTTTATCTGGCAGAAAATCGAGAGCAACTCAATGTTTCTCAGCAGAGGAGTCAGATCAGTCTATTCTAACTCCAATTTCCATTTTCCTCTTGGAAGAGGAGCTCAGCTACATAAATCCAAACTTTACCATTTCTATTCTAACATGAAACAAATATACTTTTATAAGAAATTCTCATCACCTAAACCTTACATTCATAAGCCATGTCCTTAGAAACTCTATTTAGAGAACGTACACAACTCAAAATTCCTAATAAATTTCATACCTATAGTTTCACCCATCTAAGTGTGAACTAAAAAAGAAGAAAAATACATTTTTAAACAATATTAAGGTTGAATTTGTTCTGCATTCACTTAAAAATATTTTAAGATTGTGGTTGGGGGGTGCGCCTGGGTGGCTCAGTCAGTTAAGCGTCTGACTTGATTTTGGCTGAGGTCATGATCTCAGGGACACAAGATCGAGCTGCACGCCAGGCTCTGCACTGGGTGGGGAGCCTGCTTAAGATTCTCCCTCTTCCTCCCACCCCCCACCCAAAAAAGATTGTGGTTTGGAGACTGCCATAAAATTATGGGAGATAAACTAAAATATGCAACACAAAAGAGAAAAAGGCAAATAGACTGGGTACTGATGTTCTAAAACTGTCATCTATTAAAACAAAGACAAGCCTCCCCGTTCCTGGATTCAGTTTCAAGTATCAGGGCAGCATGTGCTCCTCCACTGCCCTGCTTTGTTCCCACGCTCTTGCACAGTCAGTAACCTGAGTGTGCCTGCCCCAGGTGTTTTCTGTGGCTTCTTCACTGCTCTTTCACATGGTGACGGTACCTGACAGGTGAAGGAGGAAGGAAATGAACGAGGTAGGAAGATGATGGAGCCGGTCAAATGAGAGGCAAGAGGGGATGCGCCTCCAGCTCTTGTAGCCACGCACTGGCTTTTACTTTCTGTTCCCAAGAGGGAGCTCCCGTGGCACGTGTTCTTATGAGGACCCCAAGACCTGTCCTCTTCGGCTTTCCAACTTCCTTACGAATCAGAAGGACTTCGGTAAGGCATCTTCCTGAATTCACCTCACAGAAGTGGCTTGTGTAAGAGCCTTTCTCCGACTCACTCTTCACCTTCTTCCCATTAAGAACTTTTCTTCCAGACCAAATGCTTCTGATAATAGCTGACAGAGAAGGAAATAAGCCTTTTGCTCTTTCTGACCCTACCTATTCAGAGAAACTGATGAATGACTCATCTTGCTTCATTGACAGAAATGTAAAAATCACTGAAAAAACAAACTCCTTTTATTTAATACTGTAAAATCTCCCAGATCTACTCACAAGAAAAAGTAGAGTCCCCAGGATAAACCTGCACCCCACACATTTGGGGTTACTCCTTGGTAAAGGCCTCGTAGTCCATCAAGTTTCCAAATGGTAGTCAAGCAATGCACGATTCCTTTATATTTTGGTCTCAGTTCCAATCCATCACTCACTGCAGTAAAGGCACAAAATTAGGTGAGAGGAAAGTTCTAGTTCTGAATCATGTATAGACCTAGACGTCACATTGTCACAGAAAGGAGATAAATTCAGAAGAAAACACTTTTTAGATAAAGAAAAATATCCCTCTTTACTTTTCAGAACTATTTACTCTGTATTATTTTCTCTTCAAAACATCTGATGCAGGGCGCCTGGGTGGCTCAGTGGGTTAAGCCTCTGCCTTCAGCTCAGGTCATGATCTCAGGGTCCTGGGATCGAGCCCCACATCAGGCTCTCTGGTCAGCGGGGAGCCTGCTTCCTCCTCTCTCTGTCTGCCTCTCTGCCTACTTGTGATCTTTGTCTGTCAAATAAATAAAGAAAATCTAAAAAACAAACAAACAAAAATCTGATGCAAATTGCTAGAATGTTCAACAACTTTCAGTTCTTAGTCTCTGAACCTTAAAGCTTTTACACAGACTATTCTGTCTGCCATGAACACTCTGTCTTCTCAGTCACCTAACTCCTTTACACAGCTAACTTCGATTCCTCTTTAATGTCTGCTTAATAATTTCCCTTGGTGAGGGACGTCTGGGTAGCTCAGTTGGTTAAGTGGCTGCCTTAAGTGGCTCAGGTCATGATCCCGGCGTCCTGGGATCGAGTCCCACATCAGGCTCCTTGCTCGGCGGGGTGCCTGCTTCTCCCTCTGCCTCTGCCTACCACTCTGTCTGCCTGTGCTTGCTCACTCTCTCTCTAACAAATAAATATATTTAAAAAAAAAATAAAAAAAAAATAATTTCCCTTGGTGAACTTTTCCTATCCCCCAGATGAGCTCAAGTCTCTTTGCACCCACGGCATAACATACTTTCCCTACCATAATAAAAACACTCTTCACTGCAATCATTACTGTTCAATTATTCTGGCTTCCCAGTAGGAAGATGCTCTGTGAGGGCAGAGACTACTATTATTTCGCTGCCATATTTCTACTCCTATCTTAGTGCTTTCTACACTGTAGGCTCTCAAGATAGATTTGCTCAATTATTATATCCTGAATATTGTTTCTTTTCCAGATCCATGGTCCATCCCTCTCTACCACGCTCTGCCTGGCAGCCTGACCTTGTCTTCCAGTTTCTAGTTGAGTTGGGCTAGTGGGGAGGCCTGACAAGAGATAGAGGGATGGAAGAGAGTGGAGGAAGGTGTTTACTCTTTCATTTCCCTTCCTATGGGGTGACCTCAGGCGGGCTGCATTTCTCTACTGACAGTCGCAGCTCTGCTCAAGGTGGTCCTCTCTCAAGGACCTTCTCCCCTTGACATCTGGCCCTTAAGGTTTCTAGCTCCAGAATTCTGCAGTATTCGTTGTGGTTTTGCTATAATCTCATATCTTTGTAAACAGTCCTTTGAATGTTCTTATTTTGAATGTGCCTTCTGTTTCCTATGGGGAAATGGAATGAAAGAATGTTAAATTTATCTAGGTTTTTTAAAATTGGAATTTTACTACATATAGTTTTTTTATACTGCTTTTTTCTTCACTCAAGAGTATACTGTGAGAATTCTTCTTTGTTATTATAGACTTGTTATTTGTAATTAAATAGCCTTCCAAGGGCACCTGGGTGGCTCAGGTCATGATTCCAGGGTTTTGGGATTCAGCTCTACATGGGGCTCCCTGCTCAGCAGGGAGCCTGCTTCTCCCTCCCCCTGCCACTGCCCCTGCTTGTGCTCTCTCTCTCCCTCTCAAATAAATAAAATCTTAAAAAAAAAAAAAAAAAAGACTTCCAAAAGTTTTTTACAAAAATCACGTGATGGATGGGGCGTATGGGTGGCTCAGTTGGTTAAGCCACTGCCTTAGGCTCAGGTCATGTTCCCGGATTCCTGGGATCGAGTCCCGCATCCAGCTCCCAGCTCTGGGAAGTCTGCTTCTCCCTCTGACTTTCTCCTCTCTCTGCTCTCTCTCACTCTCCCTCAAATAAATAAATAAAATCTTAAAAAAAAAAAAATCATGTGATGGTTTTTCCTCCCATAGATATTCCATCATTTGTACAATGATTCGTGTAAGTTGTTCTCATTTTTTTTTTTTGCTATTATTAAAAGGTTTCTAGAGAATATTCTGTACAACATACAAATCCCTATTTTCTTAGGATTAACTATTAGAATGGGAATTAATATGGGTCAAAGGTTATGAATACAAACTGAAACTGCCCTCTAGAAAGTTTATAAAAATTACAGTCCTCTGGCCATATAAAAGCATGTTCAGTTCATTGTCCCCTTTGCCACTACACTACCACATAATGGAGTCTGGCAAAGAATCACTGTTTACCATTGCCAGGGAAAGGGAGAAAAGTCAATTTCTTTCATCATTAACCTGACAATGTTACACCATGAAATGAGATTAAAGTACATGAGGCTTTGTCAAAAGACCTGGGTTTGATATCTAATTTCTCTAATTAGCTACGTGACCTTAATCTTTCTGAGCTTCAGCATCCTCATTTATAAAATGGGAATAAATATGATCTACCTCACAGGTTGTCGTGAAGTTTATACAAGATATCAAGTTTAAAAACAAGCAACAGAGGGACTGTCTCTCAAGAAATATTCTGCTGTGTATTTCATAATCTTTCTGATGCTTTTCTTGAATTTCAAGTCTCTTATACTCCTGATAAATTTCTTCTAAGTACCTTTCCATTTTCCTTTCAGTAATAAGTTCACAACCCAGTTTCTCTCTTGAGGTGAAAAACAAAACCACAAAAACACCATCTTTGCTTTTCATGGGGATGAACCAATGATTTCTTTATTGTTTTGACAAGTCACTTAATTACAGAAGTAGGGTATTAAGTATCTCAGTAACAGGCAACAACATTCTACACCCTGTACTTCCCTGATGCTATAATCTGCTCTCCACTATATAGTTAGGATCAAATCTTTAAATCTGAAAAACATTGATTTGTACACCTGTCACTTTATACAAAAATTTAAAAACTACTGACTCCTTGTTATTGCCAGGCAAAGGGGGAATCTAAACATAAGTAGGATACAAACCCTGACCCCAAGGAAGACATAATCTTCAAGGCTGAACAGCAACAATCATGTTGCCCAGTTAGGAGCACTATGGTGAATGAAGTGTTATAGGATTACAGAAGAAACAAAAATATGTTCTTTATAGAAGGAACTGGAGGGAGATGCAGTAGAGTGACAGCGAGTGTGAGAGAGACGATGCTAGCGTAGAGCCTTGAGATTGATGAGAAACTTGTCTTTGGGGAAAGGAGAGAAAGATTTGTCTCTAAACAAGCGCAACAGCTGTTGTGGATACGTGCAGGTATCACAGTGCCTGGCACTGTCTGGGAGAACATCAGGGATTCGGTATAAAGTGTACAGCTGATGGAGGGAAGGGCTGGTAGGAAATTAGGCTAGAAAGCAGGGCGATGGTGTGGTGGTGTGAACTGTGTCCCTGCACCGCCCCAGTCCATTGCAGTGTGATTTGGGCCTCCACCCATTACTGCAAGAGCTCTAGAGAGCCTGAAGTGAATCTGGGGAATCCTCTCTTTCTCACCAACTATTTAGCAGCACTTAAGACTGTCTACCTCCTAAACCCTCTTCTTTGGCCCAATTTTACACGGCACTCTCCTGATTTTCTTCTTTCTTCTCTGGCCACTAAATTTCCTTTGCAGCCCCCTTCCACTCCAACACTTAATTGTGTGACTCTGAGTCACTTACTTGATTACTCTGTAGTTGCACTAACTCATCCACAAAATGGGAGAAACAATAGAACCTAACTATGAAAAATACAAAGGGCTAAATGAATGAATACATATACAGCCCTTAAAACCATGTATAGCACACAGAAAGCATTCAGTAAGTATTAGTTTATTTAAGCTACAGGGGCTGGCAATACTACACTATATATACAAAACTGGACTGTATGCTATTCTTGTTACTTGATTCTACACTTTCATCCCTCGATTAACTTGTGGATTATTGGGCTTTCAAGTTATTTTAGAAAATTACCGTTGTACCTCATTTTTCGTTGAGACGTACGCACGCTCTCTCTCTCTCATCAGTCTTTTTTTAAGTTTTATTAAGTAATCTCTACTCCCCACATAGGGCTTGAACTTACAACCCCAAGATCAAGAGTTGCTCGCTCCTCCAACAGAGCCAGCCATGCACCCCTCTCTCTCATCATTCTTGGATGATTTAAAATTATATCTTAAAGCTAGAAGGGTCCTCATCAATCACCTCATCCGACCGACTTTTCCACTCAACACAGGGGTATCTTCTATTTTCTGTCTTCTAGCCCTGAACCACGTCCAGATATCACCAATTTCATTTCTGAGCACCCCCACGTGGGACAGGTCACAATCTGCTTACCTGTCATTTCCACTCAACCTCTACCTGGTCTTTGGATCAACCCATAAGATAAATCCCTTTCACACATGGCAGTTCTTCAAATATCTTAAGTCATCTGTCCCTGCCCTTCACCCACCTGAAGCCAAACTAGTTTTTCCAGTCATTTCTCACAAGTGATTGCTAATCTTTCTACCACACTGGACACAAAATTTTGAATTTGCACCTGAACTCACTGAAATATTCCAGGTTCGGTTCAATGGGGCATTCAAAACTAATACCCCTTGTCACTACGTAATTACAATTTCATTATAAGGGCCTAAGCTTTATGAAAGCGTAAGAACCACATCATTAGTGCTGCTGGCCAATCAACTATTATGATTTGTTACTCATCTTCATAAATTTCCCCCCTTTTCTATCACATTTCACGGCCACACTTTTATCATTACAAACTCCTGCTTTGAATCCTAGATCTTTAATTTTAACCTCCATCCAGTCTCAATCATCTTACCTATTACCTTGGCCACAGTGGTCTCCTAAAACTCTCCCCACTTCATCAAGATTACCATCTTCTCAGGTACCAAAAATTCCCTTTCTTCAGGCACAATCTGCTTCACAGCCCTGCTTAAACTCACCAAGCCAACACTATTCCTCAATGATCATCTCAACTGTCACCTCTTCTCCTAGACAAAAACATCGGAGACACCAAGTCATACAGGCCTGTACCTGCAGCCAAATCCAAAATTCTTTTCTTCATGTTCAAGTCCCTGTATACTAGAGATTCCTAGAGGTAGAATGGTGAGTGGTTGAGTCCAAGGGTTCTAGAATTAGACTGCCTGGGTTCAAATCCCACATCCATGCCGTTAAAAACTTGAGACTTGAGCAAGTTGGTCAACTTCTATTATTCTCATTGGTACAGTGGAGATAATAAATTCGCAGGGTGGTTCAGGGTAGTAAATGAGATAGATAATACATGTAAAACTCTTAGCTCATTGCCTTGCTCTTAGTAGATGCTCAATGTTATTTGTCAGCACAATTTTTAGCTGTGCATGTGTTACAAACTCCATGGAAATTATATGCCTTTCTGGGTTTTCTTCTAGGAAGTATATTCCATGATTTTCACTGATTTTCCTCCGTAGAATGCTTCTTGTCTCCTTTCCAGCTGTCAAAATATGGGGCCTTCTGTGTGGAACCTCAAGATCTAATGAAACCTTACAGATACAGATACATATGGCCATCAGCAATCTAAAATTTTCCTGATAGTCTGTCTCTACTCATATTTTGATATTTGGATTTTGCCCTTGGTTTTATGTTGTCTTAGAATTATCTTTTATGTGACTAACTCTCAAGACTACAGTTAGACCGAAACTCCCTCGAGGATAAGAACTGTGTTTAGGTGCCTCTGTATCCTATACAGCAATCTACAAATATTAAGGGAACAATATATTTAAGGTGGATAGAATCAGTCTGATTCTTGAAGATGAACCATTTCTGCAGATCTAATTCTCAAGGCAGAACTTGTAGTAGTAAGAAAACCAAATGCCAGAAAATAGTTCCCCAGTAAAGTTATCAAGACCATCTTTGGAACTATCTTTTCTAGAATTCACTGTTGAGTTTAACTCCTACGGTACTTTGTAAATTTCACTTACCTCACTGCACTTAATAAACCTAAATTTTAAAAAAGAGCATTTGGATTCTAGCTATCTATTCCTTCATGGGATTTTGTACCACACTATAAGCACCAAAAAACAAGTCTTCAAGAGAATCCTATCCTAAACCCATTTCCAGCCACCCGCTGAGAATTAGCCCTACCCCAAGCACTTTTTCTCAGGTCCACCGCCAAACACGTGGCTACCGTTAAGATTTCAAAGTACCTCCAAGGGTGAATGATTAGCGCATGCGAGGGCTGAACCCTAAAATGTGCCGATCCCTTTCTCACTTTACAAATACGAAGGCGAGTCCCCCATCCTACGCCAATCTGAACTTTTCTCAGAATTTTCTATCCCCGTCGTCCATTCCTTAGACTTGGGGAACGGGGACGAGGACAGCCCAGATCCCTTTCTCAGGCTCCCCTTCCTCAAATCTAGTTCCAGGTGAGGCAGTATAAGCAGCATTTGCTTCAACGCTCGCCTGAGAGAACGCAAGGGGCTGGAGAGAGCAAGGCCTACTTTTGAGTCTTTATCACCCAGTTCGGGGTACCAGCAAGGAGAAGGAGCCCAGGGTCCGAGTGGGCTCTTACCGGCGAAGCGGATCTTCACGAGGTCGAGCGGGTGCAGCGCGAGGTTGGACAGGACCCCACCGCTCACGCCCGCCACCAGGTTCTCGTACCGGACGTGGCGGAATATCGTGCTCCACGCCGACGACCCTGACGCTGACTGTCCCTGGCCCGTCATAGTCCCAGGGCCCGCTGATACCGCGCCCAGGGCCGCGGAGGTGGTAGGAGAAGCAGTGGCCGCCACCGTGGCGACCGTCGCCGCCCAGGAGCAGAAACCGCGGGGGGTGGGGGTGGGCAGCCCACTTCCGGGACCAGCGCTAGGACGCGGTAACTAAGCGGAGAGACCCCAGCGCAGAGCCGGCGTGAGAGGGAAAAGGTAGCACGTCACGCCTGCGGAGAGCGCGAAGGAGGCGCGGCGCTGGCCTCCGTCAAGGCCCCACCCCCGTCCCGCCCCCGCCCCGCCCCCACCTGCTGCCGCTTCGGGCCGCGGGTGGCGGACACAGGGGCACTATTGAAGAACCACCTCGGGCCAACCTCTGCCGGCAAAACTACGGAGCGCCGCAGGGTCCTGCTGAGGCAGCCGGCTTCCACACCGTGGAAGTCACATGACAGGAAGTAGTGTTGAGGAAGCGGAAGTAGCATGTGTCTGAGGAGGCGGTGGTAATCTGAACGCGGAGGAAAGGCTTGCGGGCCCGGGGGCAACTAGCAGCCAAAATGAAGGTGAAGATGCTGAGCCGGAACCCGGACAACTATGTCCGCGAAACCAAGCTGGACTTACAAAGAGGTGAGGCAAGTTATTAAGGACTCTGCCAGCCTTGAGTCCGCCCTCGGCTTCCACGGAGCAAATCTGGGGGAACACTGGCGCTCCAGGCTCGCTCTTTCCCTGTTCCCTTTTGCCGAGCCAAACTTTGTGCAGATAAGGATATTGTGGGACGGGGTAGCCGGTAACTTCTCTTCAAGGCCGTTTTTGAAGAACTTTTTCTAGTGGTTAGTGAGAAAGTTGGTCGTACCTGTAATGCTTCCGCCTTCCCCTTTCCAGCTGCTGCTCTCTGACTTTTCTCAGATTCCGGTTGTAGAGAAGTGGAACTTGAAAGCCAAGCAAGTGAATTCAAGGATTTGAAAGACTTCTTTAAACCTCTCTAACTTTTGGACACTTTACTTCTTAAAGTTACGTACTTCTAAATGTGGGAAGAGATAAAGGTGAAACTAAAGTCATCAGTTTTCTAAACTTTTTTTGTGGAGAGGCCTGATGGGGATATGGCCAAAGTGAAATTAGTAAGACTTATTATTTATTGGTCTTACTGGTCTGTTCCCCCAGTAGCATCCTGACTACTTATCATTTATAGATCATAATATCTAAACGACGAGGGATTAACCATGCCTGAAGAGAATAACAAAGGCTTTAAGGCAGGAATAAAGATAAAGCATAAGAGAAGGGCCGTGTCTTTGGAGTTTGAGTGAGGGGGATAAGCCATAGAAGATGAAGCTCGGATGATATTTCGGTATTTTGATTGAGTAGTAGAGATTATTCATTATATATGAATAAATTCTGAGAGGTAAATATGCGGTGTCTGTTCACAAGATGTTTACAGGTTAAGTAACAAGATAGTAATGTTTTTATTTTTATTTTTTATTTTTTCTTAAAGATTTTATTTATTTATTTGACAGAGAGATCACAAGCAGGCAGAGAGGCAGGCAGAGAGAGAGGAGGAAGCAAGCTCCCTGCTGAGCAGAGAGCCCGATGCAGGGCTCGATCCCAGGACCCTGAGACCATGACCTGAGCCGAAGGCAGAGGCTTAACCCACTGAGCCACCCAGGCGCCCCAAGATAGTAATGTTTTTAAAATGCAAATTATGTTCCATCATCTGGACTTGACATCATCTTTGCTCCTTGAACCTCTGGTCCCATCTTCCTCTCTAGTTTCACCAGTCACTATTTTCTTTGCAAGTAGCTTACATTTACCCTTGGATTTCTGAGTACATTTCAGACATTTCTCTTTCAGAAGGCCTGTGGCACACACCCAGACTCAATTTAGCTCCTTCCTCTGAACAGTATCTTTCCCTACTTATACCCTGTGGTTGCCTGCCCCCCATCCCCAGCCCGTTTGAAGCATCCTTCTTCTATACTTTGATCACATTTTTGTACTAACATCAGAGTGTGTATCACATTGTCTCATGATTATTTTGGTTATCAGTCTTTTCCATCAGACTGAGTTTGCATAAAAGGGAAGAATCATATTTGTTTCTATATCCACTGCGTCTAGACAACACCTGGTACATGGTTTTTGCTTTATAAATGTCTGAAGGAAGGAATGAGTGAGTGAGTGACTGGTCATAGACTCTCCATGTTAGGAGGTTATTAGTCATCTGATGTTATGGAGTGTCTTATTTTCTATATTATCTTCCTATTTCTTTATAGTTTCTGATGGAATTTTTTTTTAAAGATTTTATTTATTTGACAGACAGAGATCCCAAGTAGGCAGAGAGGCAGGCAGAGAGAGAGAGGAAGGGAAACAGGCTCCCTGTTGAGCAGAGAGCCCGATGCGGGGCTTGATCCCAGGACCCTGAGATCATGACCCGAGCCGAAGGCAGAGGCTTTAACCCACTGAGCCACCCAGGCGCCCCTGATGGAAGGTTTTTTTTTAAAGATTTTATTTATTTGAGGGCGAGTGAGGGAGCATGGGCAGAGGGAGAAGGAGAAGCAGACTCCCTGCTGAGCAGGGAGCTTGACTCAGGGCTCAGTCCCAGGACCCTGAGGTCATGACCTGGGCGGAAGGCAGACGTTTAGATGGAAGTTTTAATAGCAAAATGGAAAAATCGAAGTTTAGGAGCTCTGTAAAACATAAATCAAGGAAGACATTTGTTAGCTTTTTTTTAAAGATTTATTTATTTATTTATTTGAGAGAGTGTCTCAAGCAGACTCCCCTGGGAGCGCAGAGCCCAACTTGGGGCTCAGTCACAGGACCCCAAGATCATGACGTGAGCCGAAATCAGTAGTCAGCTGCTTAACCAACTAAGTCACCCAGGCGCCCCATTTGTTACCTTTTCTTATTCTTTCGTTCTTGTCTAAGTGTTATTTTGTTTTGATTGAATGTTGGATATAGTACCAGTAATAGGGAGTTAGAGAAAAAAAAAGACAGCAAGTTGAAGATATGGGGTAAGAAGATGCATTTACTTTTAAACGTTAAGGGTTTTTTAGACATATGTGCTTAGAACACAACTGTAAACTGAGACAATATGTTTGGCAGCATAGGATAATAGTTAAGAACATGGATTCTGAAACCAGACTGCTTTGGTTTGAATCCTGGCCTTATTACTTCATAGGCAAGTTACTTCTCCGTGCCTCAATTTCCCAGCCACAAAATGGGAAATAGTAACAGAACTTAGCCCATAGAATGCTGTGGAGATTAAGTGAATTAATATGCAGTATTTGGAACAGTGCCTGGGACATGGTAAACTGTTTTTTAAGTAAGTAAACAAATGTGTGAAATGCTCAATAAAAAGTTACTATAATCATAATCACAACAGTGTATATCAATATAGTGGTTAGCACTGGAGATTAATACTGTTACCTGCCTCAAAAGGAGCTTAGAGTTCATTTGGGTAAACGTTTGTCAGAGATTTGTTTTGTACCAGGAACTGTGCTAGGCATAAGTAGTAAAGTGAAAAATGTGGTGAAAGCCTTGCCCATCAAAGCTTTGCAACCCAGTTAAAGAATGTAGTGGGACATATAAAAGTAAAAGCTGAGGTTACATGTAGGGTCTAATTATTTTGCAAGATGTATGAATTCTGTGATTTTCCAGTAGTTTTGGAAACCCTTGAAGAGGTTTCTGAGTAAAAGGGCATCTACTTTTGTATTTTTCACAGTGCTAGGCATAGAACAGTGTTCCTAACAAAGGCTTATTGAGTAACAAATTGAATAATTAGCTGAGGAAGACCACGGGAAATATTAAAAGTGAATTATTTTATTAAGAAAAATCATTTTTATTTCAGTTCCAAGAAACTATGATCCTACCTTACATCCTTTTGAGGTCCCACGAGAATATGTAAGAGCTTTAAATGCTACCAAACTGGAACGGGTATTTGCAAAACCATTCCTTGCTTCTCTGGATGGTCACCGAGATGGAGTCAATTGCTTGGCAAAGCATCCAAAGAGCCTGGCTACTGTCCTTTCTGGGGCATGTGATGGAGAGGCAAGTGTCACTCTAAACATTCCTATTTTAAACTAAAAATAGTTACGCTACAAATGTTTTCTAGTTTTGTGTTACTGCGGATTTTAATTGCTTTGATTTCATTTTTCTGTGTCCTCTTTTTTTATTAATTCTCAAGAATGAATTCTGTTTGAATTATGAACTACATAGTTTCTTATCTAAGTCTCAGAAATTAGAAATGTAACAGCTGAAGGCTCAATTGAGCTGAAGTCTCTAGCATGTTTACAGTAGTAAAGGTATTTGTGAGTTTTGCCCCCCCCCCCCACCAAGGATGTTATTAATGATTCAACACTTATTTCCACTCTGGCAAGAAATGAAAGCTTTGAAACACTTTAAACTGGAATCAACAGAGTACATAACAGATTGAATTTTCTGCTTGTTGATATACTGTCCATATGCACTGCAGTATTTTAAACTAGAGGATTTTGTTTTTAGCAATCTGGTAGAGTGAGTCATAGGCTTTTCAGTGTGAATTTATTTTTCTTGGAACATAGTACTCTTGTGCTTGAACATTTTATGTTTATAGTTCACTAAAATTTCCTGGTATGCTTTATCATAGGTTAGAATTTGGAACTTGACTAAACGGAAATGTATCCGTACAATACAAGCCCATGAAGGTTTTGTACGAGGAATATGTACTCGCTTTTGTGGGACTTCTTTTTTTACTGTAAGTATAATGCAATTAAGTCATTAACTCTTCTCAACATGTATAAGACTGAGCTAATGTTTTCTGAATACATTTATTTCTTCCAAGAGCCTTTTAGAGTTTCACAACCCAATACAACTTCTTAAAGCCTTGAAAAGTCCTAGTTTTCTTTATATACTTCAGCCTTCTTCACTTCTTGATTTTTTTTTTTTTTAAGATTTTATTTATTTATTTGACAGACAGAGATCACAAGCAGGCAGAGAGGCAGGCAGAGAGAGAGAGGAGGAAGCAGGGTCCCTGCTGAGCAGAGAGCCCGATGCGGGGCTCGATCCCAGGACCCTGAGATTATGACCTGAGCCGAAGTCAGAGGCTTTGACCCACTGAGCCACCCAGGCGCCCACTTCTTGATTTTTTTAAAATAATTACTTAACGTGTATTCGAATTAATATTCTCTAGAACACTGAGAAGTGAGATTAATGCAAGGCAAGGCTGGAAAGGTCGTTTACTCTGGAAGATTTTCAGTGTTGGAGATGAGTAATTTGTACTTTGTCAGATAGTAAATTTTGGAAGTGTTTATGCGTGTGGTAAGGTATACAGAATGTACAGTTTACCATTCTAATCACTTTTTAAGTGTCCATTTCAGTGGCATTAAGTACATTCACATTATTGTGTTACTGTCACCACTTTTTGACCTTCCCAAACTGAAGCTCATGTCCCTTAAATGATAACTCCTTACTCCCCCTGCTCCCAGCCCTTTGCAACCACTGTTCCACTTTCTTTTTCAATGTAGTTGACTATTGTAGGTACCTCACACATGTGGAATTATATAATACTTTCGCTTTTGTGTCTGCCTTATTTCACTTAGCATAATGTCTTCGGGCTTCACCCATGTCGTAGCAGGTATCAGAATTTCTTTCCTTTTTATAGTTGAATCATACTCTGTTGTACGTACGTACATTTTGTTTATCCGTTCATCCATCAGTGGACATTTGGATTGTCTCCACCTTCCTGCTTTATGAATAATGCTGCTGTAAACATTGGTGTGCACATATCTGCTCAAGTTCGTTGCAAGTTTAGTAACAGGAATGAATCTAAGCTGTGCTTTGAGGTAATGAATTTGACAGCAGTAAATGATCAGTTCGGAGGCTGTTTTAATAAGCAATAATGAATCTGTGCTAGGGAGGGAAAACCATGGAAAGTAGTTGTTAGGTTTAGAAACATTTTGGAGGTATGACAGGCTTGGCAACTGAGGGTTGTTTAGGAAGATTCCTTTTCCTTCCAGGAGTGGGGAAGTCAGGAGTGTCAGAAGCTTTAGAGGAGAGAGGGAATGGGAAGGACATGGTATAATGAACTGGACTGCAGTGGGCTATGTGAGTGAAGAGGTCTGTCAGGCCCTTACAGATGTAGCTCTGGAATTGAAGTTCTGAAGAAAGTCAGAACTAAACTTGGTATCATCAGTGCAGAAATAAAGATTGAAGCCGTGGTATGGCATCACTGGGGGAAAGTGACAGGGAAAATGTAGAAATACAGAAATGTCAGGGAAATAGCCTTGGAAAATGCCTGCTCCTAGGAGGTAGGAAAACTTTGGGAGGAGCCAGAGAGCTAGAAGAGCCTGTAAATGAGCTTAATGTCCCAGGGGGAAAGGATCATTGGTTGTGTGAACGACTACAAAGGATGACGAGGATGAAGACTGAAAGAAATATTTTAGGAATATAGACCTGTAAAAAATAGAAAGTTAAAGGTCCTGTGATTTTAATCTTTCGGTTTTACCACTGTTGGCAGTTTGGTAGCTGTCCTTTCATATGTTTGACTTGTATATATAGTAGCTTGTGTATACAGATGCACTAATCAACTGTGTAAATCTTGAGTAGCATACTGGGTGCCAAGGTGGATGGGAAAGGAATAGCAAAGGGAAGAGATGACTTCTGGGGAACCTTTAAATATTTGAAAGATTTAAAAAAATTTTTGAAAAGATTGTTGTGTGAAAGAAGAAATGGACTTTTCTATATAGCAGCTTTAGGAATAGTTGTTAATGTTAAAAGATTTTGTTTTGGTGTAGGGACAAACTTCCTCGCTGTCGAAAACCGAAAGAGGCTACTTGGTTAATAGGCAGGGAATTCAGGTATTTTTCAGTAAAGGGTTTTTTTTTTTTTAAAGATTTTATTTATTTGACAGAGATCACAAGTAGGCAGAAAGGCAGGCAGAGAGAGAGAGAGAGAGGAGGAGGAAACATGCTTCCTGCCAAGCAGAGAGCCCAATGCGGGGCTCGATCCCAGGACCCCAGGATCATGACCCGAGCTGAAGGCAGAGGCTTAACCCACTGAGCCACCCAGGTGCCCCTAGCTAACACTTTTAGGAGTAAGGCATCTCCACATGCTATAGAAACTGACATTGTCATAGAGATGGTCTTTTTTTTTTTTTTTTAAGAGTTTATTTATTTATTTGACAGACAGATCACAAGTAGGCAGAGAGAGAGGGGGAAGCAGGTTCCCCGCCGAGCAGAGAGCCTGTTACGGGGCTTGATCCCAGGACCCTGAGATCATGACCTGAGCTGAAGGCAGAGGCTTAACCCACTGAGCCACACAGGTGCCCCAGTAAAGGATTTTAAACAAGCTTCATCACCCTGTATACAGTATGTTGTAGAAGGAATTGGGTGGGAAGTTGGAGCAGACTGACTATAACTACACTTCCAGTTGGTTATTCTTTGAGGTCTATTGATCAGTTTAATATCCCAGGCAGAGAATTTACTGGCTGGTTTTTTTTTTTTTTTTTCTTAATGCTTAAAATGAAAAAAGTCAGAAAAATATTTCATATTCACTATTTACTTCCTTTCTTCAGGTAAGACATGTGAAAACTACTTGTTGGCCGAATTTTAGGATTTAATGTTTCAAAAAATGTTCAGTACACAATGTTGCAAAAGATAAATCTTTATTAGCTAAATTTCATAATATCTACTATATCTCAATTTGTGCACCAGCAGGTCTTTCTTCAGCTTACTCAGCCTTGAGATAAGATATGCTGGCGAGGCATATATTGCTTGACTCCTCATTTCTACAAAATGTTAAACCTTTCTCAGGATTGATGATCTGCTGAGGCTTATACTCAACAGACTGTATAGAGTAGCATAGTCAATTACAAAGGAATTCAGTCTTGAGTTTGCAGATAGTAGAAGAAACTTGATCGAAAGCAGCAGTCTTTAGGGTAGATGTTCTCAATGACAGTTTTATCCTTTCTTCCATAAATGCTAAAATTCCAGTGGGTCAAGCCAGATTAGCAAAGACCTCAGTTCCTAAATTGCATCCTCAACTCCTCAACAAAAGAAATTCCTGTCTGACCTTAGTACCAAAACTTCTTCCCTAATCACTTACCTGTTCTAATATCATGGGTGCTATGGATTGTTTTGCAGGAAGGATTTCCCTCTTTGAGTTTGCTATAAGGAAAACTAAATTTATACTTCTGTCCTAGATAAATATATGTTTTTGTTAATATTTTTATTTAGAAAGTGGATATGGATTATGTATAATATGAATGTGAAAACCTAGAAAGTTAACATACCCTGTATTTCTATTTTCAGTTAAAACTAGTAGTTTGGTGTATATATAGAATTGTTCGTACCGCATATATGATTATCTTATGTCTTTAACCCTTAACTAAGTTATATTGTGCATTCTGTTTTGTAGCTTATTTCCTGTAATACCTTGAATGAATCTGCTACATGCCCAAGTCTCTAAATTACCATTGTTTGTTACCTTGCCTTCATTTGGGCCATGGCTTTTTCACTATCTGCACAACTGTCAGTTCAATGAAAAGACAAATGATGTCTTTACAACATTATGGAAATCATTTTGACCTCATGGATCCCTGAAAAATTCTCAGGATCCTTCAGAGGTCTGCATTTCACAGTTTGAAAACCACCGACTTAATAGTTTTGGAGTCTTCTGTCATGCAAAGAAGGGCTTTACCCATGAATGGCAAGAGTATAAGAATGACTTCTGTCTACTATTTTTACGTTTTGTATTTAATTTTTTACCTTTAAAATTATATGGAATTTTATATCAGGTGTCAGATTGCTTCAGACTTTTTTTTTTTTTTAAAGATTTTATTTATTTATTTGTCAGAGAGAGAGAGAGAGAGCGAGCACAGGCAGACAAAGTGGCAGGCAGAGGCAGAGGGAGAAGCAGGCTCCCTGCTGAGCTACGAGCCTGATGTGGGACTCGATCCCAGGACACTGGGATCATGACCTGAGCCGAAGGCAGCTGCTTAACCAACTGAGCCACCCAGGCATCCCTGCTTCAAACTTTTTAAATAACTAACCTGATGTTGTAATACCATTTTCTTATAATCCACTATTCTTCCTTATTTGAAATGCCATCCTTATCACAGTATGTAGTTTTTTGCCATATTTATGACCTTTGTTTCTACTCTCCTTTTGCTCTACTTACATTGTCTTATTTTTAATTTTATCTACTCTGTGTATTTGTCACAAATCTTTACTGTAACATGTGGGACATAAAATGCATCAACAAATACAGTACTGGAAGGATTTGGGACATGTATTTTTTTAAACACAAGGTGTTTATAATTTGACATATATGTTATCAAGTTTACAGTTAATGAGAGTAGTTTATTATCACCTGAATCATTAATGTTTCAAGGTTGGTGATGACAAAACTGTGAAGCAATGGAAAATGGATGGACCAGGCTATGGAGAAGAGGAAGAACCATTACATACAATATTAGGAAAGGTACAGAAATAAATTGACCTATACTTTGTCTATTAAAATTCTTCTCTTAAAATTATTTCAGAAATTTAATTAAAAAATAAAAGATGTAAATGAGACTTTAGGCTGCAATAATTGATCTATTTTAAGCAATATTTAATACAGTTAAGGTCCTTTGCAGCTGAAGAATTTGAATGGGTCTTTGGTGTTCATTGTATTGGGTTCAGTTTCTGCGTTTACCTGGAGGAAACAATGAAACATTTCCTATGGCAAGTCCGTGGGAGGAAATCTATAAGAAAAATAATGCTTCGGCTTCTCTCTGATTTATATTATCATAGATCTTACACAAAGCTCAGAATTTCTTACCTGAAAGGACCCCTTAGGCAATGAAGAGGTATTATAATATGCTTTTTGTATAAATCTCATTTACATTTCTTAGAATATTATTCTGTAAATCAGATGATATGGTTTAGTTATAGCTTAAGTATAATTCAGATCATATGGCCTACCCATGTTTCATAATGCTTACATTTTGATATTAAGGGAACTTCTAGAGGTAGATTTAATCTTTAAATACATACATTTGTAAAATCGGCTTGTCATTTTAGTATTATGTTGGTATATATTTAAGTTCTGCTTTTCAGATTTCAAGAAATTGTAAATGTTTTTAAAGGCACATGGAGGTGGGACATGAGTATTAAATGGAAATAATTTGCAACTGGTAAAAAAAATTAGGCATTAATTCTAAAACAAAATTGGTTTCATTCTTGAAAATGTCTTCTCTCTAGGAGCTCCACATGTTTTTGAAATATTTCATCTTACCCCTGTATCTGTGGTAATGGGGATTAATTCTTACTGTGGAAAAGTTTGTCAGATTTGCCTTCATGAATAGAAAATAATTGGAAGCCTGCGGATGCTGCTAAGAGTTCTTAAAAGCATAAAGTGTTGGCAAAATATTTCCCTTTAATTTGCTTTACAAACATTTTTTACCGCATAGTATAAAGACAGATTTTAATCTGGCCCTGAATAGGTCAATCTCATCTTTTAAGTGAATAATTCAAAATTTATAAGATTTTATTGATTTTAACAGTATTAGCATCCACCCTTGCCAGGTTTTCTTCAATTTTTATTTTAAGTGGGTTCCATGCCCAATGTGGGTCTTGAACTCACGACCCTGAGATAAAAAGTCATATGCTCTACTGAGTTTCTTTCTAAACAGGGATTTTCTTAAAAAAGATGAAAGTGTGGGTAAATATATGTAAAATATATAGATTTGAAATATTAATGATAGACCCATCTGTAACAACATCTTTGCTCTTAAAGACAGTGTATACAGGAATTGATCATCACTGGAAAGAAGCTGTTTTTGCCACATGTGGACAGCAAGTAGACATTTGGGATGAACAAAGAACAAGTCCTATCTGTTCAATGACCTGGGGATTCGACAGTATAAGTAGTGTTAAATTTAACCCAATTGAGGTAATGTTGCTTTTTGAAATACTTCTGCTTGCTGTTTCTTTATTTAGTAATTTCAACTCTGTTTAGGAAACTTTGAGTGTATTCTATAAGAATTTTGTTTAAATTTTAATGGGCTTCTGGTATTTGGCTAGTTTTCCAGATTGTATCTGAGTTATGTTACCTTTGGTCAGATCTCAACATGTTTGCCCACAGTTTAGTCCCATATATCAGTGTAATATACTTTTAGAGGAAGGTGTGTGCATGTGCTCATAGGAGTAGAATTCAAGCAAATGGTGTACCATGCCTTCACGTAAGTAAAATGTCAGTAAAATGATAGTTTACTCATGACTTCGGTGCTCATGTTCCACAGATTACATCATTGTATATTACGGAAAATGTTAATTTCTTAACTCTCTTTGAGGTCAGAAGAGGCATTGAGAATTAATTATTTGTAAGTGACAAGGATGTTAATGATTTATAATAATAATATGCACGATTAGTACTATGCTGCATGGTGATATATTTTTCTTTGCTCAGATGTCTGATATGGTGATCCTACATCCTTTGAGGTCTGAGGGAAGAGTTGGAGATTCAACTCTACTTACTGTTTATTGAGGTCTGAATTTAGGAAAGGAGGCTGCCCTAAAAACTAGCCCTTGAACTTAAGACCTTTCCCTGAGATAATTCTGAATACATAACAATAGATGAACTCATTGTCCAAAAGGCTCAGTAGAAATGCCTTTTCCTGAAGAAAGAAAAGGAAATTACTGCATGTATAAACTAATCTTCAAAGTTATCACGAGATTATCATATTAGGTGGTATCAGAGATTATCCTGATATGAAAGTTTTGTACTCTTAGAGACCCAAGCTGATAAAAGGGAAAAAGTTAAGTCAAAGTAGCAGGGTATAAAATTGTTTATATGAAGCATTGGAACATGAGATGTTGCAGTTTGATGTGAGTTTGGACTTGTGGTGCTGCCGAGAGGTCAGACAGTCAGAGGGCACCCTTCCTGCCCCCCAGCATATCCGACCTGCACACTTCTGGAGGGGCTACAGGTCTAGAGAGGGGTTTGGAAAACTGGTTTGTGAGTCCACTGCCTGTTTTTATAAATCTCATTTTTACTAGAACATAGCCATACCCTTTTATTTATATATTGTGCTATGAGAGCAGAATGGCCAACAAAGTCTAAAATATTTACTTTTTGGTCCTTTACAGAAAAAGTTTGCTGACCTTGGTCTAGTGTTTCTATCTGTTCTGTATCTTCCTCACTCCATCCTACATCACCTTTTGGTTGTAGAAATGAGATATGGCATTGGGTGGGGGTGGGGTGCAAGCCAGCTTTACAGAGCCAGGCCAAGGTGACCCTTGGCAGAAACAGGCTACAAACACTAGCAATTTGTAGGAACATTTTGTGTCCTACTTGGTGTGGAGCTAAACTGGAACTGTATTTTCTGCCAGGGTACCTTGGCAGTGACCTTATACAAGTCACACTTCTTTTCTATATTTGCTTCTTTATTTTTAAAATGAGATTAAATATATTTTCCAGTGTACTTTATACGTTTGTCATGAGGGTAAACCGTGATAAATTTTATGTGAATATTTTTTAAAGATGCTACCCAAATTTAGGATGATGTTATTACTACTAAAAAAAAATAAACAGAGCAGAGAGATATTGATTCCTCCTCCTCTGAGGGGTAAGCTCCTCCTCAGAAGAGCTAATAGTTAATTCCAAAAATCATAATTAGTTATTAGTGATGACCTAGTGACCATGTTTTTCAAACTTGCCTGTGTAAGAACTGTATTTGTTCAGCTGTGTGGGTTTTTTTTTCTTTTTTATTACCTTTATGAACTTGAGTGGTAAAAGCAAATGGTGTACATGTCTCTTATCCTATATTAAACTTAATGGGAAGGGCATGTTGCTGTGAACAAATGGAGTGTATTTGTTTCCTCTAATCATTAATAATTAATTTTCTGTTAAAATATTGAAGCCTACAATTTTGGTAAAGCCAGAAGTTTTATGCTGAGCATTGCCACATTTTAAAGTGTAAAAGTCGGCTTTCAGTCTAGGTAGAATTTTTTGCTCAGATTAAAATCTTTATTTTTAGAAATGGAATCTAGTCAGACTTTGAGGTGGCATAATGAGAAACCAAGAAAGATTTAGAAGAGTCACTAATTAGGGGAAAGTCTCAGAGGAAGTGATTTAAAAAGGAAGGTTTTGGGGGTTTTTTCCTCTTGTTTTTTCTAAAGACTTTATTTATTATTTGGCAGAAAGAGAAGGAACAGTGGGCGGTGGGGTAGAGGGAAAGAGAGGGAGAAGCAAATTTCCCACTGAGCAAGGAGCCTGATGCGGGGCTCAATCCCAGGACCTGGGATCATGACCTGAGCCAAAGGCAGACACTTAACTGACTGAATCACCCAGGCGCTCCAAAAAGGAAGGTTTTGGAAAGGACTAGAGAAGAGATCATGATTGTAGCATTAGCTTTTTGATGTTTTATTTGAACTGTGTACACACATACAGTAGGAGTTAGCTGACCCTAGGGCTATGTAGTAGATAACTCTTCTTCCTGCACCTGCAGTAGGTAGTGATAGGCAGAAGCCAGGAGTTATGAGTGTCAGAAACCATGGCGGGACTCAGGCCCTGCTCCTCGGTAGAGGGCTTGTTCTCACATAAAGCCAAGGGTCAGTTATATCAGTCTCTTGGACACTATAACTAACTTACAAGTAAACTAAGGACTTGCAGGTAGGATATGCTGGGGGGCAGGAAGGGTGCCTTCTGACCCTTCGACCTTTCAGTAGCACCACAAGACCAAATTCACATCGAACTGCCGCATCTCATGTTCCAATACTTGATACAAACAATTTTATACCCTGCTACTTTGATTTGACCTTTTTTCCCTTTTACTAGCTTTGAGTCTCTGAGAGTGTAAAACTTACCTATCAGGATATTCTCTTATACCATCTAACATGATAATCTCTTGATAACTTTGAAGATTAGTAAATATATGCAGCAATTAAACAGTTGGACAAAGAACAGGCTTAGTTTATACAGAGTTAGTGAACATGAGGAAATGTTTAACTGTTAAAAAGCAATAGTTTATATGATTAGGAAATATTTCTGTACAGATATGAACTTTTAAATGCCACTACTTAATGCTTCCCAGTTGCAATAAAATTGGCGTATTTCCACACTGCAGTGTATATTGATACAGCTCCTTGGAAAACAATTAGTCCTAAATATCAAAAGCCATAAACTTGTTCATACTTTTGACTCAGTAATCCACTACTGAAATTTTATCCTTAGAAAAAGAAGAGTTGAGTTTACTACTACTACTGAAAACTAGGAAATAGGTTTAAATTGAAGAATGGATAAATAGGGGCCCCTGGGGAGCTCAGCAGTTGAGCGTCTACTTTTGACTCAGGTCGTGATGCCAGTGTCCCGGGATCGAGTCCTACGTCTGGCTCCCTGTTCAGTGGGGAGTCTGCCTCTCTGTTTGCCCCTGGTCCTGCTTGTGTTCTCTTACTCTGTCTCTCAAATAAATAAATAATTTTTAAAAAAGAATGGATAAATAAAATCTGTTCTATTATAAAAAGAACACCGAATTATCTGAACACTCCCATCACTGGCATGTAAAATACACATTTAGCAATGAAAGTAACTTGACTTAGGTTGCTGAAGTTATGAGTGATTCATTGTTCTATCTTAAAAATGGACTTTGATATTGTAACTTTGTATCTTAAACATTAAGGGTAATTGAATCATTTGTTATTGAATGGACAAGGTTTGCTGCCAAGCCTGGCCTTTAACTGCTAATTGTTATTTTTAGACATTTCTCTTGGGAAGTTGTGCTTCTGACAGGAATATAGTACTATATGATATGAGGCAAGCTACTCCCCTGAAAAAGGTGAGTTTCAGTTGTTTTCTGCTTTGTACAATTGTTAATGCATTCCTTGATGAGATGAGTGACCAAAAAATGTGGAGCAAATTTTTTTTTCAGAATTAAATTTTTTCATAGGCTTGTTCTTAGAAGCCAAAGTGATTATAATGGCATTCTCTCATCTCCTTGTTGCTTTTTAGGGACCCTTAAATTTTCACTAACTTCTGTATCCTAGTCAACTTTGTATCTTCTATAATGCCAGTAAATTTTAGGCATTGAAATTGGTACTTACTGAGCTCAGAGTTCTAAGTATTGCATCCCATTACTGCACACCCCATGGTTTTCATATGATACATACAGGATTCTGTTCCAGAATGTTTTGTAATGGATTCACATAACGAGCTTTATTTGTTTAATTACATGCTGATGGATACTAGTTGACTAGGTTGTGTTTAGATAAGCACTATCTTGTTCAAGGAGACTCATTTCCCAGCAGTTTTAGGGCAGTCATTCCAGGACTTAGATACCAAAGCTGAAACAGCCTTAAGCTGACTCTCAAGAGGGACAGATATATTGTCAGTAAAGAGAGGAGTGCCGTTATAAGTAAAAGGGTATAAAGTTGAAGTCAAGTGCTCAAACTCAAGAGTGCAGAAAGATCTAGACACCATTCATGTGCCGTGGGTCTGTTGTGATAGTCCACATGTGAAAGAAATGCTTTTAATACTTTTGTTGTTCCTAAACTATTTTTACTACATGTAATAAATGCAGAAATATTAGAAGTAGAGTATATTCATTGAGATTTGAGCTACATAAAAATGATGATCTTTCCAAAGTACCACTTTAATCCTTTCACTCACTCACATGGTCTAGTGGGCAGATTTTTGCATAAACTTTGGTATTAGGCCTTAAGCAGGTAACTTGATCTGTGTTTCTCCTATAAAATGATGATATTAATAATTATTTTCCAGCACACTGGTGAGAATAAAACATGATATTTTATGTTTTATTAGCAGAATGCTAAGATGAAATCTAGGTTAATAGATAGTAGTTTCTGGCCCATCTGCCCTTACATTTTCTGTTTTTAATGGTGCTCTGTTACTTTTAGTTGAAGAAAAGAACTATAGCCTGGCTTTCAAGGCCCTCCATATCTGGTCCCAGTTTGCCTTGATCTATTTGTTTCAGTCAGTGAGACAACATTTAAATAGGGTTTGTCACATGCAGGTCACCTTGGTGGAGGCTGTTTTCTTTCATTTCTTTATTCTATGTAGTAGGCTATCATTGTTTCTTCTGTCTTTTCTCTTCTACTCTTACTAGTTTTCAACCAGGGATATATTTTTAGAAATGTGAGAGGGGCATTTTAGAGACTGGCCTTTAGTGGACATGTGCCTGAGAGGCTAAACATTTATAGTGGACTGTTCATAGCAAAAGATTATCCTACTCGAAATGCCAGTAGTGTTCTTGTTGAGAAACACAGATATGCTGGTCCATCCCAGGTCAGCTCAAATCATGTTTGTCTTTTTAAAATCTTTCTTCTTTAACCCTAAAATCACTGTTTATTTTGCCCCCAATTTGATACTTAATCATTTACTATTTGTATTATATTTTAACTTTTCTTACATATATCTCATTTTTCTGACTAAACTATAAGTTATTCGAGGTTGAGGGACCATTTATTAAGCATTTGTTATATTTTTCAGTCTTTACTGTTTAGCCTGTGTGCTCCGGAAACAATTAGTGATTGATTTATTTTCCTCTTGCACCAACCTGAGTACTGTGCACATAATAGGTGTTTACTAAATATGTGCTTAAATCAATTAAAAAAGAAAGGATGTGAAGTGGGAGACTTAATTCATTTGAGAGGGAATTGATTTCACGGTGATGGGTTAGTGTATTCTTCCTTTCTCAGGTCATCTTAGATATGAGAACAAATACAATTTGTTGGAACCCTATGGAAGCTTTCATTTTTACTGCAGCAAATGAAGATTACAAGTAAGTTTTCTTCTTTTTAAAACTTATTTGGTTCTATGCGAAGTGGCTCAACTGTATAAATTTTGCTAATGAAATATGTTTTCCTAGATAGTATTCCTTCAAATATAAGATAGAAAATTGTCACTTGTGTCTCTAAAATAAATGTATCTTCCAAACTGGAGAAGAGTGTCTTAGAAAAATATTCTCAGTGATATAGACCAGAGACAGTAAACTACGACCCATGGACCAAATCCTGTCTACTGCCTGTTTTTGTAAATAGTTATTGGATTATAATGATACTCATTTATATATTGACTATGGCTGCTTTTGTGCTATCATGTCTGAGTTGAGTGGTTGCAACAGAGACCATGTGGCCCACAAAGCTAACAATATTTATTATGTGGCCTTTTGCGAAAAAGTTGTCTATCTCTATGCCATATAGTGACTGAACCATACATGTTTTAATAGAAACTAAAAATATTTGCCTACAAAATGTATAGTTCTTCACATTGCTGATACTCATATAGTCATGTTATCAGCATCACTATTAACTTTAGTAAGACAAAAGGAAAAATAAAATTTCAAGTCTTACCTTAACATGTATAGACTCCATGTAAAGGTAACTTAGAAGACTTAGAAGCCTTACATTTTTTACCTAGGTGGAATTTTTTGTTAAATTTTTTAAAAATAAATATATAATGTATTATTTCCTTCAGGGCTACAGGTCTGTGAATCATCAGTCTTACACAATTCACAGCACGTACCATAGCACATACCCTCCCCAAAGTCCATAACCCAGCCACCCTGTCCCTTCCCTCTTCTCACCCCCCAGCAACCCTCAGTTTGTTTCTTGAGATTAAGAGTCTCTTATGGTTTGTCTCCCTCCCTGGGAAATCTGAGATTTGAGGCTTATTGGAAAGATGCAAAAATAATATCTATCAGCCAGCTTCCTCTAAGGTTAACATCTTATGTAACCATAGTTCAGTTAGCAAAAACAAGAGATTAACATGGATACAATGCCTTGGACATCAGTTAATAAACTACAGACTTTATTCCATCACCAGTCTTTCCATTGATGTTTAATTAATTGTCATGTCTCCTTAGTCTGCTCAGTGTGTGACTGTTCCTCAATCTTCCCTTGTCTTTGATGACCTTAGTCCTTTTGGAAAGGATTTACTTGTTAGTTTATCTTGTAGACTGCTCTTAATTTGGGCTGACCTGATGTTTTCTCATTTTCTCATTATTAGATTGAGATTATGCAATTTTTGCAAGAATACCTCAAAACTGATGTGCCCTTCTGGGTTCATCACTTCAGGGGTGCATGATGTCACTTTGTCTTATTATTGGTGGCATTAATCTCGATAATGTAGTTAAGATGGTATCTGCCAAGTTTCTGCACTATAAAGTTACTATTTTTTTTCCTTTGGTAATTAACATGAATCTTTGGAGAGATGCTTTGAAGTTATGTAGATACCTGGTTTCTTCTCAAACTTCTCAATAATCTTAGCATTTTGAAGCGTTTAATATTAGGAACTTGAATACAGTAATGCTGTGTTACTGTTGTCCTTTGTGCGCATTGGTTCATCTGAAGCATTATTCTTTTAGCTGTTGATTAAGGATCTTTAAATCTTGAAAATCATGGACTCATTTTTTTTTATTTTACCAGCTGTGCAAAAAATATAGCTTTCTAATTTTAATACACCCTTTGAAAAGCCATAGTCACTTTTATATATCACCGACAGGAGTGGAACTTTGTTGGAAACGACTTGTCAACTATATGAAACCTTAAAAGTTCTCGTGCTTTTGGAGTTAGTAATTTACTTGTAGGAATATGTCCAGATTTAATTGAATCTGTCCCATTCAGTTACAGATTGAATTTCAGAAATTCTAATGCTGGAATTTAATTCAAGAATTACTTAAAATTGAAAGTTGGAAAATTTTTATTAAATTATAAATAAATATACTTAAAATTTTAAGTATAAGTTATTTTAACTCATTTAAATATGCAACCATAAATGTTTACAATATGCTACATAAAATATCAGAATATAGAACTTTATACAGTATTACCAATTTTGTTAAGAGTATATATCTAAATATTAGTGTAGTGAAAAGATTAGAAGTAATTATACTGCACTACCTGTTGTTACTCTGGATGGTGGAGTTAAAGGTAAGTTTTGTACTCTACTTTTTTGAAAGCATTACATTTTCTACAGTGAGATTTATGTTTATGAGGATCAAAGTGTGTGAATGTAATTTTTAGGAATAATAAAAACTGGTAATATTTTTCCCTATCCCTTAGCTGCTGTGTAAAAAAGCTATATATTTAGGTGTGCATTATTTAGCCAATGGTCTTAATTTCTTTATTGTCTCTTAGTACTGCATTGTTTCTTTATAAGAATTTGTATGGAATAATCAAACATTCTTTTACAGCTTGTATACGTTTGATATGCGTGCACTGGACACTCCTGTAATGGTACATATGGATCACGTGTCTGCGGTGCTTGATGTGGATTATTCTCCCACTGGGAAAGAGTTTGTGTCTGCTAGTTTTGATAAATCTATTCGTATCTTTCCTGTGGACAAAAGTAGAAGCAGGTATGTGACTACCAGTAAACTATTTGTTCTTATCTTGATCATCATTTACCTTTTTTGAAAGGTGGTTTTGTTACGTGTATATGGGGGACTCGCATACAGGTATTGTGACTTAGGATACCAACTTCCACTGTGTCATCTATGGGCAAAACGTGAGCCTACTGGACAGTTTCTTTCACTGAGTAGGAAACTACCTTTATATAATTTCTTGATAATCGCTTCTCGGCTTTTGGCTAAGATCAAGTGTAGTATAATTTCTTGATAAGAAATCTTAGTGTTTGCCTTTATTTCAGAGTTGTTTTTAAGTGTTTATAGTACACTCTTTTTTAAGACTTAATTTTTTTTTTTTAAAGATTTTATTTATTTATTTGACAGACAGAAACCACAAGTAGGCAGAGAGGCAGGCAGAGAGAGGGGGAAGCAGGCTCCCCGCTGAGCAGGAAGCCTGATGTGGGCTCGATCCCAGGAACCTGGGATCATGACCTGAGCCGAAGGCAGAGGCTTTAACCCACTGAGCCACCCAGGCATCCCAAGACTTAATTTTTTTAGGGCACTTTTAGGTTACTACAAAATTGAGAGGAAGGTAACAGAGTTTTTTTTTTTTTTTTTTAAGATTTATTTATTCATTTGAGAGAGAGCATGAGAGTACAAGCAGGGGAAGTGGCAGAGGGTAGAGGGAGAAGCAGGCTCCCCGCTGAGCACAGAGCCTTATGTGGAACCTGATCCTACCCTGGGATCTTAACCTGAGCCGAAGGCACATGCTTAACCAACTGAGCCACCCAGGCACCCCCAGAGATTTGTTAAATGTTCTCTGCCCCAATGCATGGAGAGCTGCTACCCTTCCACCCATTATCAACATCATTCACTGGAATAGTACATTTGTTAGTAATAAGAATAAATGTGCATTGACACATCTTAATCACCTTAAATCCATAATTTATCTTTAGGGTTCACTCTTTGTGTTCTGCATTCTTTGGGTTTGGACAAATATATAATGATATACTTTCATCATGATAATATTTTCATTGCTCTAAAATATAATAAACTTTAAAAAATTATTAAAAAACTTAAAAAATGTTAAGAATGTAGAAAAGTTTTCCCTCATATAGTTTAAGAGCAATTAATAACAATACTTTACCTTTTTTTTTCTTATTCAAATTCAGCTCTTGTACATTCAAAGCAAAAATAAAAAAGAGAAAAAAAAACCAGTTTAAATTGTGAGGACCATTCTTCCTCCATTCCACTAGTAGTTATATGCCCTGGAATGACCAAGAAGTGGGAGATAGGATACTCAGCTGTCCTGTCCTCCATTTGTCTCTTGTTCTGTAAGCACATCCAGTGTTATTCTAGTGTGAAGATACATGTTACTTTGTAGAGCTTGGCCCTTTACTACATATTATGTATTACTGAATGTAATGTATATTTATACATCTCTATTATATAGGGCTGTATTGAGTTAGTTTATAGAGAACTATGGCATTTTAAGGTTTTAGGGATAGTTTTGACTGCACTTGTTTTTTTGTCTTATGGGCTGACTATAAAACCTAACTTTTGTGTAAGATAATTGCCGCTTGTATAGTGTGCTGTGGTTTATAGAGCACTTTCATGAACACTTTGTTGTTCCTTAGTAATGCTTTATATTGTCCCTAGAAGCATATTCAGAGCAAAACCAAGTAAGTTGGGGAAAATTTTCCTGTAAAAAATAATGATTATTAGGGTACCTGGTTGGCTCAGTCCATAGGGTCATGAGTTCAAGCCCAATGTTGGGTATAGAGATTACTTAAAATAAATTTTTTTAAATGATAATTAAAGTATTATAGTGGTGTTCACACTTGAAGATATGACTACCTCCATTGTAATATAGTAATAGTATTGACTTTAAAATTTAAAAAGAATAAATGAATGTTCTTTCTAAAATACCATATAAATATATATACGCAGTGCATGCATATGCATAAATACATATACTTGATTGAGCGTCCTACCCTTACATGGTGGAATTAAAGCTCAATGGGAAAAAGATGGACTTGGCGAAAGGTAACAATGATTAGAGGTAGGAAAGGAAAGGAGAGGAGTGAGTGGAATCTGGGAGAGGAAGGAACAGAAAACATATATAATGAGAGTAGGAGGTGATGATCTGTGCCGGAGCACCACGGTGTGAAGCTGCTAGAGCAGTGTACCCAGCTTCATAAAGATTGATGATGGTAGACAGGCGGGGATACTCAGCACTACACTAACAAGGACTGGCTCTTGATGATGGTAGTAGAGAGTTGTTCTGGGACCCTTCCTTCCCTTAAGGGGAAAAAAAATCTAGACAACATAAATTTGGTGTTGTAATTACAGCAGGCTGGAGAAATCTCACCATTTTAGTGCAGTGATGAGAATTTTGGTCACTACTTGTACTGAAAACTAGCTTAGCTTCTATAGTACTGAACCTTTTTGAGTCTTTTGAGTGATCTTCATTTTCAAAGTTCGTATTGTGTCCTTTTTCTGACTCAGGGTCGTTCTGTTCTAGCAGGGTCAGAATTCAGGTACATCTAAGTCAGGGGCTTTAGGTGCAGAATTTCAAGGAGTTCCTCATTGTTGTCAGGGTTGTGCAGGTGCCAACCCTGTGTCTACACCTCAGTTTCTTCACCCTCATCCCAGCCTCATTTCAGAAACAAAAAAGTCTTTCAGTGACTCCTCAGAGTCAGGCAACTCATCCATACCTTTTTTGGTCCTAGCCAACCTGCTTTTGTTTAACTCTTTGGTATTTTTATTTACGGTAGTCGCATCTTCCTACCCTGTGATTGGAGGGAGCCATACTGATTCCTAACCTTTGTTGTATCACTGATTATCAGCATGCCGTTGTCATCATTGTTATGTATCTCATTAAAAAGGTGCTTGACTCAAAAGCATAATGACTGGAGTATTCTGATGACGTTGATCTTCATTCCGTTTTCTGCACGTAGAACTTCTGGTGTTGGTTTTCATACGGCTATTGCCTCCTTTACAACTTACTGGATATTCTCCAAACTGTCATGAATGGTTTGTTGGGATTATTCAGTCAGGCCCGCAGCAGGGCTGCTGGTTTGCATTCTTTTCACATCCCTGGAAGATACTAAGAATTAGGGGAATGTGCCCTCCATTATTTTCTTTGCATCACAGCCGCCATAGTAGGACAGCACTTTCCTAATATGATGCATAAGCAGACAGAAAGAATGGGAAAAGAACAAAGAGAGAATTGAGAATGTTTGGACACCTATCGTCTCAAGGGCCCACAGCTGAGTTCAAACTGAATTATTCCAAAGCTATTGTGGGCATCCAAACACGGGTCTATCTAAAAAGCTCAAGTAATTTCCAAAGTTGTATGCAGTAAGGAGTTCTTAAGCCCCATTTCCAGGGAGTTGTCTTCTGATGTCATTTAGAGATTTTGTAATCACTGTGGTGGTATATAGTACTTGTTGTTTGGTTTAGATACAAGTGGTATTTCCTCTAATCTTTGTGTTCATCTGCTGAACAGGTAGTTCTGGTTTGTTCTGTGGTCTGCTTTTTATGTAATGTTTATGTAATGTAATGTTTATTACAAACATCAAATAGCACAGCCAGTGCTTTGAATAATCTTTATTTTTAAACTGTTTTTCTCTGAAAGACCTTAAAATAGTAACATGTATTTTTAAAGTAAATTTTTAATAGATTATTTAAAAACTACAGGTAAGTCAGTATTTGAAATTAGAAAATAGTATGAAGTTTCCTCAAAAAGTTAAAAATAGAGCTACCCTATGACCCAGCAATTGCAGTACTAGCTATTTACCCCAAAGATACAGATGTAGTGAGAAGAAGGGGCACATGCACCCCAATGTTCATAGCAGCAATGTCCACAATAGCCAAACTGGAAGGAGCTGGGATGCCCTTCAGCAGAGGAATGGATAAAGAAGGTGTGGTTTATATATA
The DNA here is from genome assembly GCF_963455335.1 of Martes martes. Classification (NCBI taxonomy): domain Eukaryota; kingdom Metazoa; phylum Chordata; class Mammalia; order Carnivora; family Mustelidae; genus Martes; species Martes martes. The sequence continues at coordinate 34,065,741 of NC_137891.1, read as the reverse complement.
CGGTGGAATATTACTCAGCCATCAGAAAGGATGGATACCCACCATTTGCATCCACATGGATGGACCTGGAGGGGATTATGCTAAGTGAAATAAGTTAAACAGAGAAAGGTAGTTATCACATGGTTTCACTCGTATGTGGAACATAAAAAGTAGCACAGAGGACCATAGGGGAAAGGAGGGAAAACTGATGGGGTTGGGAATCAGAGAGGGAGACAAACCATTAGAGACTGTGGACTCCCAGGAACAAACTGAGGGTTTCAGAGGGGAGGGGTGTGGGGGGATGGGGTAGCCAGGTGATGGGTATTAAGGAGGACTGAGTGTTATATGCAACTAATGAATCGTTGAACACCACATCAAAACTAATGATATGTACTGTATGGTGGCTAAATGAACATAATAAAAAAAACAACAAAGTTACTAATTTGAGAGCTTAAAAAATGACATTAGGCTTATTGGGATTTCATTCAATATTTACTAAGCAAACAAATTACTTGCATTCACATGGAGTACTTTGACTGTATAGTAAAGAATTTAAGTTTTTAAAATGTATCTCCTAATAGCATGACTTTTAGTGAGCTTTTTAAAATCTTAAACATATATAAAGGTATCTAGAAGTTAAGAATTCTGCATACTTGGGGCACCTGGGTGGCTCAGTGGGTTAAAGCTTCTGCCTTCAGCTCAGGTCATGATCTCAGGGTCCTGGGATCGAGCCCGCATCGGGCTCTCTGCTCAGCAGGGAGCCTGCTTCCTCCTCTCTCTCTCTGCCTGCCTCTCTGCCTACTTGTGATCTCTGTCTGTCAAGTAAATAAATAAAATCTTTTAAAAAAAAAAAAAGAATTCCGCATACTTTACAATTAAGGAGGATCTATTTTGGTTAAGGAACTAGCTGTTGGATTTGACCGGTTTCATATATCAACAGATTATTTTTAATGGTTAAAGCCTGATTGAATTTTCCTATCATTTATTTTTTTAAAAGATTTTATTTATTTATTTATTTGAGGGAGAGAGTGTGATCCAGCACAAGCAGGGGGAGCTGCAGAGGGAGAGGGAGAAGCAGGCTCCCCACTGAGCAGGGACCTGGTTCTATCCAGGGACCCTGAGATTATGACCTGAGCCAAAGGCAGACACTTGACCAACAGAGCCATCCAGGCACCCCAAATTTCCTGTCATTTAAATTCATTAGGGGATGCCTGAGTGGCTAAGTTGGTTAGGTCTGCCTTCACCCTAGGTTATGATCCCAGGGTCCTAGGATCGAGTCTCCCATCAGGCTCCTTGCTTGGTGAGGGACCTGCCTTTCCCTCTGCCTGCTGTTCCCCCTGCTTATGCTCACTCTCTTTTTCTCTCTCTTTGACAAATAAATAAATAAAATCTTTTTACATACATACATACATAGTTATACTGCTAAAGAAAAGAAGGGCCACTTAAGTAGGTAGAGATTATGAGAAATGAATCTTGTAAAAGCAGAGCATTGAGGGGGGAAAGAAATGTAGTCTGTCTCATCTAGTTTTTATTTTAATAGGATGTTCTTTCTAACCATTCTTCCCCTTTTAGAAATAAATTTCTTTGGGTTTCTCTACATGTTCACTCTAGCTCAAAACATATCCGTTAGAAACAGTGTAAAAGACTAGTTTTGTGAGTGTATCTCGGATAATTTTTATAAATCGAAATTCTTTCTGATCTGGTCATGATGTGTGCGTTTTCTTTTACTGTGCAAAATGGCCAAGTTTGGTTCCTCTCTGTCAAGTCTCTGTTTTGAATTGTCTAACCCAGATACGGAAAACTCATTTCTCCAAAAGTCTCTATTTTTCCTGACCTTGCCTTTTACTTGTCTTTTAATGCTCTTTTTAACACTTTCCCAATATAGAATCTTCTGTGAATTCACTTAGCGTGTTTCACAGCCTTTCCAAATAGGTATGATATTTTACATCTCCATTTATTAAATGATTCTTAACTCATCAGACACTTCTATAGCCCTCCCTTTCCGTTCACACATGTAAATCATCAACTCTCACTTTAATTAAGTAAGCTTTTTAAACAATTCGACCAAAACAAAAATCATACATTAGGATCAACATACCAGGATGTGCTCTTTGAAAGCTATTACATTTGTTTTATTTTCCAGTAAAATGAAAAAAATATATGATTATTGACCTGAATTGATTTGGAGGGAGGAGACAGTTTCTTTTTGCTAAAAAATTAGTCTAGCTTCAGCGTATTTTATTTGTGTTATATATATGCCTTCAGTAATTTTGTGAACTTTCCTGGGCATCTGGTTTTGTTTAGTTTGTTTATATTTATTTTTCTTATTGGATTCTGATTCCTCTGAGGGCAGGAGTTTTGTTTTGTTTTGTTTTTTTTTAACTCCCCAGGGCTTTAGCATAGAACCTTGTTAGTCTGTTTCAATAAAAGTACATTAAAATTAATTTGAATTTCCCTTTTATACTCTCTTAAGACTCAGAAATGCTATCCTGATACTTGATGGGCAACGGTTAAAGAAAATCCGTATAAAAATCCTAATTTTAGGGGTGCATGGGTGGCTCAGTTGGTTAAGTGGCTGCCTTTAGCTCAGGTCGTGATCCCAGGGTCCTGGGATTGAGCCCCACATCGGGCTCTCTGAGAGAGCGTGCTTTTCCCTCTCCCTCTGCCTGCCGCTCTGCCTACTTGTGCTCTCTCTCTCTCTGTCTCTCTGTCAAATAAATCTTTAAAAAATAGTAATAAAATTAATTAAATTTTAAAAATCCTAATTTTAACTTAATTCCTCTTTTGTAGGGAAGTCTATCACACAAAGAGAATGCAGCATGTTATCTGTGTAAAATGGACTTCTGACAGCAAATATATTATGTGTGGATCTGATGAAATGAACATTCGTCTGTGGAAAGCTAATGCTTCTGAAAAATTGGGTGTGGTAAGGGAACCCATTTTCTTTCATTGTCATAAAACTAGTTTCTAATTTAGTGGGTAATATTATATTGTAAAGAATTTATTTGAAATATTCTTAAGTATTTTGTTTTTTTGTTTTTTTTTTTAAGATTTTATTTATTTATTTGACAGAGATCACAAGTAGGCAGAGAGGCAGGCAGAGTGAGAGGGGGGAAGCAGTCTCGCCACTGAGCAGAGAGCCCCATGTGGGGCTCAATCCCAGGACCCTGGGATCATGACCTGAGCTGAAGGCAGAGGCTTTAACCCACTGAGCCACCCACACACCCCAGAAATATTCTTAAGTATTTTGATCAAACTGGCGTAGTTGTGATAAAAAATAAGTTAGCAACAAAATAGACAAGGCTGTATTGAGGTTTACTTTTTTATGTCATGGGCACCTTCAGAGGCCTTTGTTAATTAAAATATTTGATAATATTTGAGTCTTCTTGATTCTCTGTGTTTTTCTTGAGATAAGGAGAGAAGGTCTAAAGACTAGAAGGTTAGAACTGAGAATGCTTACTTCCTCTGTTAAAGGAATAGTAATCAGGCACATAAAGGATTCAAGTGCCTGGGAGGTCTTTTAATTTCAAAAACAGTGAAACACTAACTTAAAAAAAATATAGAAATCTTCAGACTATAAAGAAGATTCAGTGAAGATATAACCCATATTATCATTGGCTGGCTACCTCTGGATTGGAGATTATGGTTGGTTTTTCTTTTGTTTTTGATGTTTTTCTGAATGTCTCATGTTTCTGCTATGAAACATTTCATATCAAACATGAGTGTTTTTATCAACAACAAATACTAAGCTTAAAAAGAAAAGGTTAAGTGTGAGTTATTTTCTACATAACCCCAGTTAGGAAAATCAAGATATGATAAATACTAATTAAGGGCAATTTTATTTTAGGCTTAATGATTGGTAAGTATCACACTATGTGTAGGTTTCAGTTCATCATTATAAGTTCCTCTAAATCATATCCTTAACATTTGTTAAACAAGACCCCGTCATCACAGAATTGAACACTTTTTGTTTTCTGTTTCAGTAGTTATTTTACAGAAAAATGTTGAGGGATTAATTTAGGTGCTTTTTCTATGTTGTTTATGCCTAGAGAAGGTCTGATTCAGTGGTCCACATAACCCTACTCCCCTCGGGACTGATATTTTAAGTTGGTGGCATCTATCTACATTGGAGGCATACAGCCCAATGTTTGCAGAGATACGATTCACATAACCTTGTTAAGGGTGGAATACCTTGGCAATTTTGGTCGCATGTCCTAGAAGTTAGTTTTTGGGAGAAACGGTGCTTCCTAGCTTTGTTATTTGAAGAAAAGAACAAACCATTCACTGAAATATCAAAATGCATTTTTCCAGCTTACCTCACGAGAAAAAGCAGCCAAAGATTATAATCAGAAGTTGAAGGAGAAATTTCAGCATCATCCTCATATAAAACGTATTGCTCGTCACCGGCATCTACCAAAATCTATCTACAGCCAGATCCAGGAACAGCGGATCATGAAGGAAGCTCGCCGACGAAAGTATGATTTGGGGCATTTGATTCTCTCTTAGTACCCTTCTCTAACTTCCCCTCTCAGATCACCGGAAATAAACAGAAACATGCCTTTCAAGGGAATAATTTATGTGCCGTTGCACAGTAGAGATGTTTTTGAAATCTTCCTTGAAGGGGAAATAGTGATTATCTGAGAATTTCCATTATCTATTTTTTGAGATTATGTTTAAAGGTCAACCAGTAAAAATGAATTCCATCAAAATAAGGAAACATTTTTGCTCATTCTAAAAAAAGTATTGTAAATAATGTTTTAAAAAATTCTTTGTAGTGAAGTTGGAATTAAGAGGTATTATATATTTTCCAAGTTTAAGAATGCAAAATGCATAGCATGCATTTCTTGAAACATGTTAGAAAAATTTTTATTCATCATAGAATTTTGAATCTGAAGCAGAGCTCACTGCCATTTTCCCAGTAGAATGTTCTTCTCTTTGGAATAGGACACTATTATGTGATGAGAGAAGAAACAAATTAACCAAGTTGACTTCTAGCTACTTTTTACCCAGTCTCCTTGTGAAAACATTTTTCTTTTTCAGTAAGGAGTTTTCTAGTGAAAGAAAACCCTGGTTTTTCTAAGAAAGGTTTCTTTGGTTAAGGTGATTACTCATAAACTTGCTTATGTTTTGTGTATTTTGTTTATTTCTAGGGAGGTGAATCGTCTTAAACATAGCAAGCCTGGATCTGTGGCAATTGTGTCAGAGAAGAAGAAACACGTAGTGGCAGTTGTGAAATAATACTTGGTATTCCTACCAATCCTGATGTATAATTATTTGTTATATTTTGATGTGCAGACTGTGCAAATAAAGTACTGGCTCTAGAATAATGACAAACAGCTCAGTTACATGTGTAGAACACTACCCTGAAAAACTGTCCTGAAAGATGGCCTGGTTGATAAGACTATCCAACATTTTATCCTTGATCTGCTTGCTTCTTTCATTGAAGAATACAGTATTGCAAACTTACATGTTTATTACTGCTAGAAATTGCAGATACACTTTGATCTATTATTGTAGATATACTGTACATTTGAATTTACATTTATGACCAAACACCTCTTTTGTTACCTTTAGTATTACTTTGGGTAATTATTGCAATGATTCTTCCGGTGATTACATATAATGTGTGGAAGAATTATGTCAGAACTTTTTTTAATTCATTTAATTTTCTGTGATTTATTTGTATTTGGCTCTTTGAGACTTTGAAGATAATCAGGTTGCATTTATATAACTTTTATAAATAATTATAATTTATGGTCAGGTTAAAATAAAACATCCTTTTCTCAGTGTTGTAACTTTGATCCATTTCTGCTAATTTCTGTTCATTCTCTGTAAATCGTAAATACTTCTCTGTTGGTTTTTTTTTTAAATTGTGCTTAGTAAACTTTATTATGAGTATATATAACCCAAATTTTAGGAAATTTTAACTAAAGAAGAGATTTTTAGGGGTACCTTGGTGGCTTAGTTGGTTAAGCGTCCAACTCTTGATTGCAGCTCAGGTCTTGAACTCGGGGTCATCGGTTCAAGCCTGGCATTGAGTTCCACGCTGGTTGTGGAAACTACTTAAGTAAAAAACTGAAAGAAGAGATTTTTAAAAACACACAAATATATATGTTAAGAATGCATATATTTGTAGTAAAAATATAAAGAAATGCACAGGAATGATCAAAATCTGGAGAGTGGGAGGTAAATAAGGTGGGATATACAGGAGACTTCCACTCTTACTGATGTTCGTTTCTTAAGCTGTATGATCGTTTTCTTATTTATGCTTTCTTGGGTATTTCACCATATTTTTCTTAAGGCTGAGAAGAGATCAACCATCTACCTTTTAATTCATGTGATTTGTTATAGGCCTTACTTATTTGATTTGCAAGGTGAACCAAGTTGTCTTTTGCACTATACTGCTGTTAGTTTGGGTGTGGTTTCAAAGATGTGTGTATGCAAAAACTGATCCAAAAACATGAGCTTTGGTGAAATTTGAGTCCTGAAGCACATACCTAAATGGGATTAGATGTGCAAGAGATATGTTGGCAGGAACTATCTGTAAAAGACTAAGAGGTGGGAGCAGGAGTACGCAGGGAGAGCCTTCTCTCTGGACTATAGGCTTGACACCTGTGACAGGAGAACAGGCAGAAAGGAGGACTACGAGGAGCCTCAGGCTGCAGTGTCGTTCTAAGAAAGGTTGGGCCAGGCTGATGGGGGTGTCCTGGAACCAAAGTTGCTTGTCTGAGGAGTCCCGTATTCAAGAATGGGCCAGCACTACTACCCTCCCTGTGCCCAGTCGGTGGCAGAGAGCAGCCGTGGGGAAGCATGACCTTACAGTAATGCAGTAGTGGCAGGTGGGACCCCTCAGCTAGGACTCCATCAGCTGTACTTCCTGCAGCCAGTTCTTGAAGGAATTCTTGAAGAAACGCAGAGCGTTTCTATAGCTGCACCCCTTGTGCTGTACAGATCCACTTCTTACAGGTTTGGGGAACAACTCCTCCATGATTTCCATGCATCTCTTTTAGAAGAGGGAATTTGGAAGGTCAGTAACCCCTCTCTCTGAAGGGCCACAACTAGTACTCATCTTCTCTGTCTTCTGTCATCTTTTTAAAATTTTCCTTATCTACAGCTATCAGCTTAGCAAGTTTTGGTGGTTTACCTAATAGTATGACCCAAACCTTCATTCCTGAGGGGACTGAACCTTTGGTAATCTTAATCTCCCCAGATAGGAGTTCCTATACATACCCATTAACAGTTGCATTGGAGCAAGGGAATATCCGCAGACCCCAAAGGGATTGCCTGTGTTCTGCATGTATTTTTCCCATCTCCCCCTAACTGCCTCTGGTCGAAGTCAGTACTCCTGCCAGGAGGCTGACCACCCTTCTAGCCTTTTGGTCCCTGGACATAAGTTCAAAGTACCTTGGTGAGAGTCATAACTTAAGAGTTCAGTAGGACTTTTACAGTGTTCCCTAGCAAGAGTATGTACCCCTTTGGCAAACAATTCTTCCAACCCTGCAGGGCCCAGAGTTTTAGGAATGGGAAGTAGTGGGTCACTAGGAATGGTGGAGCCATTCCTTTTCCCTCTTGGTCCTTGGACACAAAGGTTTGTGATTTAGTGGATTTAATCATTCAAAAGGATGGTACCCCATCCTTTTACCATACTGTATCTGAGCTGGTGCCTACATTATGTCATTAGGCCATTCCAGTAATCTATGAGATTGTGTATTTCTGCACTGCGTATGTGCTGTGATCAGTGGGGTCCTTTGGTTGGGCGCAGTCTCTTACTCCTTTGTTTTGAAGTAGGTTCCCTAGATGAATACTGTGTGGAGTGGGATTCATGCCTGTGAATTAGGCATTCTGTTAATGCCCAGAGAGTGGTGTTGGCAGAGATTTTGTGACTGATATCTGGGGATACTGGCATTGGTATGTCTGTGAAAATGAATTGCTGGCCCTTCTAGGATCAAAGGGATCAGTATAGTCGTGTTGACACCAAGTGGTCTTTTGTTCTTCTCAGGGAATAAATAGTGCCATATCAACACAACATTGGTCTCTGTCATTAACAGGACAGTCAGAGACACAATAGCTAGATCCGCTTTGGTAAGTGGGACTTCATTTTGTTGAGCTCATTCATAGCCTCTATCTCTGCCACAAACCATTCTACCCATGTGCCCCATGTGCCTTTTTCAGGTTGGCTAATGTTGACTAGTAGTTATTCTGTCTACTTGGTGCTTCAGTGCCTCTTCCATGGTCGATTTTTGGTGAACATTAGCATGTTGTACAAAATACTTCCTCTTGACTCCCTCATGTCCATTCATACACATCTACTCCAGACTTCCTTGTCGGATCTTCTAGCCTTTCCTTCCACATCCTGACCTGCCATCGACCACTGCCCAGGAATCTCATCCAAGGCTGCTTCTACATAAAATGATAACCTGGTATATTGCTCATAGATCTACCCATTAGGATGATTTTCCCTCACCACTGTCTTTCAAGGCCATACCCTTTATGTGTTTTTAAGGCAGCCATGGTTCATTTGTGCGTTATGCCCACATACTGAGCCAAGCCAACCCCAACCCCAGTAAATGAAGCTTGGGCCTTATCACTTCCTTCAGCTGGTTTACCCCACAAGGCTGTTGGTGCAAATGGAGGTACGACACTGATGGCACCTGTGGTGGGTGATGTGGAAATCTGTGCTACCTGCTCATGTAGCTTGTTTGTGCTCTCTGATCCTGCTTGGGCTCTGTCTCAGATGTACCATTCTTGTCTTCTGATGAACTGCTGCTGAGTTCATACAGCTTTATATCTTGTTGATTCTAAATTCAGCTCAAAATGGGCAGTTGTGGACACATGGTTATTTGGTGCTCATCATCAAGCATTCTGTGTCTACCAGAGCTCAGTCACATTCCAGAAGCCACTTCTCAAAAGGTCTAATTTTGCACTACAGATAGCATGGCCTTGCTGTGGAATCCCAGAGTCGTGATTCTCCCACTGGGGCTTACTATAAACTCCACACTGCATCTTTTCCCACCATTTCCACCGTGCTTCCTGCACTATAAGGTCTACTGGGTCTTGTGACCCATGCAACAGGGCTGCTTGTACTGTGGCCTAGACCTGATAGAGAACTATTTCCTGATCTGGGCTCCGCTCAAGGCTCGTAACAGATGAGCCAAAGCAGTAGGTATTCTTAGTTCTGAAATGTGTTACCTACAAAACTCAAATGGGTTTACCAGCCACAATGCTTCCTTCCAACGCAGCAGTTACCCTTTGGAAGAGATCTTGTGGTATGCCCCCTGATCGCTGGACCCCTAAAAAGTCACTAACCTGGCAAATTGCTGAACCTCGATGGGATTAATTTCTCACCCTTTTGACCCCGTGTATCTTACCAGGACTTATTGCATGTCAGCCATCTCTTACTTTTCCTGTCCAGTCAGCAGGAAGTCATTGATGTAATGTACAATTGCTCTGGGATGTCCAGTCAGCCTCAGATCTCTGGAGAGAGATACCCTCTGAGAGGGTACAGGAAAGTTCATAACCCAAGGGCAAAATTAAGTGAATACTGTTCATTCCATGTGAGCATGAATTTTCTGATCCTCTTTTCTAGCCGGAATAGAAAACACGTTTGCTAAATCAGTAGCTGCATACCGTGTACCTGAGGCCTACCAGCATATCTGCTCCAGCAACAGTACTGTGTCCAGCACAGCAATGGGGATCAGCGCTACTATGTTTGACTACTTGCCTTGACGTATGTTACAGTCATTCTCCACAATCCATCTGGTTTGTGCAGAGGTCAGACTGGCAAATTCAGTGGAGATATGAAAGAGACCGTACCTGCTCCTTTCCTGCCCACCCACTCCCAATGTGTTTCGGGTCCTTAATGGTGGCACTAATCTCCCCTTTCCTACCTAATGCAATATTGATTCTGATTTACTGTCTTGGTTGGGAGGAATAGTTGGGATTTAAGAGGCTTTTTACTTGTTTTTCCTATCACAGCTCTTATTTCATGGGTCAGGGACCCAATGCAGTAGTTATTCCAACTATATCATTTCCAGTGACACACTTTGGAATTGAGGAAGTGACAACTGGTTAGGTCCATGGACTCAGTTGACCTGCTTTACGTTAGACTTTAGCTCTTCATTTATAAGATCCCCATAAGTTGTCATTCTAACAGGGTCATAATGACTCCTCAGGTCTTGGGAATAAAATGTCAACTCAGACCTTGGGTCCAATAATCCTTGCAATGTTTGGGTATTCCTCTTTCCCCAGTGCACAGTTACAATAAGTAAATGTCCATAGGTCCTTTTGAGAAACCATTATAGCATATACTTGTGGTTTTGCAAGGTCCCCCTAAGGTCCCAACCACCTCTTCAATTAGCAGTTCCAACTCAAGTCTGGTAACTGAGCAAGAAACTGTGCCTTTTTACTGTGATTACACTCGGCCTCCTCCATTCTTGCTTTTTTCTGCCTGTAGATGTCAGAGTATCATTATTGCATATCCAATAATTGCCTCAAGGACATGCTTTAATGATTTCCCAAACTCCCTGCAGATGAAGGCTATTTGGCTGCCCCTCAACCTTGCTGGTCATGACCACTTCCTGGCTTCTAATGGTTAAACACCACCCCTTGACCTCTCTTACTGATATGTGTTTGGGCGCAAGGGCTTTCAGACTACTTTTCCTACCATCGGTTCTTGGCTGTAGAGAACTGGCACTGAACTTTTTGATGATGGTGGTGCCCCTCTCACCAGCACATTCCTATTGACCCTTGGTGAATGGTGTGTCTCCTAGGCTTTCCCATGCACATAAGCTGATGGTCTCTGCCTTACATAATATATCCGCCCATCATGCCAACTTCCCTCAGCTCTCTTTCTTCCTCTACAGGCTGCCAGGGCAGCGAGGTGTTTCCACTTGGCTCAACATTGGCCATCACTTTCTCCAGGCTTCTAGGAGCCATCCTAACAGTGAGTGTCCCCCTTTCCCTGGGGTCCTTGCCAGGGTGTCAAATCCCATACAAAAGACATGATTCTTCCTTTTTCAGTGTTATGCCCCTCCCACCTTGAAATTCAATACCAGTGGTACTCCCTTGGCTCCTGCCATAATACGCCAGTTCTTGTAGCTCTTTTGGTGTGTAATCTATTTCTCTTCTTGTCAGGCTCAGCGTATCCCTAAACTAGGAAATGCTGAAATTGAACTCTAGTTATTGGCCCACCAGTCCAGAGTGTAGACAGGGAGTGCTCCATACCTGTTGCCTTGCCGAGAAGCAGCCTGTGTGGTATCTCCCATGCAGGAGAAATGCTAACTCTTACTAGGAAGGGGTGGACCACCTCAAGCTCTAGTAGTTCAGGGAGATTTGCAGTGCCCTCATCATCAATATCCTTGGAGTTCTCCCACCTCATATTTCAGAGTTCTGGGTTTTCCCTACCAGAGCCCTGTCCTTAGCAAAATAGACTACACTGGCTGAGCATTTAAGTGTCTACGGAGGTTTGCGACTCTCCTGAACAGATCCCGTGTCTGCTCCTTGGCTTTGTCGGCACCTTTACTGCAGGAGGGAAGGGCCGCTTTGTAAGCTAGCGGAGTCCGGTCTCTGATTCTCACAGTTAGCATTTAGTCGTTGGCCCTCAGTTTCTCATTATTCCTTTGCCAGGCACCAGTACAACTTAATAACCAGCCACTCTGCTGTCCTTGGAGATATTGTGCCCTCGTCTCCTTCACATGCCTGAATCATCACACCTGCAAGGGTAGTTCCTCCCATCAGGACAATTTCCTAGGTCACCACACTGAAATCTTCAGCGGCTCAGCCACTCAGACTGGAGCCGTTTTTCTCAGCCAGGCGGTGAGTGGGGCTGTCTCCAAACTCCACCTTACCTCTTCTTTTCTTGCTCTACCCCTGTTTCTAAAAGAAACAGATGCCAAGACAGGGTTAGGCAAGCAAGAGATTTGTTGGAAGGAAGTGTCTGTGAAGGTGAAAGGGCAGGGAGCCCAAAAATAAAAATAAAAAAAATTAAAAGGCAGGGAGCAGAAGTATGCAGGGCGAGGCTTCTGTCTGGACTGTGGGCTTGACACCTGTGACAGGAGAGCCCCAGGCGGCAGTGCAGTTCTGGCAGTGCAGTTCTAAGAAAGCCAATGGTGAGTCCTTGAGCCTGAGCCCGAGTTGCCTATTAGAGAGTTCCTTAACCCCTCAGGGATGGGCCAGAACTAAGATCCCTACTGTGCTCAGTCTTTGGCTGGAAACAGCTGAGGGAAGTGTAGCCTTGGGCCGGCACCTGGTAGTGGTTCTGGGGTTCTTAGTAGACTCAGCTCTCCACTGCCAGCTCTCTGGAAGGAGATCCGAGGGGCACATTGCCATGGCTGCCACAGCTACCTGCTTCCATACCCATTGTCCTTATGAATTAGGATCTGTTGATATTTCTACATAAAGATCATTCAGTTAGTACATAGTAATTTTTTACTTATCTTGAACTTAGTGTAAGTGAAAGTGTAATTTATTTGCAAAGTGCTATTTGAATATTGTTCTTAAGTGATATTAACTGTCATGGAATTGGCACATAGTGGGTGCTCATTAAATGTTTGTTGACAAAAAATAAAAGCCAGACTTGCAATCCTGGTGGAATATTTACTGATGATTTTAGTTGTATATTTTCATGACTTAACACTTTTCTCCTAATTCCTTTGTCCTCCATAAGCCTGAGAATGCAGAATGTCTGTATTTAAGGAGAGTGCCTTTTTAAAATATATTATGTCCTGTTAGGCACCTGGGTGGCTCAGTGGTTTAAGCCTCTGCCTTCAGCTCAGGTCATGATCTCAGAGTCCTGGGATCGAGCCCCACATCGCATTCTTTGCCCAGCAGGGAGCCTTCTTCACCCTCTCTCTGCCTGCTTCTCTGCCTACTTGTGATCTCTCTCTCTCTGTCAAATAAATAAATAAAATCTTAAAAAAATAAAATATATTTTGTCCTGAAATACTAAAAAGTATATTGTTCACATGCATGAATAAAAACATGTACTAACATCAAAAAATTGATTTTTGATGTGCTAACATCAATAAAATTATTTGACAAAATAAAAAGATTAAATTCAAGCCGTTGAACTCTACGGTATAACTGCTTAAATTAACCTTTATGAAAATATGCAAGCTATTTTTGTCATTCATACCATACCTCAGTTTGAATTAACTAATTGAAATTATTGAGTCAAATCATGAAAATATACCCATACACAAAAATACAGTCAAATATTTAAAGTTAAGCCAAATAAATATTACAAAATACCTTTGTTTTGTTGAAGAGTAATCACTATGACTGAAGCAGGACCCAACCAGGATTAAGGGGTGGGGAATGAGAGTGCATATATCAAATCATGCAGTTAAGAAACCCAGGGCCACCCGGGTGGCTCAGTTAGTTAGGCTTCCAACTCTTAGTTTTGACTCAGGTCATGATTGTCAGGGTCCTGGAATCGAGCACCTGGTTGGGCTCTGTACAGAGTCTTTTTGAGATTCTCCCTCTCCCTCTGCTCCTCCCTCTGCTTGCACACACACTCTCTAAAATAAATAAATAAATAAATAAATAAAATTTTGAAAAAAAGAAACAAAGCCCCAGTTTTCCCCCTTTGGTTGATCTCTTTTTATGTTGTTGTTTTTTTTTTTTTCCAATTTTATAAAACACAAAGGAGAGCCACAGATTTTTCTGCTTGTTGAAGGAAATGGACAAGGGTTTTCAGTGATGGAAAAACACTATTTCAGGGTTCTTGACCATCCATCAACTATCTGACCACTTTTGAAAGTTTAGATATTTGGGGACGCCTGGGTGGCTCAGTTGGTTAAGCGGCTGCCTTCGGCTCAGGTCATGATCCTAGTGTCCTGGGATCGAGTCCCACATCGGGCTCCTTGCTCGGCGGGGAGCCTGCTTCTCCCTCTGCCTCTGCCTGCCACTCTGTCTGCCTGTGCTCGCTCGCTCTCTCTCTCTAACAAATAAATAAATTAAAAAAAAAAAAAAAGTTTAGATATTTGCCCTCATCCTTTTTCATTTTTACTGGAGGGAGTGCAGAGGGGAGTGATGGAAACTTCTTATCACTTAGGGCAACTGAGTTCTCAATTCAAAGATTTTGATGTAATGAATGTATAAGATAAACCTTTTTTTGAGATGTAATCTACATGTAACATTACTTTCAGATCTACAACATACAATTCAATATTTGTGCATACTGTGAAATGATCACCATACATGATTATAGTTCTTGTAATGAGAGGTTTTAAGATCCACTCTTTTAGCAGCTTTAAAATAAACAGCGCAATATTATTAATTATAGGAACCATGCTATATATTACATCCCTGGGATAACTTATTTTATAACTGAACTTTTGGCCACCTTCACCCTTTCACTCACCTGCCCCTCCACCCAGCCTGCCTCTGGCAACCAACAATCTTTGTATCTATGAGTTGGTTTTTGTTTGTTCTTGTTTCAGATTCACCATATAAGTGAGATCATAAGATATTTATCTCTCTGTATGATTTATTTCACTTAGTATAATTCCCCTGTTGCATAAGCCCTTTGGCTTTTCTTTTTGTAATGCAAATGAATGACTTAAGGTTTGATTGCTAGGCCATCTAATTTCAAAGAGGCGCCTACTTCAAAGATGGCTGTCTTAAGTAAACACTTGCCAGCCCCGATTAAAGAGTCAGCCACAATCCACCGCCTCCCCACCCCCCACGAATCTCCTTTATTTTAGAGATCTTGGTTGGTCTTGATAAGTAACCACTTGGACCACTTGGTGTTTTTGGGTTTTTTGTTTTTTTTTTCTCTTTCTCACTTTAAATTCCCTCTATTCTGCTTTAAACAATTCAATAAAAAGTGAGCCTGCACCCTAGGCCCTCATCCTCAACCCTAATAAAATCAGAACCCTAGGGCCATGCATGCCCTCTCTTTTTCTCTCTACCCGCAAACTCCCTGTGTAGCCACAGATGTGCCATGTAATTTCCAGGTACTATAAGTAATTAACCTTATTTCTTTCAAAGTTTCCTGATGCTTATTGCTGAGGGCGTCTTGTATTTATAATCATAATAAGAACCACAAGGGATGGTTCAGCCACAACATTGGTTATTGATAGGCTGAGACTGGCACACAACATGCCCTCAAGGTCCATCCATTTTGTTGCAGATGGTAAGATTTCCTTCTTTTTTTTATGGCTGAATAATATTATACTGTGTGTGTATGTGGTTTTTTATTCTTTCATCTGTTGATGGATAATAAAGTTGCTTCCATGTCTTGGCTATTGTGAATAATGCTGCAGTGAACATGAGAGTGCAGATATCTCTTTGAGATCCTGATTTCAATGCCTTGAAATATATATCCAGAAGTGGGATTGCTGGATCATATGGTAATTCTATTTTTAATTTTTTGTGGAACCTCCATATGGTTTTCCGTAATGGGCATATCAATTTACATACCCACCACTTAAGGTGTACGAGGGTTCCCCTTTTCTCCACATCCTTGCCAACACTTGTGTTCGTTCTTTCTTTCTAATTATAGCCATCCTAAAAGGTGTGAAGTGATTATCTCGTTGTGGCCTTCATTTGCATTTCCCTAATGATTAGTAATATGAGTGCCTTTTCATGTTTTCTGTTAGCTATCTTTGTCTTCTCTGGAAAAATATGTATTCAGATTCTCTTCCCGTTTGTTTTTAAAGTTTATTTATTTGAAAAAGATAGTGCAGGAGGAGGGGCCAAGGGGGAGAGACAATCCTGAAGCAGACTCCTCACTGAGCCTGGAGCCTGACACACAGGGTGATCCCAGGACCCTGAGATCACAACCTGAGCCGAAATCAAGAGTTGGCTGCTTACCCAACTGAGCCCCCCAGATGCCGCTGCCCATTTTTTAATTGGATTGTTTTTTGCTATTGAGTTGTAGGAGTTCTTTATATATTCTGGACATTAACCCCTTTTCAGGTATATGATTCGGAAATATTTTATCTCACTCGGTAGATTGCCTTTTTGTTTTGTTGTTTGTTACCTTTGCAGTGCAGTAGGGCAATGTGGTCCCACTTACTTATTTTTGCTTTTGGTGTCAGATACAAAAAGTCATCACCAGGACCAATGTCAATGAGCTTACTGCCTGTTTTCTTCTAGGAGTTTTACGGTTTCAGCTCTTACATTCAAGTCTTTATCGTATTTTGAGTTAATTATTGTGTATGATTTAAGATAGTGGTTTATTTTCATTCTCTTGCATGTGGCTGTCCAGTTTTCCCAACACCGCTTATTGAAGAGGTGGTTCTGTCTCCATTGTATATTCTTGGCTCCTTTGCCATCCGTGCTTGACTATATATGTGTGAGTTTAATTTTAAGTTCTCTGTTCTGTTCCATTGATCTATGCATCTTTTTTTATGCCAGCACTACACTGTGCTTTAATTACTATAGCTCTAGAATATGGTTTGAAATCAGAAAGTATGCCTCTAGCTTCATCCTTCTTAAGATTACATTGGCAAGGTGGGGTTTTTTGTGATTCCATACAAATATGAGAATCATTTGTTCTAGTTCTGTGAAAAATGCCATTGGAAGTTTAACGGAGATTGCATTGAATCTGTAGATTGCCCTGAGAAGTATGGACATTTTAACAATATTGGTTCTTCCAGTCCATGAGCACAATGTAGCTTTCCATTCTTTTGTGTCATCTTCAATTTCTGTCATCAAGGTCTTACAATTTTCAGTGTATAAGGCTTTCACCACTATGGTTAAGTTTATCCCTAGGTATTTTATTCTTTTTGATGTAATTGTAAATGAGATTGTTTTCTAATTTCTCTTTCTAATAGTTTATTATTAATATATAGAAACATAATAGATTTTTTTATGTTGATTTTGTTTCTTGTAACTTTACTGAATTGGTTTATTCCAATAGTTTTTTGGTGGAGCTTTTAGTAATGTCATATAGGCTTTTTTAAAAAGCAGTATAAAATGATATTTAAAAAAAAACAAACAAACATTTGGCACATATTGCAAATATCCAGGAAGGGGAATCACTTATTTATTTATTTATTTAATTGAGAGAGAGAGAGAGAAAGCATAAGCAGGGGGGAGGGGCAGAGGAAGAGGGAGAAGCAGGCTCCCCACTTAGCAGGAGCCTGCTTGGGGTTCCATCCCAGGACCTTGAGATCATGACCTGAGCTGAAGGCAGATGCTTAACTGAGCCACCCAAGTGCCCCAGGAATGGGAATCACTTCTGAAATGAGTCTTAATCCTCTGTCACTGAAGTTTAGGAATTTAATAAAAAACTTCTTTTTCAGGACGTGGCTCAGTCAGTTAAGTGGCTGCCTTCGGCTCAGGTCATGATCCCAGGGTCCTGAGATCGAGTCCCACACTGGGCTCTCAGCTCAGCGGGGAGCCTGCTTCTCCTCTGCCTGCTGCTCTCCCTGCTTGTGCTCACTCTTTCTTTCTCTCTCTCTGACAAATAAATAAGTAAAATCTTTAAAGAAAAAAAAAAAAAAAGCTTACGTTTTGTTTTTCTTAAAAATGTTTAAGAAGAGTCTGGCTTTATAGCTCTCAGTTACATTAGAGCAGGGCTTTTTACTTTTAGCCCTGTGGTTCTCAACTGGGGCCAGTTTTGTACCTTTGGGGACATTTGACAATGTCTGAGACATTTTTTAATTGTTATACCTGCTAGGGAAAGGGTTGTTGCTAGCATCTAGTAGGTAGAAGCCAGGGAGGGATGCTGTTAAATACCCTGCAATGCAACACCCCCAGAGCAAAGAATTATCTGGAACAAAATATCAACAGTGTCATTGTTGAGAAACCTTGCTTTGGTCAAATTTAGCTAAGCCACTACAAAAATAACAACAGGGATCCTTCTTTTTTTTAAAATCAAAATTCAAAACTGCAAATTTTAAGCAGTTTATAATTCATTAAGAAAAAAAAAAACAGATAAGAAATCTGTTTCATTATCTAGCAATATCTTACACTTACAGGCAATAAGAATGAGCCTGACAGGAAAGCACATCCTTCCTTACAGCCTCCCCTGAGTAATAATCAATTCCAGTCACCAAGGCCAACCTTCACTGATTTACAAAGTTGAGTAGACTGGAAGTATATTTATTTATTTATTTTTTCTTTCTCTTTCATCATTTGAGTCTGATTTTTCTCTTGCTAGTTTTCCTGCTCCTGTTTTGGCTGATCCAAAGTCTGATTTGCACCTTACCCCAGTGTCAATGTATATACCACTTAGAAAATGAAACAGACATAGTATGGGGTTTGCCTGGCATCTGGTCAGGGCACTGGGTACTACTGAGTTGGAAGTGACGCCTGCTGAGTCACTGATACTACCTCCTGCTACCCCGTGGTTTCCATAGTGATGTCTCAGTGAATTGCACTCAACAGAACCTGACTGGTGAAAGATGTGAGCAGTTTCCTGTAATTCAAGCTTTCTATTAATGGGAGCATGATTTTGACCATTTTTGAATTTAACTTTACCAGTCAAAATCTTTTGGAATAAAATGCACAGATATGTTTTAAGAAGTGAGGTTGTTAGGGTGAAACCCTAACAGGAAAGGAGGGAAATAAGGATGGAGGTGATGGGAGAGAGTTTCTTAAGGAGATAGAGGAATGCTAGTGAATACAAAAGATTGATAGTAACCTTCAGGAAAGAAAAGTCCCTTTACATGCGTTGTTATTAAGTCTTGCCACTGGGTCACTGCTATAGACCTTATCTTTGATGGAACCAGAGAAAGCAGATTATTATCCAATCAGAAAAAAATTTTTTAAATGATTCTCACTCATCATCTTATTTTAAGGAAAAAAAAGGGAGGGTTGCCTGTATGGCTAAGTTGGTAGAGCATGCAACTCTTTATTTCAGGTTTAAGTTCGAGTCCCATGTTGGGTGTAGAGATTACTTAAAAACAAAATCCTTAAAAAAAAAAAAAAGGAGGGGGTAAGGGGGTACACCTGCACTAATTTAACACTGTATGTTAATTATACTGGAATTAAAATAAAAATTAAAAAATTTTTTAAAAAAGAGAAAAGGAAGGGAAAGAGCAGTTAATATTTCCCCCTACTTGCTACCCATTTAGTGATATGGACATAGATCAGTCTTTCCTTCCTCCCTCCCTTCCTTCCTTCCTTCCTTCCTCCCTCCTCCATCTCCTCCACCTTCTTCTTCTACATTTTCACAATTGCAGAATAGATTATGTAGAGTTTTAAAAATTGGTGTGACATCTCAGTACTAGAGAGACTTAAGGACTGTGTCTTTAAGAGATACTCGGGACATCAGGCATCTTAAGTCTTTAGAGAACATTCATGGTCAGTTTGGATGTTTGAGCAGTGAATCCAAAACTGATTACCACCCAGTGAACGCTGGTTGCAACCCAGTGAACAGTGATTTATATAGGCCCTTAAAGCCCCATAAGGGAAGGTACTAAATAAGCATGGTATTTGGTGAAGGAGGTTTTAAAAAATATAGTGGATCAGTATTTTCCAGTTTTTTAGTATAATGACATGTAATAGTGCTAATGGTGCATACATTTTATTTTATTTTATTGTTTTTTTTAGACTTTATTTTTTTCAAAGATTTATTTATTTGGGAGAGAGAGAATGAGCACGAGTGGGAGGGGCAGAGGGAAACGGGGAGAGAATCTCAGACTCCACCCTGAGTGTGCACAGCCTGACATGAGGCTCGATTCAACCCTGAGACCATGACCTGAGCTAAAACCAAAAGTTGAAAGCTTAACGGACTGAGCCACCCAGGCACCCCTGGTGTCTACATTTTAAAGTAAGCATAAGTTTGCTTTGATCCATTCCTTCAAAGTTATTAAATAGCTAGGATTAAGGCCAAGAACTCTTTCACTGAATGAATGAATGAAATGTTCTTTCATTTAGTTGACACTTTAGTCCCAACTATGGGTGTGTGTCTTAAGTCAGCTTTATGCCTGGGTCTCTTCACAGGCAGTGAAGGTAATGTCCAAAAATGAACCCATTATTTTGCTCCAACTGTCAAATTTCATTTCCTTCTGTACTACCTATTTCTGAATGGCTTATCACACACAAAGATACCCAGACAGAAACCTGGTTATAAGGAAGCAAATTTTATTATTAATAATAGTGTTAGGAGTGCCTGGGAGGCTTAGTCATTAAGTGTCTGTCTTCAGCTCAGTTCATGATCCCCAGGGTCCTGGGATCCAGCATCAGCATCCTGAGGCTCCGCATCAGGCTCCCTGCTCGGCAGGAGTCTGCTTCTCCCTCTCCCACTCCCCTGCTTGTATTCCTTTTCTCACTGTGTCTCTCTCTGTCAAGTAAATAAAATCTTAAAGTGTTAGTAACAATAACTGCCAATGATTATGGAACACTCGTAGTACTGCAAATGCTTTGCATGCACTTAAACTAATTTACTTTTAATTCTCTTAAGAACCCCAAAAGGTTCTATTACAATAGAACCTTTATAGGACCTATTATAATCCATATTTAGTCTCTGTACTTGGCATTCTGTCTATTAAAGATTCTGAAAGGAGCTCAGTCTCAAAGGAGATAGACAAGTAATTGAAAACAAGTCATTGCAGTCCATTGTGATGCCTCAGCAGGATACCATAGTAGCACCTATGAGGAAAACCTTAGCTTTCTACTGGGAAAGGAAGAAGCCCTCCACAAGTGAATGATGTTTATCAAATGCCAGCTAGTTCTGGTATATTGCATGGGCAAGTAGAAATATAGCAGGGGTGTTTTCAAAATAGATCTGTGATCCCTCATTCAGATACGTCATTATTAATGAAAGAATCTTTTGCCACAATGCTACGTTATCAAAATTGATGACCCTAGGTCCAATAATATATAAGGTGTGGGCCCATATTCTCCAGAGAGATAAGAAAGTTATGGGATGGAAGTCTTAATAGATATTAAAGATGAATGGATCAGAGAACACAAAAAGCGTATTTAGGGATCTAGGACATGGGGCAGAAGGAGTGACTGTTAGGTAAAGACGAAGGTTGGTATGAGAATTGGAGGCATCAAGGCAGAATGGGTGTGCCGCAGATCCTGGTGGACAGGTCCATGACAAGATAGGCTAATAGTGACAGAAAAGAAGCTTCCAGCAAGTGCACACGCATGTGCCCATGTCTACATGAGGGAGCAGAGAGAAGACTGACAGCAACAAACAGGGAAGGCATCCCTTCTGATCTTTACCCCCATAATTAACCCAACCAAATGAGGAAATTAGATATACTTTTAGGGCCAGCTTTAAAAATAGGGCTGAATGATTTTGTGACTTCCTCTCTCCTGCTCCCACTAAGTAAAATATCTCTTTACTGCAACTAAACACAGAGATTAATATCTAATGATTGGTTGAGTTAATACACACTATAGCTTTGCTGTAGATTAGGGAGCATTTTGTTGCAAGGAACAATATTTTCCTCAAGGCGGCTCAAGAATTCTGTGGGGAAAAAAAAAAAAAAAAAAAAAAAATTCTGTGGGGAAGAAATTGCATGGAGACCCAGGGACAAGAACCCCAGAACCACCACTGAGCCAGACTTTCAGGGCTCTGGAGCTGGGCATTGGAGAGCCACAAGGAAATGAGCCTCCTTCTGCATCTGCTCTGTGTGTTCTGTGCTCATTGGCCTCTTTCTCTTGCTCGTAATTTCTATTCTTCTGTAATTTCAGCTCTTCCTGAACCCTAACAGCTGCCCCAGCCTGACTAGACAGGACTTTTCAGTTCCAGTGCCCCATCATTTGGCTACTTACCTCTCTGTCTCTCAATTTCAGTTTTCCAGAGAGGAGAACCCCTTAGTTGGGATCAGCTACTTGTGGGCAAAGCCCTTTGCATCAAAGTCCCTTGGAGGCCCTGTTTAACAGCTCTGACCTTGACCTCTTGCATAGTGTGAGCTAGAGGTGGGAGTTTTCAAAATGAGCTGGCGGTACTAAGCCACTAAAATGTTTAGTACGTTTCAGTTAATGGTCAAAAGGAAGAGCAGCATCCTATCAGTATTTTGATATGGGCAAGAAATGGAAGGAAATAGGGACTTGGGGGTCCAAAGTGGGGGATAGGTCACTTGGAGTTGATAAAAGGGCACAGAAAGAGGAAGCTGATTTCAGCCTTAACTCACTTTGACTGCCTCTGCTTTCCTAGCTGCTCAGCCCTCTGTGTCCTGATGATCACCCCCAAATATGTGGGAGCAGGCTCAGTCTTTCCTCTGTTCCTTCTGAGGTGGGAGGGAGGTATAAGGGGGAGCTTGGAATTCCGTTACTGTCCCTATACCCTCAGGGTCTCCCTGGATCTGGATGTAGATCCCAGTTGCCCTCCTTTCTCCATGTGGCTCCACCCTGAGTCCCTGCGGTGAGCCGTGCCCTGGAACCCTAACCAGCTCCTACCAATGGCATCCCCATCGCTGGATCCAGTTAGCCCATGCCCTGCTTACTGGCCTACTGGAGGGAGATAAGTTCCTTGGCTCTTAAACTTGAGCAATCAGAAACCCTTCCTCCATGCCCTGGCCAACTACTGATGAGCCCCAGAGTTCTGCCAAGCTCACAAAGCCACAGCCATGACCAGCAACTGCAGCCCGAATTTGGCCAAGCCTGGGCTTCTCTCCTGCTGCCTGAGGTTCCAGCATGCCTTGCATCCGAGAAGAACACAAACTTTGCAGACTTCATAATTACCTCAAAGGGAATTTTATCATCACCTTAGCTGGGATAAAATAGAGGCTATGTACGGAGGTGTTGTTGTCCTGCTAACACACTCAGGAAGCCTTGCTTTGCATGCTATATGAAGTTTTGATTGGCTTTAACACCTTAACTTCCTCATAGAGAAACTTATTTCCCCAAAGATTCCTTAATCAAAACATCACAACGTTAGATTTGTGAGAAAGTTCCCTTAAGCAATTAGAATTGATTGGGAATATAAGCCCAAATATTGAGTTTGGTATGATGGTATTACATGCTCCTCAAAGCTATTGTTCTCAATATTTGTAATTTTAATTTAAAAATTCATTTGAACTTAACATGTGTTATAACAGTACATAGAATCCCAAATACAAAAATTCCAAGCTCAACTAGAACAAATATATTTGGGTCTAGTTTCAATTTTATAAGGAAATAGGCCAGAAAATTAATTTATACAAAGCAATCTTGTTAATTAGATTCTTTCCAGGTGAAATGTGAAGCTTTGAATAGCATTATCCATTCCAATTTATAATTAATTTAATAACAGAACTCAATTTCTCTTGTAACGAAATTTCCTATTCATCCATCAGGGATTTTCCAATAACTATCATTCATTTTATGAGGGAAAAAAAATGTGAACTATTCCCTAGGAGAAATACATATTTTAAAATAATTTTACTAATCATATTTTGCTTCAAGTAGTAAATAAGGTAGAAGAAATTAATTACTCCAAATCTGTTTGCATTACATAATAACCAATTACGCTGATAGTGTGTGACTATAGGCCAAACATCCTCTTTGAGACTCAGTCATGTCATACAAAAAATGGGTGTATTAAGGTGGTTCTACACACACTTTCACAGGGCTGAGGGTTTCTAGTGAGACAATGCCACCCCCTAGCCAAATAGCAATCTTGACAAAGATGCTTGCTTAAAGATCTTAAAATCAAAGTCTAGATGGGGTCTGTAACTTGAATCAACTTGTGGAGGTTCCTCAAGCAGTTTCTTTCCTACCCTTACAAACATGTCTGAAATTCTTGGCTGAAATTCTACCCCTTCATTAAAATAACACTTTAGTAAATTACCATAAGCAGAATGCAGTGGGCATTTGTCCTTTCTGTGGTTGCCCAGTGTCTACTTTGATGGAGTCTGTTCTGTGTGATTCTTGCAAGTGATAGAGCCAGACACTCCCTCTCTATATTTCCTTACGGGCAGTGCCAATTAGATGCTGCTGCCCAGTGCTTTGAACCTGGGGTAAGTGAAACTGGCATATAGAGGCAGTTCTGAGCTAACACACAGAGGTACAGCCAGCAGCAGGAGGGGGCAGCAGTGATAGTGGTGTCCCTTGAGACACCCCAAACAGAGCATTCCTGTAGTCGGACTTTGGCCTGCTTCCAGTTCCGTAACTTTCCCTGGCTCCTATCAGATTTCTAGCTTTGGACTCCAGCCTTCATCTCCAATCTGTGATCTATCCCATACCTTTCCAACAAATTCCTTTTCTGCTGAAGTTAGCAATAGTCAGTTTCTGTCTGTTTTCAAGAACAAGTATATAGCTCTTGGCCAACTAATTCATTAGGAAATTACCTTTTGGTGTTTGTATTAGAAAAGAGTCTAATTTACTAGCTTTTCTTAAGTCAGTCTTGCCTTTCTGAGAATCATTTTTCTTAAAAAAAAAAAACAATTAGTGGAAACTCTACAAAGAAGAGTAAACCCTGTACCATCTGTTGATCTGGGTATCTTACATGTGAAATGCAACTGGTTTTGATGATGACATTTTTCCTCCTGGTGGAACTGCATGTTTCCTCTCTCTCTCTCTCTTCCTTGTAACCCCATCTTGCTCCTCTCAAGATCATTTTTTTTCCTCATCTCTCAATCCCTGCCCCACTTCACGTTCCTGCCACTGATAGGTTGGCTCCAGTTTTTCACAGCAGGGGGATTCCATAGGGAGAAGGAGCACCATGGAAGGAGGGGGAAACTGTGCTCAGTGTCTGGGAAGGGGAGAAGGAAGCTTATCACATTTTTACTTTAGTAAACTTTGCTCTTCTACATTCCTTGCAGTTTCTGCTTTCCACTCTTGGGGAAGAGAAATGAGACAGGGGTCAAGGTAGAAGAGGAAAGAAAATCATCTTGTCACTACTTTTGATCCTCAGCCTTTTATTTCCAACTGGACTGCAAGGGACTTTGTGTTGTTTCTTGTTGACTTCTCAGCTTATAAACAGAGTCTGTGGAATCACAGATACTTGACTGAGTTTGTTAAATAAATGTGGTGAATCTCTTCAACATGATTTATAGAGAGTCTTAGTCTAACCATATTAAGGCTTAAAATAAATTCTTATGAGCTAGTTTGGGAACTTAGCCACAGTTTGTAACTTTTTATATTAGAAATAATATTGCAAGAGTCATAGAATGGTCAGGGCGCCTGGGTGGCTCAGTTACTGAAGTATCTGCCTTCGGCTCAGGTCATGAACTCGGGGTCCTGGGATCGAGCCCTGAGCCCCTTGTTGGGCTTCCTGCCCAGCAGGGAGTCTCCTTCTCCCTCTCCCCCTCCTCCTGCTCGTGCTCTCTCTCTCTCTCAAGGAAATAAAATCATAGAAAAGATAAGAGTCATATAATGGTCCTACAAATAAGCTTTTCTAAGGCATTTTCAGGTAGGTTAGGGACTGCCGTTCCTGTGGAAGAGAACTAATGTCGGGAGTGATGACTTCAGTACAAGATATTTCTGCCCAAAGTTGATTTGAGTTAATAAAGAAAATAATACATGAACTGACTAGTAACTGCTCTCCATTTTAAAATGTTTGTTCAGGGGCACCTGGGTGGCTCAGTGGATTAAGCCTCTGCCTTTGGCTTGGGTCATGATCTCGGGGTCCTGGAATCAAGCCCCACATTGGGCTCTCTGCTCAGCGGGGAGCCTGCTTCCCCCGCCTCTCTCTCTGCCTGCCTCTCTGCCTACTTGTGATCTCTGTCTGTCAAATAGATAAATAAAATCTTCAAAAAAAATAAAATGAAGTGTTTGTTCAAATTTTTCTTTTAGCAGTTAATCTATACCGGGTAGCTAAAACAAATTAGTTAAAAAGAAAAAAAAAAGAATTATTTTTGAAAATGCCAAAAACATTTTTGGGGAGAGTGGGGAGCCACCCTCCCCAGCTTGAAGACTGCCCACACCCACTGACACTTCTCTTACTGTCATCTTCTGCATCAGTGCCTCCTTCCCTTCCGGCTGCCCATATAAATGTCCTATATCCCACCCCTCAGCTCCTTCTGTCTGCCTGGCAACACGCTAGCATTGCTCCATTAATTCATTTGATAATTACCCAGGTACTAGACTTCTACTTCTGGATGTCCTTGGCTCTGTTCTGTCTTTCCATCAGTCATCAAGTCCTACACACTTCCTAATTATCTTTGAATCTTCCTTCTCCTCTTTATCCCCACTGCCAACGCCCTTATCTAGCCCTCCATCAAACCTCACTCAGACCATGGCAATGGCCTCTTTTTCTTTTTCAAGTTTTTATTTAAATTTCAGTTAGTTAACATGTTGTGTAATATTAGTTTCAGGAGTTGAATTCAGTGGTTCATCATTTACATACAATACCCAGTGCTCAACACAACAAATGCCCTCCTCAAAACCCATCACCCATTCAACCCAACCCCCCACCCACATCCCCCTCCAGAAACCCTCAGTCTGTTTTCTGTGGTTGAGTCTGTTTTATGGTTCACCTTTCTCTTTTTTCCCCCCTTTGTTCCTCTGTTTCATTTCTTAAATTCCACATAAAAGTGAAATCACGTGCTATTTGTCTTTCTCTATTTCAATTAGCAAAATACACACTGGCTCCATCCAAGTTGTTGCAAATGGCAAGATTTCATTCTTTGTTATCCCAGAGTAATATTCCATTGTGTATGTGTGTATATATATATCTCTCTCTCATTTATTTATCCATTCATCAGTCAATGGACATTTGGGATCTTTCCATAATTTGGCTATTGTTGATAATGCTGCCATAAACATCAGGGTGCATGTGTCCCTTCCAGTCAGTATTTTTGTATCCTTTCAGTACATATGTACTAGTACAAATTGCTGTATCATAGGGTAGCTCTATTTTTAACTCTTTGAGGAACCTCTGTACTGTTTTCCACAGTGGCTGTACCAGTTTGCATACCTACCATCAATGGAAGAGGGTTCTCCTTTCTCCAACAACAACTGTTGTTTCCTATATCATTAATTTTAGCCATTTTGACAGATGTGAGTGATACCTCATTGTAGTTTTGATTTGTATTTCTCTGATGATGAGTGATACTGAGCATCTTCTGTTAATCCATCTGTATGTCTTTGGAAAAATGTCTCTTCATGTCTTCTGCCCATTTCTTAGCTGGATTATTTGGTTTTGGGGTGTTGAGTTTGATATGTTCTTTATAGATTTTGGATACTAACCCTTTAACAGATATGTCATTTGCAAATATATTCTCCCATTCTGAAGGTTGCCTTTTAGTTTCCTTGATTGTTTCCTTCGCTGTGCAGAAGTTTTTTATCTTTTTTTTTTAAAGATTTTATTTATTTATTTGACAGAGATCACAAGTAGGCAGAGAGGCAGGCAGAGAGAGAAGGAAGCAGGCTCCCTGCTGAGCAGAGAGCCCGATTCGGGGCTTGATCCCAGGACCCTGAGATCATGACCCGAGCCAAAGGCAGAGGCTTTAACCCACTGAGCCACCCAGGCGCCCCGATGGAAGTTTTTTTTTTTTTAAAGATTTATTTATTTATTTGACAGACAGAGAGAGATCACAAGTAGGCAGAGAGGCAGGCAGAGAGAGAGGAGGAAGCAGGCTCCCTGCTGAGCAGAGAGCCCGATGTGGGGCTCGATCCCAGGACCCTGAGATCATGACCTGAGCCGAAGGCAGAGGCTTTAACCCACTGAGCCAACCAGGCACCCAAAAGTTTTTTGTCTTGATGAAGTCCCACTACTTCATTTTTGCCTTCATTTCCCTTGTCTAAGGAGACATATCTAGTAAGAAGTTGCTACAGCTGATGTCGAAGATGTTGCTGCCAGTGTTCTCCTCTAGGATTTTGATGGCTTTCTGCTTTTTAGGTCTTTTATCCATTTGGAATTTATTTTTGTGTATGGTGTAAGAAAGTGGTCCAGTTTCATTCTTCTGAACGTTACCGTCCAGTTTTCCCAACACCATTTGTTGAAGAGACTCCTCTTTCCATTGGATATTCTTTCCTGCTTTGTCGAAGATTAGTTGACCATACAGTTATGGTTTCATTTCTGAGTTTTCTATTCTGTTTCATTGATCTACGTGTCATTTTTGTGCCAGTACCACACTGTCTTGATCACTACAACTTTGTAATACAACTTGAAATCCAGAATTGTGATACCTCCAAAGATTGCTTTGGCTATTCAGGGTCTTTTCTGGTTCCATACAAACTTTTGGATTGTTTTTTTTAGGTCTGTGAAAAATGATGGTAGTATTTTGATAGGGATTGGATCAAATTTATAGTTTGCTTTGGGTAATATAGACATTTTAACCATATTTCTTCTTCCAATCCATGAACATGGATTGTCTTTCCATTTCTTTGTGTCCTCTTCAATTTCTTTCATCAGCGTTCCATAGTTTTCAGAGTACAGATCTGTTACCTCTTTGGTTAGGTTTATTCCTAGATATCTTACAGTTTTTAATTTTTTTTAAAGATTTTATTTATTTAGTAGAGATCACAAGTAGGCAGAGAGGCGGGCAGAGAGAGACAGAGGAGGAAGCAGCCTCCCTGCTGAACAGAGAACCCGATGTGGGGCTTGATCCCAGGACCCCGAGATCATGACCCAAGCCAAAGGCAGAGGCTTTAACCCACTGAGCCACCCAGGCACCACTATCTTAAGGGTTTTGGTGCAATTGTAAATGGGACTGATTCCTTGATTTCTCTGTCTGCTGCTTCATTATTGTTGTATAGAAATGCAACAGATTTCTGTATGTTGATCCTGTGACTTTACTGAACTTATGTATCATTTTTGGCAATTTTTCAGTGGAGTCATTTGGGTTTCTACATAGAGTATCCTGTCATCTGTGAATAGTGAAAGTTTGATTTCATTCTTGCCAATTTAGATGCCTTTTATTTCTTTGTGCTGTCTGACTGCTGAGGCTAGGACTTCTAGTGCTGTGTTAAGTAACAGTGGTGAGAGTGGACATCCCTGTCTTGTTCCTGACCTTAGAGGAAAAGCTCTCAGGTTTTTCCCCATTCAGGATTATATTAGCTGTGGGTCTTTTGTATATGGGCTTTATGATGTTGAGATATGTTCACTCTATCCCTACTTTGTTGAGGGTTTTTGTCAAGAATGGATGCTATACTTTGTCAGATACTTTTTCTGCATCTATTAAAAGAATCATATGATTCTTATAATTTGTTTTATTAATGTGGTGTATCACGTTGATTGACTTGCAAATGTTGAACCACCTTGCAAACCAGGAATAAATCCCACTTGATTGTGGAGAATAATTCTTTTAATGTACTGTTGAATTCAATTTGCTAGAATCTTGTTGAGAATTTTTACATCCGTGTTCGTCAGGGGTATTGGTCTATAATTCTTTTAAGTGGGGTCTTTGGTTTTGGAATCAAGGTAATGCTGGCCTTGTAGAATGAGTCTGGATGTTTTCCTTCTATTTCTGTTTTTTGGAACAGTTTGAGAAGAGTATGTACTAACTTTTTTTTTTTTTAAAGAAAGATTTCATTTATTTATTTGAAAAAGAAAGAGAGAAAGCATGACGGGCATGGGGGTAGGTAGGGTTGGGGTTGGGGAAGGGCTAAGGGAGAGGGAGAAACAGACTCCCTGCTGAGCAAGGAGCTCTAGGAGGGACTCTATCCCCAGACCCTGGGATCATGACCTGAGCTGAAGGTACAGGCTTAACCAACTGAGCCACCCAGGTGTTCCTTTTCTTTAAATGTTTGGTAGAATTCCCCTGGGAAGCCATCTGTCCCTGGACTTTTGTTTTTTGGGAGATTTTTGTTACTGATTCAATTTCTTTGCTGGTTAGTAATCTGTTCAAGTTTTCTATTTCTTGTTTCAGTTTTGGTAGTTTATATGTTTCTAGGAATTCACCCATTTCTTCCAGCTTGCCCAATTCATTGTCATAATTTTTCAAAATATTCTCTTATAATTGGGAATGCGTGAGTGGCTCAGTCAGTTAAGTGTCTGCCTTCAGCTCAGGTCATGATCTCGAGGTCCTGGGATCAAGCCCCTTGCTGGGCTCCTGGCTCAGGAGGAGTCTGCTTCTCCCTCTCTTTCTGCCCCTACCCCTGCTTGTCCTCTCTCTTTTTCTCTCTCTAATGACTACATAAAATATTTTTTAAAATATTCTCTTAAAATTGTTTGTATTTCTGTGGTGTTGGTTGTGATCTCTCCCCTCTCATTCATGATTTTATTTATTTGGGTCCTTTTCCCTTTCTTTTTGATAAATCTAGCTAGAAGGTTTATCAATTGTATTAATTTTTCCTAAGAAGCCGCTCCTGCTTTCTTTTGTCTGTTCTCCTGGGTTTTTGTTGTTGTTGTTGTTTGTTTGTTTCCTTATCATTTATTTCTGCTCTAATCTTTATTATTTCCTTCTTCTGTTATGATACAGACATTATTATGATTTATGCGGGCACTGAGTTCCCTGTCTACTTTTGCGATCCCAAAGTTTCCTCTCTTTTGTTCAGCTTCATTATCTTCCATTCTTCTCCTTTTTCTTCTTCTTCTTCTTCTTTTTAGATTTTATTTATTTATTTGACCCAGAGAGAGAGAGAGAATATAAGCAGGGGGAGCAGCAGGCAGAGGGAGAGTGAGAGGCAGGCTCCCTGCCTTTTATTTTTTTTTTTTAAGATTTTATTTATTTATTTGTCAGAGAGAAACAGAGAAAGAGGGAAGGAGAGAGGCAGACAGAGAAGCAGGCTCCCTGCTGATATGGGGCTCAATCCCAGGACCCTGGGATCATGATCTAGCTGAAGGCAGACCCTTAACTGACTGAGCCACCCAGGCACCCCTTTCCATGATTCTATCTTCCGTATCACATTTTGTTCCTCTACTTCTTCCATCCTTGGGGTCATTACATCCAGTCAGTTTCACATCTTGGTCACATTTTTTTATTTTGTCCTGGCTAGTTTTTAGTTCTTTTGTCTCTGCAGCAAGGGACTCCCTGGTGTTTTTCATGCTTTTCTGAAGGCCAACTAGTATCTTTATGATTATTGCTTTATATTCTGGATCAGGCATATTAGTTACATCTGTTTTGATTAGATCCCTGGCCGCGACCTTTTCTTGTTCATTCTTCTGAGATGAATTCCCCCATCTTGGCAGTTTGTCTAGGTCTCTGTCTTCTTCTCTGTGATAGGAACACCTGTTGTGTTTCCTGCTCCTGAGAGTAATGGCTTTATAAAGAGGAAGTCACAGAGTGTCCAGGGCCTTCTGCTTCAGGAAGTGTCTCTGGTGTGTGCGTGCTATTTGCACTCTGCTGCTTGCTGTCTTTTGGCTGCTCTATCCCCCAGGTCAGTCATCGGCAGAGTTTCTCCCAGCCTGCAGTGGGATGTGTTTGGACCTTGGCCAGAGTGTGGTGAGTTTTCTCTAGGTGCGCTTTGGTCTGCTGTTGAAAAGAGACCTGATGCTATTTCCTAGAGCTGAACCTTTGCAGAACTCTATGGTCAGTGGACATGGTGTGGAGGGTTTGTGCTGATCTTGGGCGGGGCGTGGGAGGGATGGGCCCTGCTCTGGTTCTCAGGCATGCTTGCTGTAGAAGAGCAGCATCTACAGAATGCAGGTATGCGGGGCTCCATGTAAGCCCTTTAGACCACCACTGTTGGTGCTGTGCTGCTTACTGAAGTTAGTTTATGCTGAGAGCCTAGGGGAGAAATGGCACCAGCTGCCGTGCTCATACTTGGAGAGGCTACATCATGCCCACTGCTTTCCAGAAGCCCTCCTGGAAGAGGAAACAGCCTTCCCTCATGTGTCCCAGGCATCCCTCAGATTCCTGCCTCCACCCTGTGTCCAGGCCATCTGTCTGTCTGGCAGTACAGTGCGCCTGTGTTCTATCCCAGGCAGGTGGCTGAGTTTTAAAACTGCAAACTTTAGGGACGGTAGCGTGGCATGGATCTGTGCTGGTCCTCTGGGCGAGGGTCTTGTGGCACTGGGACTGGTACCAATTTGTGCCAGAAGGGCAGTGGCTCCAAAGCACATGGGTGTGGAATTTGGGATAAAGCTCAGCAAAGAGCCAGTGTCCAGGTTATCCACCCTCAGCAGGGGTCTCTGTGCCTGTGTTGAGGGGTGAGGGATGGTAATGGTGTCCACAGGCACTTATGTCCCTGGAGAGGCAATGCCACCTCTCCCAGATGCACTCCAAGAAGGGGGAACATCTCTCCCAGTGCATCCTAGGGGATCCTTAGATCCTGCCGTCCACTATAGGGCTATCTGCCCTCTTCCACAGGAGCATGGCAGCGCCTGCTGGGCTCCACTCCAGCCATGCTGTGGACCTGTAAAACTCCAGCTTTGAGCCATGGTGGTTGTAGAAACTCAAAAAAATCAACCTCTCTCATTTTTCCAGTCATTGTTTTTGGGGAAGTGTTCTTGTGGAAACCCCTTTACACTCCTCCTCTCACCTTTGTTCTGTGACCAGGACTCCCTCCCCTCTGCAGCACCCACATTCCTCTTCTCCCCTACTCACGTCTCTTGGACTTCTAACTTCCAAGATGTGGCTGCTTCTTTTCTTCTTGTTGTGCCTTTTTTTTTAAAAAGACATTTTTTTTTCTTTTCTTTCTTCTTTTTTTTATTTATTTGACAGATAGAGATCACAAGTATGCAGAGAGGCAGACAGAGACAGAGAGGAGGAAGCAGGCTCCCTGCTGAGCAGAGAGCCCGATGTAAGGCTCGATCCCAGGACCCTGAGATCATGACCTGAGCTGAAGGCAGAGGCTTAACCCACTGAGCCACCCAGGCGCCCCTCTTGTTGTGCCTTTTGTTCTGTTAGCCCTCAGATTGGTTTCTTGGGTATTCAAAATGATTTGATACTTAACTAGCTGTGTTCCAGGGTGAGGCAAGCCTAGGGACCTCCTACTATTCCACCATCTTAGCTCCTCCCCTAATGGGCCTTGTTACATAAATGTCTCCCTTTTTAATTCGTTCTCTACTCTTTGGCAAAGTAGTCATTTCAAAAAGTAAATTCACCACAATGACTCTCCTCTGTCATCAATAGCTTACTCTTGGCATTAGAATAAATTCCAGAGCCTCAACATGGCTTACAAGGTTCTCCATGGTCTGCTCTTTTGATCAACATCACATTTCTTTCTGATGCCATACTCCTCTTTCAT
Organism: Martes martes; assembly: GCF_963455335.1. Classification (NCBI taxonomy): domain Eukaryota; kingdom Metazoa; phylum Chordata; class Mammalia; order Carnivora; family Mustelidae; genus Martes; species Martes martes. The sequence goes on along the minus strand of NC_137891.1, from coordinate 34,032,852 downwards.
CTCTATGTTCAGCCAAATGGATTTCTCTTAGTTCTTTGGTTATGCTGTGCTTTCTTCTGCCCCATTCTACAGATTGTTCCCTCTTCCCTTGGGGGACTTGTCCCAAATTCTTTAGGTCACCTCAAACATCATTTCCTCAGAGAACACTTTCCTGTCCCCATAGGGCAGGTGGGTCCCTTATGATGTAGTCCCAGAGGACTGCTCTGCCAACTGTGAGCCCTAGGAAGTCATGGACCACGTTTGTTTCATCTTTGGGTGTGTTCTTATCCTTACCTCTCTGCTTTATTATATCCTCCACAAGTCCGCTTTCCCCTATACTCTCAGGGGTAGATGTTATTTCTGTCTTCCTTTTCTCATTTTGAACTCTTTTAGAAAGAGTTAACATTCTACAGCCCTAGGAGTCAATGAGAGAGGGTTCTAATCAAACTATTCCAATAAGCAATTTTAGAGAGAAAGAATGGAAGATCAGTTAAAATCGTGGTCCCTCAAGTTAGACCACTTGGGTTCAAATCCTGACTTTGTTAATTACAAGGAGTGTAACTCTCAGTAAATCACAGTTTCCTCATCTGTGAAGTGGTGGTAATACTTACATTATAGAGTTGCTGGGGGAATTTTAATATATGTCAAACACTTAGACCAGTGCCTGGTATATAACATACGTTATATAAGTATTAGCTATTATCATTTCTTGAACATGGACTCTGTGCTACATTTGACTAACAAAGTTAACCCTGTGAAGGTAGGGCTTGGGTCTGTCTTCCTTATTCTGGTATTCTCAATAATTAGCACTTTATCTCAGCACTAAGGAGATGTGCATTAAATACTTGTAGAATGAAATCAAGGGGTATTGGGACTAGTGCTGCTATAGAAATGTATGTACAAGTATTTCTTTGAGTACCTTTTTAAAATTCTGTTAGCTATGAACCTTGGAATGTAATTGCTGGGTCAGATGGTAATTTTATCTGACTAGATGAATGGTCGTCATTTGTTAGGCATCATCATAATGGAGAATAGCAGAGAAGGGACCTATTTTTTTTTTTTTTTTTAAGTAAGCTCTATACCCAACGTGGGACTTGAACTCATGCATGCTCTACCCACTGAACCAGCCAGGCGCCCCAGAAGGGACCTAACTTCTGTTGAGCAATTTCCACAGACCTTCTCTCCTTATCTGAAAATGGTGGGGATATATTTCTCACAGGACTGTTGTGAGATTTGAGTGACAGTAAATGATGTAAAATGCTTATCCTAGTGCCCAGCACACTAATTCACCAATTATGGGCTATTGTTACTCTCCAAGCTTAGAAGCCAGTACGTCTAGTAGGTGTTTCTCTTTCTCTGGGTTCCAGCATTAGGTTCTCATTTCTGCCTCCCTGTCTGTCCGACTTTATTAAGGTATTTGCAACAACATGATCTTCTGTCTTTTCAACTTCTGCTCGCTGTTATAAAATCTCTATGAAAGCCCAGCAGACTCTTCTGTCTTCAATATTAGCCAACACTTCCCCTGTCCAGAACTTATTCCACCCTTACGGATATTAAGAAGATAAACAGAAGCGATTAGAATGTACTTTCTAAATATAAAACATTGTACTATAGGAGTTTGCCAAGAGGGATTAATATAAAGTAGAACTTCATGAAGGCTCTGTGTATCTCTCAACCTTAATGTCTAAGATTGTGGATATGATAGAAATCTGCAAATAGCTTGGAAAAGCAAATTTATTAAAGTCTAGGACAACTGCATTACCCAGCTGTACACAGTGTGTGCTTTCTTCAGATGCTGCAATAAATGAAAAAAAAAAAAAAAAGAAAAAAAAAAAGCTTGCCAGAGAGAAGTCAAACTATGCCCTTTGGCTGGCAGATTAGAAGTCCATGTCAGCCTGGGAGAAGAGAATGCATTTTGCCTCTAAGTGATATTTACAGATTATTTCTATTGCAGTTGCAACCCGTTATTAAAGTTAAAATGCTAAACCTATAAACATCACAGCTTATAGGGACTTTTGTTCTTTTGATAAAATTTATTTTAACATTTATGTACAACCCTTAAGGGCTGCTATCTTTTTGCCTTGGAAAATATATGTTTAAAGTTCTTCCAAGATATTATAAAAATCTTCCTTGAAATCATTCTGTCATATAGTTAACTTTATTTTCTTTGAAGCTCATATTTTATTTTTGAATTATTTGTCAGAGGCAATATGTAGTATTGCAAGGGATGGACCAGCATAGGAAATGCTTATGAAAGGTAGAAAACTCATTTAATAATAACTCATAGTAATCAGTTAGCAGAAAGATTTGTGGATGATAATATTTAGATCCTTATGTAGTCATTTAATCTGTTCTTCAAAATTCAGAAAGTAATTACAAATCCACAGCCAGGAAAATCTGCCAGTCGATGCAAGCATTTGCTGCAGGAAGAAAATTTGTCAAGGTTAAGCTTATTTTGCCTGGTTGGGTAAAATAGGTTCTGCGGATAACAAAGAAGAGGCTGGATTTTTTTTTCCTCTAAAATTGAATGAATTTTATGTCATCATAAATCTGACCACTGTTCCCTGAAATACTGCTGCATAAATTCACTTTTCAAATCTGGTAACTTAAAAGAGATTTGTATTCCCTAAGAAAACAATAATTTCCCTCTTTTCCTGGGCATTGGGGATTCAGCCACGACCTTCCTTTGCTCATGCCAACATTTAGGTAGTTGTTTCCTTACCTTATGCTGGTGGCAACTATTTATATCATTGTGCATGTGTGTGTGTGTGTGTGTGTGTGTGTGTGAGAAGTATATGTGTTTAATTGGGCATTTAAAGGAAGGAGGAACAGTAGAGAAAAAGTACCTTGCCAAATATCCTGAACTTCAAACCAGGAATCTTTAAAGTTCTAAATCTGGAGAGTAAATGATCATATAGCTTGTTTTTCCACCGTTCCCTCATCCCCCATCCTCAATGTCCTTCTCTTAGATGTAGTAAAAGCAAATGAGTCAACATGCCATGAAGATCTTTTAGTTCCTGAAGGCCACACATCATTTAAGGTAGAACATCCATTTTCTTTTTTTTCTGAGATGAAGTGAAAACTTAAGCAACTACATGCTTTGTACATGAAGAAAGTTGAAATAGGAGTCATACATTGTTTAGGTTCTTCTTTATTATGCATAAAATCGGTTATTTTATTTCTTTACCTAAGAATCTCTTTCACGTTTGTACAAGGAAAAGCATGGCAAACAGTGGAACTTTACTGGTCTAAAACACATTCCCCTCCCTCTTCTCCATTCCCAGTTTTCCACCAGAGAGGCTAGAAATACTAGCTTTTTAGAAAGAAATACTCTCTTTCTACCTCCCTATGGCCAGGAGTGACCACGTGAATGTGTCCTGGCCAATATGGCATAAACAGAAGTCTACCGTGAGATTTCCAGAAAAGCTTTTCTTTCTTACTAAAGGGACAGATGTGGCTGGCGCTCCCTTTTCTTCCTCCCCTTCACCAACTTCTTTATGCCTTAAATGTGACAGTGACATCGGTACTGTGGTGGCCGTATTGTGACCGTGAGTCCAAGGTATGAGGCTAAAGGTGATGGAACTGAAGATAGAAAGGGCCAGGGTCTTTGATGACATCATTCAGAAAGGAGATACAATCTCCTGTCTTCTGTCTTTTAATTGTAATGAGACAAATAAATCCTTACTGACTCAAGCCACTGTTAGTTTGAATTTCTGAATACTTACAACCAAGAAAAGACTCTAACTGAACAAAGTTTGGTTTGAATTTCAGTCTGAGAACCACCCCCACCCTTAAGGATATTAATACTTTCCATTTTATCTCTTGTCTGTCTTAGGTGAGATCGCTTCATCTGTACTAATCATTATAGGCTGTTTTCAATTCGGTAAGTAAGCTGGACCTTTCCAAAGGGCATAGTTTGGTGTTATGCCAACTTTAGCACATGATCACGATGTGTAACTCAGTTCAAGAATCATCCTTAAGATGGTAACTTTTAATCAGTTTGGTAAATGCGGCCAGTTACAGACCAGGAAGGAGAAAATTTGAAGTTAATCTCTTTGCATCAGAGGTGCAGATAGCTCAAATCAAGTCTTTTTCTTCTTCTTCATCAAGTTAATGAAATGAAACTGACTTCCATAAAGTAGAAAACATGTCTTCTCTGTAAGCATTCTTAGTTTTTCTGCCCCAGTTTTGTATCTCTGGGAATCGGTCATGCTCTCTTGGCAGACTCACCTGTTTTTAGTGGAAAGACGTACACCTCTTCTGAAGCACCTCTCCTGTTGACTCCCCCCTGGTTCTGATTAGTACTCCCCAGAGTGACAGATGTACTTCTGTGGTTTCTAAGCTACCAGCTGCAATGCCGGGTATCTCTCAACGTCATCATTTGACACGGTCAAGTTCCCCATGATCTCCCAGTCACTACAGATAGCCAGTCACGTTCAGGTGAATGTTACTTGTTCTGAACCAATTCTCCGTCAGTTATGGGGAACAAAGCTAAATAATTTACACTGCTATTTAACATATCAGCTAAACTTTGAACATACACATTCATAAAAAGGGTTCCCTTGAAAAGATAGGCTTTTATGATTCTTTGGAAAATTATTGCAGTTCAGTGAGCTCTATGTATCACCAGATACCATGAGTATAAATAACAGTGTTGCGTTCTGTTGACTCTGGCTCCAAATTTGCATGTCACATTATTCAATAACAATCATCAACTGCTTTTTGTTAAAAATTGAGGTAAATTCACATATCATAAAGTCAGCCAGTTTAAAGTATACAATTCAATGCCATTTAGTGCATTCCCAATGTTGGGCAGTCACCACCTCTGTCAACTTCTAAACATTTTTATCACCTCAAAAGAAAATCCCATACCTGTTAAGCAGACACTCACCTTTGTCTCCCTCTAGCCTGGGACAACCACCAATCTGCTTTTTATTTTTATGGATTTACCTGTTTGGGATAATTCGTATAAATGGGATCGTACAATATGTGACCTTTTGTGTCTGACTTCTTTCAGGTAGCATCATGTTTTTGAGGTCCATCCACATCATAGCATGTATCAGGACTTTCTTTTTATGGCTGAGTAATATTCCATTGTATTGATCTACCACATTTTGCTTATCCATTTATTTATTGATGAACATTTGGGTTGTTTCTATCTTTGGGGTATTGGGACTAGTGCTGCTATAGAAATGTATGTACAAGTATTTGTTTGAGTACCTTTTTAAAATCTGTTGGCTACAAACCTTGGAGTGGGATTGCTGGGTCAGATGGTAATTTTATGCTTAGCATTTTGAGGAAGCACCACACTGTTTTCCACAGCAGCTGCACCATTTTACATACCCCCCAGCCATATGCAGACATTCCGGTTTGTTCCCGTCCTCACCAACCCTTGTTTCCCTTTTATTTTTTATTATGGCCATCTTAGTGGGTAGAAAGTGGCATCTCGTTGTGGTTTTGACTTGCGTTTCCCTAGTGATTAATGATGTCGAACATCTTTTCATGTGCTTGTTGGCCATTTGCATATCTTCTTTAGAGAAATGTTTTCACAAGTTCTTTGTCCATTTTTAAATTGTGTTGTTTGTCTTCGTTGTTGAGTTGTAAGAGTTCTTTATATATTCTGGGTAAAGGTGCCCTCTTGGATATGTGATTTGCAAATATTCTCTTCAGGTATGTGGGCTGTCTTTTCAGTTTTTAAATAATGTCCTTTGATGAACAAAAGTTTTTAATTTTGATGAAGTCCAGTTCATTTTTCCTTTCACTGCTTGTGTTTTTAGTGTCATATCTAAGAATCCATTGCCAAACCCAAGGTCATGAAGATTTACCACACTGTGTTTTCTTCTAAGAGTTTTATAGCATCAAATGCTTTTGTGAAGTTAGCACAGCGTGACTGCTGAAAACAAAAGTAAAAAGAAATAAAGTTTATGTACTAACCTGCTCCAGAGTAGAGCTTATCTAATGCTGAAGGCTTTTTGTTTTCAGTACTATATAATTAGAAGATGGTCCTGGATTCTGCTACCTAGACGTCACATTGTCCTCTTAGCATCTAATTAACAGAGATTGTTAACTGATGAGCTAAGTGAGAAAAAGACAATTTAATAAGAAGGTCAACATAGCCCTTGGAAGACAGGCAGATGGTTCTGTGACACGATGCCAAGCTTCTTACCAAATGAAGGCTTATAGCACAAACCATTCTTTGCTGTGTTTCAAAATATTTTAGCTACCACATAAATTAATTTCATTTCTCAAGCAGATCCATTAGTTAATACCTTTCACTGAATATCAAGACAGAGCCTCCACCAATAAGATATTAGAAATTTGTAGCTTTGAAATGAGTAGTAGGAGGCCCTCATAATGGTAATCCGAAGCAGGGCCAGCCTTTGGAAGACTGGACCAGAGATTAAGTTTGTACCTATTATACCTACTAAGGTTTCAAAAACAGTTGGACATCTTCTGACCAGCCTACATCCCAGATATGAATGTTTTTCTTGGTTAGTCTCCATGGATGTTTACCTTTGCAGGTTGAGAAATTATTTCTTACTTATTAAGAAATCATTCAAGTTTAGGAGGAATTCATTTCAATCTAACAACTCATAAGAGGTTGCTTTATCAGTTAGGATGCCAGTTTCAGGATTTAGAGAGATTATATCTGCCCAGAGACCAACATTGGCTGTTTGCTTCAGCTTCTCTATCTTAGTGGTAAATCCACTGGGAGAATACATTTTTGGTGCTGCATTTTGGTAGAAATACAGTAAAAGTGCATGGGATGGTTCCAGGTGGTATGGATCTTCACCTGCTTCTCTCCAGTCATAGCCGGAGGGTGCTTACGTATAAATATTAGTTGATCTTCCCCAAAGAGGTTCTGTCTTTCAAGAGGTGCACCACTAATTCCCGTGCACAGCTTTTCTCTTTGATAGGTCATAGCCTGGACAAAAGCAAATTCAGAGTATCCAGGAACATCACTCTATCTACATATCTTTACCTACAGTTCCTTCCTTACTGGGGAGATCCTGCTCTTCCATTAATCTCAAGCCCAGAGGCCAATGCTGAATTACACTTTGAGTAATTCAAGAGTTTAATAACTTAAAAATTAACCTCTGAGCCATCCCAAGTGGGAGGGAGTTAATGGTGTTTTATTTCCTCTTGCTTTTAAAAAGCAAGAAGGAGCCTGAAAAAAAAAAAGTAAGTGCATTTAACACTTTCTTAAGCAAGAGGGAGCCTGAAAAAAAAGTAAGAGCGTTTAACATTTCCCTTCTCACACACTAAACCACAACATTACTGTGGACAAGCAATGCATATCTTAGGGTTTCGCACAATAGATCTGAGTATCACCAGTAGTGCCGAGGCTGATTTCAGCTGTTACCAGATGGGGAGCTTTTATTTTTAAGGTTATGCATTTATGTTCATGTGTGTTAGAAAAATATCTAAGTCGCTTATCAAACTCATGGTGCTCTAGATACCGCTGTTTGGGTGAAACTAAAGTATGAAAAATATTGTTCATTAACTGTTTTAAAGAACTCCATGAGCTGTTTTAAAAAATTACATCGAAGAGCATAGGTGATTCGAGAATATAGCAAAGATGATAAAGATAAGTAACCAAAGAGCAAAATTTGGGAAACACTGAATTTATTTGTCTTACATTAAGGGACAAGGTTTTAGCAGCTTTTCTGCAATATGTCCTGATAGCTGACTTAAATCAAATCACATTCTATTCCCTATCTCCTACTTTGACTGGTTATAAATGCTTACCCCTCAATTGCTTGGCATTACAAAGTATAAAGTTCATTTGGGGAAAAAAAAAAATGCTTACTATGGCAAGCTCTCCATGGACGTTTCTCCCAATTTTCCTCTTCATTCAAGCATTCAGATTCAGCATTTATCTGGAAATGCATTTCCTTGTGATTATGCCTCATCCCGATTTCCTCTTATCAGTAAGTCAGCCTTGCCTTTCTCCTACTCTTCCTTTCTCTTCGCCCACCCCTGAGCTGTGTTTGTCTTGAAACTTCCATTTAGCAATGTATTTTCCTATGTGGCACTAAATGTACATTATTTTCCTCACTCATGACATTCCCATCCACTCCTCTTCCTAGTTCTTTCTGCCTACTGCAACGCTTGGTGAAAATAATGAAAACAGAAATAGTTAGATGTAATTACTGGCTATTTTTATAAAATCAAGTGTAGCTTGCCCCTGCTCTCTTCTAGGTATATTTTAACTAAGTAATTGACATTGGCCCTCTGAAGTCAAAGTGCCCTTCCATCTGGGGAGGTGGGATGAACCTAACATCAGCGGGCTCTCCTGCCTTCCTCTTCTCAGGTCTAAGGCAGACTTCCAATCCTCCTTCTGTTGTGACAGCACAACAAAAATCTGAGGCATTTGGTAATATCACTGACAAGGCTACACTTTTGCTTTTGCTTTTGTTTGTCAGAAACCCAGTGACTTTCTTAACCGGACTAAGAGAAAATGACTCTATTTTGGACATGTTTATAAACAACTTCAAGCAAATACAGTCTTATTTACTTTTCATCAGTTTCAATATCAGAAGCTAACCTTTCCTTAACCTCGCCCTCAAATTTCGGAGCTCTCTCCCGTTTGGAACCTTAATGGGTTACTGTCCTGTTCCATGCAATGTTTCAGCATCTCTGCGTTCAGGCCCTAGTCTATGACCTGGGACAGGGCCTTCCTGTCTCAGTCAGGTGCCCAGATGTAAAGTGATCTTTACTAACAAGGTTTTCATCGCTTGAAAGTTGTGATTAAAAAAAGGGAACCCGGAGCGCCTGGGTGGCTCAGTGGATTAAAGCCTCTGCCTTCGGCTCAGGTCATGATCCCAGGGTCCTGGGATGGAGCCCCGCATTGGGCTTTCTGCTCAGCAGGGAGCCTGCTTCCTCCTCTCTCTCTCTGCCTGCCTCTCTGCCTACTTGTAATCTCTGCCTGTCAAATAAATAAATAAAAATCTTAAAAAAAAAAAAAAAGGGAACCTGGGGCACCTGGCTGGCTCAATTAGTAGAGTGTGTGACTCTTGATCTCAGGGTTGTAAGTTTGAGTTCCACATTGGGTGGAGAGATTACTGAAAAGAATAAAATCCTTAAAAATAAATAAATAAATAAATAAATAAGATAATCCTTCCCTAATGAATGTATGGATTTAAGAGTATAGTACTCCTGTCCTTATGGAGATAAGAATTATTGAAATGTACATGGGTTTTTTGTTGTCTCAAGAGGGAAAGAGTAAAGTCCCTGGAAGTACTGGAGGTATAATTGAAAGAAGATGGATAAAATGAAATACAGAAGTTACTTAAAGACACACTCGGGGAAAATTCCAGAAAAATGAGCAGGGATAGGAGGTTGGAAGGATGCTAGTAGAGTCCAGTGGGAGAAGTACATTAGCCTTATAGACATAAGTATCCAGAAACGACTTGGGAATAGAAAACAGCAGCTTAAATCACTTCCTCTGAACAGAACGAAGGGATCTTGAGATGAGAATTTGATGAAGAGAGTTAGAATGGAATTCAGAGTCAACTGCTTGAGCAGTTATCGGGAGGTTGCAGATTGGAAGCAGTGTTTAGTTGGGACCAAAGACAGTGCCTGGTAGCTAGAACTGAGCTTAATGACCACCTGACCTTCCAGTGAATTTTGAGTAACAATATGTTAAAATTGGGTTTGTGAGTTAAAAATCATCAAGCTGTTTTAAGAAGCCAGACTCTCTTCCTTACACTCGGGATAATTTGTATCCTGCAGTTTCCTCACTTCAGAACAAAGCCTCCTTGAAACCCAAGTGACTAACTGGACTGAGATAACAAGACCCAGAAAGGAGAAGAAGCCAGAGACAAACACATAAGTAAATCAGACAAGGAAAAGGCCATGGTCCACACGGTAAGTGGTGATGGGGAAACTTACCAGTCATGGGCTTTTTAAAAGATTTTCTCAGGGATTACTATGGTATATCTTTGTCCCAAGGTAGAAAAAGGGTTATTTAGGGGTATGAGATCTTTCTAGCACCCTTCAAATCCTGACCAGCTTTAAGTATGAACTGAAGTGGGTGCATGAAAATTCAGGTGTTATCTGCATATATGATCATCAAAGCTGATAGAATACGATATTTTAGGAGAAAATAAACTGTAAAGAAAGAGCTGATGGCTGGAGACACAATGAAATCATTGAACTTGCTATAAAAAAAGATTATATATGTCTGTGTTTGATGGGAAGTAGTTGATTGAACAAAATAACTAAACTTTCTTTGTACTCTATCATTGCATTTTTGATCTGATTTCCTGCTATCTGTGCCTTTTAGTTAAGCAGACCTGTTTCTAGAGAATCATCTGAAAGCTTTTCCTTCTTCTTTCTCAGCTAGTCAATATTGATACATTCTGGCTTTATCAGCAAAGAAAATAATCACTATTTCTTTATTTTCCCCCCCTTTGGATTCCTTTAATTATTTAAAATGGTGCTGATCCAAATAGCTAAAGACTAATTAAAAAAAAACAAAACCAACAAATGGTGATTCATTCATTTCCTCCACCAGAGCCACATCTCAGCCCAAGGGCTCAGGATGGCAGCAGCATGAGTTTAATTCTGGAATCACAGGCTGCTTGCTTGAGAGCTGTTTCACTGATCATCTCTTCTGGGTGCGAGCTCCTACCGATTGCATCTACAGAATGACAGATGAGAAATAGGCTTTCTGTTTGGGAGGAAGGTATTTTGAGCAAAATCGAGGATGGTATAGGTAGGGTGAATTAGGTTGAAATGAACCCCAGTCTGACAAAGCCCTTAAAATACACACACACATACACATATGCTAGATAACAAAGGCAGTATCCACTCTCAAGAACAAGGTAGTTCTTTTCCAGCTATAGCAGCGTGGCGTGGTAATTAAAGTAATTAAGGCTATGGACTCTGAGCTTAAATCCTGGCTACCTCAGCCGCTAGCTGTGCAACCTTGAAAAGTGATCTGCTCTCCCTGGGTTTTGGTTTGCTCTAACGTTATATAGGAGTTAGTCATCACAGCTAACATTTGTCAAGTATATGCTACGCACAGAGTGTGTTTCACATACTTTTATTTTCTGAGTGTACAAAATTCTCCATTTAGAACAATAAAGTACATGCACATATTTATTTTTGATATGACGAACTGGAAGAAGAGTTAGAAGAAAATACTCAAACTTCAGAACAAAATGGGATGGAAAACACAGAAAAGAGAGTATAAGACAAACGGGACACGGTCACTAAGTTTAACACATGTATCTGTAGTCCCAGGAAAAGAGAGAATGGGAAGAAGCTTATTATTTGCCGGAGACTTCTAAGGGTTTTACAGGTATAAGGCATTTAATCCTCATATACCGAGGAGTCCCAGGCACTGGTAAGTTAGGGAACTTACCCAAGGCCATGTAGCTCATCATGGTGGAGCGGGGATGTAAACCCAGTCTAGCTTTATAGTCCACATTCTAGACCAGTCCTATTCTGAGAACTTTGTATATATTAACTCGTAAAATGTTCATCAAGGGCTGCCTGGGTGGCTCAGTCAGTTAAGCGTTCTGCCTTTGGCTCAGCCTTTGGATTAGCAAACCATGACTATGGTCTACTTTAGCAAGATACATTAAATTTTTCTGTGCCCATTCCAAACAAAGACTAAGCTGTATATGCACCGAGGAAGAAGAATATGTAAGACTTATAAATCCCCTAAATCTTCTTTGTTTATAAATCCTACTTGCCTGGTATTTTGAGATACAATACCTATATTGTATTCCTTGACTCATTTGGCTTTTAAAATAAATTTTTATTTTTATCAAGCAATTCAAAAGCAAAATAGTACTGAATTAGTAGGAGAGAAGCTAAGGTGTTGTAACAGACAGCCCAAGAATTAGCCATCGGGGCACCTGGGTGGCTCAGTGGGTTAAAGCCTTTGCCTTCAGCTCAGGTCACGATCTCAGGGTCCTGGGATTGAGCCCCACACCGGGCTCTCTGCTCAGCATGGAGCCTGCTTCCCCTTCTCTCTCTGCCTGCCTCTCTGCCTACTTGTGATCTCTCTCTCTGTCAAATAAATAAATAAAATCTTAAAAAAAAAAAAAAAGAATTAGCCATTGTATTTGGTGACCCCAGCAACCCTTGATTGCTTCAATGGCTCCCGGCAATCCTTGGGGTTCTTGACCTGTGGCAATATCACTCTAGTCTCTGCCTCCATCTGCACATGACTTTCTCTCTGTGTGTGTCTGTGTGCCCTCTCCTAAGGACACCGATCATTGGATGTAGATAATTAGAGCCCACCCTAATCTAGTATGATGTCTTCTTAACGTAATTACATCTACAAAGGTCCTATTTCCAAATAAGGTCACATTCTAAGGTTCTGGGTGGACATGAATTTTTGGAGGACATATTTCAATCAACTACAAAAGGTATTCGTGCCTATGTCCTGGAACCAGGGCAGGAGAGAGGGTCCATTACATTCTCTTAATTTCTTATTTTAGCCCTTTATCGTCCTTCCTTCCTTACCCCTAAGCCTGGGAACTTAGTCCAGAGCCTCTTTGGAGTTCCTACATATCTATGGTATCTTGACAAAAGTGTTTGGGTACATAGTTGGGTAGAGTATGGTGTAGGTGAATGTGGAGTCACAGATTTTATGAGGTTGAGAAAGGAATGTAGGGTATTTAATCATTTTCTGCCCAGATTTTTCAATCAATCCTTCTTTCAGCCCTAGACATCACCTCTGTCATTTGCTTTATCTTGGGCCTTAAGGTCAAAGACTTTCAATGGTTTTAGGGTTACTTGTGCTTCATTCTCTTTAATATCCTCCTCCCGTGCCCACCCCACCCCCAAGTTCATCCCCAGCAAGCACTTCATGTTTTGGTCTAATCTACTCTGCTAAATCTGTTGCCACTTCTCCACACTTCACCGTGGGTAGGCAGTTGTTAAAAGAGATGCGAAAGATTGAGTTTCATAGAAGCTCATGAGAAAAACATGAGATATTGTGTCTGAAAGCATACCAGGCAGAGAAATTGTCATATAATAAGAATTTGAAATATATTACTTGAATCTGAATTTCCTATGAATGGTGTATCTTTTACAAAGCAAATAATTAAGCCCTGATTTTTCTATAAACCTAGATGTTCCTATGTTGAATTGGCATCAAGCAGGCTAATATTTAAAAATCCCCCTCATTCACTTAGAAATATTCTCTGATAAAAAAAAAGCTGTTTTAGTATGTTTTAAGGAATCTTCATTTTTGAATAACAGGGCCAAATAAATTTTACAACATTAATTTGTTTTTTAAAAAATGCTTGTTTTTTATTGTTAAATATATATGAATTTTTAATTGTAGTATAATTAACAAAATGTTATACTAATCTCAGGTGATAATATAATGATTCCACAATTCTATACATTATTCAGTGCTCATAACAGTAAGTGTATTCTTAATCCCCTTTATATTACCCATCCCCCCCACCACCCTCCACTCTGTTAACCACCAGTTTGTTCTCTGTGTTTAAGTCTGTTTTTTTGTTTGTTTGTTTGTTTTTCCTTAGGATGTTCATATGTTTTGTTTATTAAATTCTACATGGGGCATCTGGGTGGCTCAGGCGGTTAAATGTCTGACTCTTGATTTTGGCTCAGGTCATGATCTCAGGGTTGTGAGATTGAACCCTGTGTGGAGCTCTGTACTCAGTGTGCAGTTTGCTTGGGATTCTCTCTCTCCCTCTGCCCCTCCTGCCACTTGTGTGCCCATTCTCACTCACTAAATAAATAAGATCTTTTTAAAAAAGAGAGAGGTTTTAAAAAATTCTACAAATGAAAGGAACGATATGGCATTTTCTTTCTCTGACTTATTTCACTTAGCATTATATCCTCTAGGTCCATCCGTGTTGTTGCAAAGGGCAAGATCTCATTCTTTTTTATGGCTGAGTAATATTCCATTATTTATATTCCCATATTTATTTATATTTATTGATATATATCAATATATTGAATATATATCACATCACTTCTTCTTTATCCATTCATGTATCAATGGACACTTGAGACTTGGGTTGCTTCCATATCTTGGCTATTACAAATAATGCTGCAGTAAGTACAGAGGTGCATATATCTGTTCAAATTAGTGTTTTTGTATTCTTTGAGTAAATACCCTGTAATGAAATTATTGGATCATATGTTATTTCCATTTTTAATTTTTAGAAGAAACTCCATACTGTCTTCCACAGTGGCTATACCAGTTTGCATTCCCACCAACACTGCATGAGGGTTCTTTTTTCCCCCACATCTTCACCAACACCTGTTTTTTCTTATGTTTCTTATTTTAGCCATTCTGGCAGGTGTGAGGTGATATCTCACTGTGGTTTTTTTTGAGTTTTATTTATTTAATCAATCTCTACACCTCACATTGGATCCAAACTTGTGACTCTAAGATCAAGAGTCATACTTCTCTAAATCAGCCAGCCAGGCACTCCTCATTGTTGTTTTGGTTTGTGTTTCCCTACTTATTAGTGATGTTGAGCATCTTTTCATGTGTTTGTTGGCCATCTGTATATCTTCTTTGAAGAGATACCTGTTCATGTCTTCTGCCCATTTTTTAATTGGATTATTTGGGAGTTTTTTCTTATTGATTTGGTTATAAGTTCTTTATATGTTTTGGATACTAACCCTTTGTTGGATATACCATTTGCAATATCTTCTATCATTCAGTAGTTGTCTTTTAGTTTAGTTGATTTTTTTCCCTTGCTGTGCAGAAACTTTATATTTAGATGTAGTACCAGTAGTTTATTTTTGCTTTTGTTTCCCTTGCTTCAGGAGACATATCTAGAAAAATGTTTCTATGGCCAGTGTCAAAGAAACTGCTTCCTCTGTTTCCTTCTAGGACTTTTATGGTTTCAGGTTTCACATTTAGGTCTTTAATCTGTTTTGAGTTTATTTTTGTGTGTGGTGTAAAAAAGTGGCCCAGTTTCATTTTTTTCAAGTAGCTGTCCAATTTTACCAACACCATTTGTTGAAGAGACTGTCCTTTCCCCATTGCATATTCTTGCCTCTTTTCTCATAGATTAATTGACCATGTAATTCTGGGTTTATTTCTGGGCTCTCTATTCTGGTTTTTTTTTATCTATGTGTCTGTTTTTGTGCCAGTACTGTTTGATTACTACAGCTTTGTATTATATCTTGAAATCTGGGATTGTGATACTATCATCATTGTTCTTCTTTCTCAAGATTGCTTTGACTATTGGGGTCTTTTTTGTTTTATACGAATTTTTTATACGAATTTTAGGATTGTTTGTTCTAGTTCTAGTTCTAGTTCTCTGAAAAATGCTATTGGTATTTTGATAGAGATTGCTTTAAATCTGTAAATTGCTTTGGGTAGTATGGATATTTTAACAATATTTGTTTTCCCAATCCATGAGCATGGAATATCTTTCCATTTGTGTCATCTTTAATTTCTTTCAACAGTGTTTTAAAGTTTTCAGAGTACAGGTCTTTCATCTCTTTGGTTAAATTTATTCTTAGGATAAATGCTTATTTTTAATGTGACCTTTGATAAATATAACAATTTGGAAACATATGATGCCTGGATATTTTTGTATGCAAATATAACATTAAAAATTTTTTCAGTATATTTAAGATTCATAAGGAATCAACAAATTCATATTTCAAATTAACATGGCTATATAGAGTATGCTAATATTTTGAGTACAGTAACATTTTAATTAAAAAGTTTATTATAAAATGAATTAATATCTGAGAAGATATTGTTTAAGGAAGAAATTTACTAATAACAATTAGTGTAGTCATTTGAAATTTTTTCATTAAGCTCTCAGCTATACTTATAATAATGCATTGGTATGTTATTTATTTTTTTAAAGATTTTGTTTATTCATTTGAAAGAAAGAGAGTGTGAGAGCACAAGCAGGGGGAGGGCAAAGGGAAAGGGAGAAGCAGGCTCCCCCCTGAGCAGGGAGCCTGACATGGAGCTCCATCCCGACCCTGGGATCATGACCTAAGTCAAAGGCAGACGCTTAACTGACTGAGTCACCCAGGCACCTTGGTTTTAAGATGTCTATTTACAATCTTTCTTTAAAGAAAAGTTTTAGAGAAAATACTTGATTTTTCTTTTTTCTTTTTTTTGAAGATTTTACCTATTTGAGAGAGTGAGAGAGCCCACACGTACCCACAAAGGAGTGGGAGTGCGGCAGAGGGAGAGGGAGAAGCAGACTCCCTGCTGAGCAGGGATCCCAATGCAGGGCTCAACCTCAGGACTCCATGATCATGACCTGAGCCGAAGGCAGACACTCAACTGACTGGGCCACCCAGGTGCCCCAATATTTGATTTTTCAAGTATAATTTATTTTACTTTCACTCCCTCGCTTTGCTTAGGCCAGATAACACTCTTATTCAACAAATAGCAAATTTGAGCTATTATGATTTCATTAATCCTATATATTGAGGTTTTGAGTTTCACATGACAGCAGTGAGAACAGACGGGGACAGTTGTAGAGGCACAGCTTCATGCTGGCACTTGATGACCTTGCATGTATCCGCACGGGCCTTATTTAACAAGACCGAACAACAGCTGATTAGGCAGAATGCTTATGATTTTCCCAGAATCTGAGAGCATGGGAGTCTTATAGTTGTTGCTACATGGTCCCCCTTTCCACTTGCCCCTATATCTACCAAGGAGGGTGTCTAAAACAGTTTCTGATGAGGTACGAGGCTTTCTGACTTGCCCCCATGCCCTACTTAGGGTACAGCTACAGCCTATAAAACTACTTAGCTGCAGCATGACATTGGCTTCTCAGCAGCAGGGTGTCCCATAATTTGTGTGGTGGTCATCACTCCTCTTATGTTTTAGTAGTGCCACGTCCAAGTGGCCACAGGGAACTGGCACTTTGGATACTCTTCCTTATGCTGCCTATGTTGGTAGTAAACTGAATTTACAAAATGGCTGTTATTTCTTTTCTGATCAAGTCTGTTAATCATACCTTACCTGGTGCTTGACTATAGTAAAATAGCTAATAACAAAGTGTGTTTGTGTGTGTGTGTGTGTGTGTGTGTGTGTGTCTTAAATATATCAGGAAAAGATGAATTTTTCAATAAACCGTTTTGGGACAACTGGTTATTTAGAAAAAAAATCTGTATCTGTACTTCATTTCTTACAATGTTCCCCTCCCAATTCAGGGATAAAATACTTAGTAAAAAAAAAAAAAAAAAAAAAAAAGGAAGAGAGAAAGAAATGAAACCATGAAAATGTCAATGAAAAAATGAATAAATTTTCAAAAGTACTTTGAAAGATGAGACCTTTCATATGGTACAAAGTGCAGAGTTTATAAAACAAAAGAATGATGATAAAGTTGACAACATAAAAAATTGAAACAGTTAGGGTCACCTGGGTAGCCCAGTGTGTTAAGCATCTGATTCTTGATTTGGCTTATGTCATGATCTCAGGGTCCTGGGATTGGACCCAAGATGGGCTTTATGCTTGACAGAGGGGTCTGCTTGAGGACTGACTCTCTCTCTCTCTCTCTCTCTCGTTCTCCCTCTGCCCCTTCCCCCACTTAAGTGCATACACATGCTCTCTCTCTAAAATAAATAAATCTTTAAAAATAATTGAAACATTTGTATGAGAAAAATATGCCATAAAAATATTTAAAAGGGAAAAGGTAAAGTGGAAAATACATTCTTAACATATGTGACAGACAAAAGACATTTCTATTGTATACAAAGAATTCTTTTTAAGATTTATATATTTTAGAGAAAGAGAATATGAGTGGGAGGAGGGGCAGAGAGAGAGGGAGAGGGTGAGAATCTCAAGCAGACTCCCCACTAAGCATGGAGCCCCACATGGGGCTTGATCCCATGATCCTGAGGTCATGACCTCAGCCAAAACCAAGAGTTGATTGCTTAACTGACTGAGCCATTCAGGCTCCCCACATATACAAAGAATTTGTATAAATTAGTGAGAAAAAGATAAAAAAGGAGAAGAACAGACATTCTACAGTAACTCTCCATAAATGGCCAATAAAAATTTGCCATTCATAATTAAAGAAATTAATATTAGAATAGTAAGAAGATACTATTTTTCATCTATTAGACTGGCAAGGATTTAAAATAGTTGTAACATCCAGTGCTGGTAAGGGATAGGGAAACCAGAATCATTCTTGCATAGTTGCTAGGAGTGTGAGTTTGTGTGAACTTTGTTAGAAGACAGAATTTAGCAATCATTAAAAAAATGTAACATACATCTACTACTTGACCTAGAGATTTCTCTTCTAGGATGTGTTTACATGAATCCACAAGAATGTATAAAAAAGATGTTCATTGTAGCATTGTTTGTAATTGCAAGAAAACTGGAAATAACTTCATTCCCTATTAGTAGGGGCTTGGTTAAGTAAACTATGGTGCTCTGATATAAATGGAAAACAAGTAAAACATTATGATTGTAAATCTGCAATACTCATATGGAAAGGGTTCCCAGATATATTTTAAAATGAAAATGCAAACTGGCAGAAGAGTATTATATTATCCCATTTACCTTAATTAATTGTGTATACATAGCAAATTCATGCATGATTTTGGAAGAAACTTAATAATGGTAAGTGCTATAGAGTGGCTGGCCTTTTATTTTTCCCACATTTTTAAAGATTATGTATATAACTATTTTATTTATTTATTTATTTATTCCTGGTGCTAAATTTTTTTAAACTATATGACCGATTATTATGTACACTCCAACACTAATGTGAACACTTCTTTATCCCCAGTTCCATTAACCATTAACACCCTGAGGTATAACTAAGTGTTCTTTTAGAGCAAATATTCCAAAATAACACCATGGCTCATCTTCTAGTGTTGCCACAGAGACAGTCTGTAAACTTGAAGGCTAACTTGTTCAATTTTGGTTTTAGTACTAATAAATCTCAACCTGGTTAGCTGCTGAGAAAAAGAGGAAAACTTTTGAAAAAAATTTTTTTTTGCTATGAGTATAGTTTATTTAAAAAAAAAACTAATATAAGTTGCAAAATCTTACACCACACAAATACTTTTTAAATTTTTTAAAAAAGATTTTATTTATCTATTTGACAAAAAGAGAGAGGGAGCACAAGAAGGGAGAGTGGAAGAGGGAGAAGCAGACTCTCCACTGAGCAGGGAGCCTGAAGCACGACTCGATCCCAGAACCCGAGATCATGACCTGAGCTAAAGGCCTTCACTTAACCAGCTGAGCCACCCAGGCACCCCCCTTATAAACTTTTAAATGATCTTTAAATTTAAATTTTACTTTTTCTGAGTCAAATTACTAAGAATAAACAAAGGCTCAGCTCGTTTTAAACACTATTGGAGGAAAAAAGGAGTTAAAAACATGGTCCATGGGGTGCCTGGGTGGCTCAGTGGGTTAAAGCCTCTGCCTTCAGCTCAGGTCATGATCCCGGGGTCCTGGGATCAAGCCCCGCATTGTGTTCTCTGCTTAGCAGGGAGCCTGCTCCCCCCTCTATCTCTGCCTGCCTCTCTGCCTGCTTGTGATCTCTCTCTGTGTCAAATAAATAAATAAAATCTTTTAAAAAAAAACATGGTCCATGTCCTCAAGTAACTTACAGTCTTCCTAGTAAGGCATTAAAAAAAAGTCCTTCTCTGAACTAAATCTAAGGACAGAAGGACTTCAGAAATAGGGGGAATCCAAGTTGTAGGAGCTGGAGTAACTAGAAAAGGCCTCAGTCAGGCAGTGGGACTTGAACTCATCTTTGGTAATGAGACGATTTAGAGGAGAAGGAAGTAGCAAGGTCATTTCAGCAATCTCCTGGCTCTTGCACAGGCACTGAAGCAAGAATGTGCTTGGCATTGTAGGGAGTGCCCAGATAGATGTCCCTGTCTAAAACGAGAGTGCGTGTTAGGAAATAAATTTTATATAAGTAAGGTGGAGTTGCATTGTGGAGGGCTCTCATTTCTCCAAAACGAGAAGCTTTTTCTCACAGTGAGAAGTTTGACCTTGATGCTCTAGGCAGTGTAGATTTTCTTAAAGATTTATTTATTTATTCGAGGGGGTGAGGGGCAGAGGAAGAGAGAGTCTTAAGTAGATTCTGCACCGAGCAAATAGCCCCTCACGGGCTCTTCTCACACAAGAGACCCCGAGATCATGACTCTTGACCTGAGCTGAAACCAAGAGTCGGGTGTGAAACTGACTACACCACCCAGGTGCCCTGGCAATGTAGATTCTTGAGAGGATGAGTAGTGATGTGATGAAAATAATTATTAGAAATACTAATCTGATAGCCATATATGAGATAGACTGAAGTAGGGTGAACTGGACTGGGACAATGGCAGTGGAGAAGAAGAAAGGTGAAAGTAGAGAAAATGATTAAAATAGAAGGATTTAGTAATGGTGTTGATATAGGGATGCGCTATGGGAAAGAGTCAAAAGTAGCTCCATTTTCTCTAGCCTACAAGCCTAGAAGAACTGATAAAAATGCTCTAGGCAACACTGTTAATTGGTTGATGAAAGCTAATGAGAACCATTTTTCTCCACTCTTTATGGACCTCCTGGATATAATCTCTTCCCTTCAAATTCAGGAACATTCCACATACATTGAGAAGTTTTCCCCAACCATTTCTTCCGCCATTTCTTTTCTCCATTATATTTCTAAAGACCCAACCCACAATTTCCCTAGATTTCAGTGCTATTTATCTGTTATTTTTAAATCCGCTAAGCTTTCCTCTAACTTAATCTATATCTTCTTTTTTCTTATTTCTCAGTATTATTTCAACTCCATTAAATCTCATGTTCCCAATTATCTGAAAACTTGAAGTCATTAGGGAGTTATCTTTGTACCAGCCCAACCTAGCAACATGTAGAGTAGAAAGTAATCATCGGGTACCATGAAGATCTATAATTAAATTAATGAGTAATAGTCAAAGATATCCCCACATCTTCAGTCTTGTTTTTGCTGAGATTTTCCTGTTTTTGCTATCTCCTTCTCTTAGGGAAACTACATGAGTTGACATGCTTAAGAAGGATCTCATAAACCTTGTAAAAATATTCTATGCTATGTGACATGAAATGCCCTTTTCTTAAAAATGGCTAAAACACAAAATCTTCCACAGTTGTCAGTGAAAATACTGGAAGGAAAAATCTCTAGAAGGAGAAGCCAAGTAAATGACCTTAATTCTTTCACCTCCATTTTCATCTCCCTTTGGGAAGATTTGTGCTGTCCTACTTTGAATTATGCTGAGTACCAACACTGGCCAAATGTGAACAACATATTCTTCCTTGCTTCTCCTTAAGACAGAAGCAATAGGTGGTCATTTTGAAAACTTCACCAAATAGTAAGAGAAAGTAAAAAATTAAAGAACATAGCAAAACAAAAACAAATAAGCATAATAGATGTAGGTTTTGATTATGAAATAATTATAACCATACAGCAACCTTAAAGGATTAGATCCACTTTGCAGCCTGGTTTCCTTCCCTTTCATCCTTTTGCCTCTGTATGATAGGGCATCTCATTTACCTTCACAAAAGAACTGCTTTCCTAACATACTGACTCATTCTTAGACCAAGGTTTAGGAGCCTGGTTTAAATGTCTCAGACTAACTGAGGTCTGTCCTCTCAAGCAGTTCAGGTTTTTTTTTTTTTTTAAGATTTTATTTATGTATTTGTCAGAGAGAGAGAGAGAGCACATAAGCAGGGGGAGCAGCAGGCAGAGGGAGAAGCAGGCTCCCCACTGAGCAGGGAACCCAATGTGGGGGTGGATCCCCAGACCCTGGGATTATGACCTGAGCCCAAGGCAGATGCTTAACCAACTGGGCCACCCAGGTGCCCCACAGTTCAGGTTTCTAACCTGAGGTATATACCTTATCTATCCATAGCCAGTTACTGGACTTATTACAATTTACATAGTGAGTTACCCAAAACTTTCTGGCTGAGGATAACAGATTGTGCTAACTTCTAGAGCATCTGTGAGGACGTGATCTAAAAGGTTACCATCATCATCATCCTCACCCTCATCCTCACAAAATGACCATAATTGTGTCACTATAACACATACACAGTAACAACAGAGTAGTCATCTCATAGAAACACATAGGGAATGAAGAAGGAAAAAATATGAGCAATCCTGGAGCAAAAAATTATGACCTACACTCTGTTAGAAAAGACTTTAGTAATTTTTTTTCCTAAAAAAAAAAAAAGGACAATTAAATTAAAACTAGGGACGCCTGGGTGGCTCAGTGGGTTAAAGCCTCTGCCTTCAGGTCAGGTCATGATCCTAGGGTCCTGGGATGGAGCTCTGTATCTGGCTGTCTGCTCAGCGGAGAGCCTGCTTCACTCTCTCTCTCTGCCTGCCTCTCTGCCTGCTTGTGATCTCTGTCTGTCAAATAAATAAATAAAATCTTAAAAAAAAAAAATTAAGGGGCGCTTGGGTGGCTCAGTGGGTTGGGCCTCTGCCTTCAGCTCAGGACATGATCTCAGGGTCCTGGGATAGAGCCGCACATCGGGCTCTCTGCTCAGCAGGGAGCCTGCTTCCTTCTCTCTCTCTGCCTGCCTCTCTGCCTACTTGTGATCTGTCAAATAAATAAATAAAATCTTTATAAAAAAATTAAAACTAAAATGAAGGTGAATCTGAATTTGGAAATGTAAAGTAATGTTTCATCTATTCACCTAACTAGATATGTTATTAAAAGTTTTTTAATACTGATGTTAATAAAAGCTAAAACCAAAAGGAAAAAAAATTCCTCATTTTAAACAAACGAAATCATATTGCTATGCTTACATGTTTTTCTTTCAACTGTCAAGATTTTAGAGTCAAAACATTGCCTATCAATGATTAGCAGGCTTATTGGTTTTAAATTAAATTCAATAAATACTCAGTGGGATAACAGGCATTATGCTAGAGGGTAGGTGAATAATAATAAGAAGAAAGCATTTCACATGCCTTCAGAAGTTCATAGGCCAGTGGGAAAGACAGAACAATTATTAGAAACATTACCTAGGAGTACATTTTTTAAGGTTTGAGAATGAGAAACTGTAATAATTTGCATACTTATTATTTATTGAATCTGTTTTTTAGAAATGAGTTTATTCCTTAAAAATTCTTCCCTCTATACTTTGTTATGTTGCTCTGGTGAGTTGAACTTTACAGAGTCTTCACTTCATTTAGCATTATTAGTGAGTGCATTTAATGGAGAGAAAAAAGCATTAGGTGAATGCTAATGATCTCAGTATATAAATAAAAGATTGCATCATAATTAGACAGCTGGATTTGCTTTCTTCTTTTGAAGTGCAATGATTCAAGGAGAATTTTCCTTAATATTTCAAATCAGTCATATTTGAATTCAAAATTAAAATGCAAACCAGCTGCAAATCTATGAGCAACAGTTGCATTATGAAGCCTTTATTATTAGAGACATATTAGATACCCAAATTTCGAGTCATAACATTTCCATAAAATACATAATGTGTAGTTTCCTTTAATAAAATATTTTGTATAGAAATAGCAAAATATTTTTATACAAAGTACTGGATCTGTCATCACTTCCATTTGCAAAGGATGAAAACTGTCAATAAGTCCTGTTTGCAAGAGCATCTCAGGTTCTAATAGTCAGAGGAGTAATAAAGAGGCCAAAAGAGCAGTTATGAAATAAATGAATATTGTTTCCCAGATGCCACTTGAGGGAGAACACATTGGAAGATTCAAAGGAAATAAGAAACTTCAATTGAGATTGTCAAGGCTGAGAAAGCCATTGGTGGAGGCATAAATACAATCATGAAACACAGCTATTTATTATAAAATCATGTTGTGGGGGGGCGCCTTGGTGGTATAGTTGGTTTTGGCTCAGGTTGTGATCTCATGGTTGTGAGTTCAAGCCCCAGGTCAGCCTCCCTGCTCAGCACTGAGTCTGCTTAAGCCTTTCTCTTCCTTTCCCCCTGCCCCTCCTCCACCCCCACCCCCTGCCCCTGCCAGCTCCTTCGAGTTCTCTCTCTCTCTAAAATAAATAAATAAATCTTAAAAAAAAAAATTCATGTTTGCTTCAAACTCATTTTGAATGCAGAAATGAGATTCTGAGAGATCCTGTTTTAGGGAGTAAAGTTGAGGATGGGTTTGTTGTTGTTGTTGTTTATTGTTTTGTTTGTTTGTTTTTAACCAGAGATCCATAGCTTAACTTGTTCCTCTTTCCAAAGGGCAATTCTGAGAGCTGTAAGACTCTTTTTCACCCATGCTGCTTTTTTCAGCCACCTCATTCCATTTTCCAAATATATAGCACTGAATCCACAATAAAACTACTTTATCCTTCATCGAGTGCTGTTTGTAGCATAGTACTGAATAGAATTATAATGTCCCTGACTACAAGGAACTTATAATCTACTTAAGGAGGCAAGAGATATATGCATAAAAGACACAGTTTAGGGCAAGCCAGGCAGTATTTATAGAAACTGAGATTGTCAAAGAGATGGTCTTTAATTGGACTTTAGGGATAGTGGAATGGACATTCCTGGCTCCATAACTAAAAACTAATAGCTAATATTCATTACCTACTTTTCCATTACTAACAGCTTCTAGACTTTAACTCGGATAATATCCTCTACTCTAAGCTCAGGTACTCTGAAGGAAGGTTATCCCATGTCAAACTTCAGGAGGAGTTGTGGTTGGTTTAATCCAGCATTAACATACTCCATTTCCCCTGGTCACATCGTTGTTCAGTTGGGGCTATGGGTAGGGGATGGGGAGAGGAGGATATGACCCCGTCAAGGTGAGTTTCAGGCATCTCGTCTGGAATGCTGGGAAGAATCTCTCTCTTCCTCCAACAACAAGGTGAAGCCCAGAACCATGATAGCCAGTTTTCCAGATGTCAGTAAGCTTGAGGACCAAGGAAATACGCGGAGGAAGGCGCTGGCAAGAGAACTACAAAGAAACAGAGGTAGAGCCACAGGATCAAGCCAGTCTGAAACCTGCCTGACCACTAGACCAATATATTTCCTTATTATTTAACCCAGGCTAAGTTGGTCTTTTGTTTCATGGAGCTGCAAGCCTTCTTCTTCTTCTTCTTTTTCTTTCTGGAAAAGAGCATTTTATTTATTTATTTATTATTTAATTTTATTTTTTCAGGGTTCCAAGATTCATTGTTTGTGCACCGTCTGATTTAGATGGCTACACTTCAGATAAGTAAAGAGGCTGGTGTGTTCTGGGCATAAGTGATACTGAAGAGATGCAAGTAAGTCAGGACCCCCTTGAAGATGGAGAATAGACTAATATGTTTGGGGAGGAGGGTTTATAGAATGTAATTGTCAGGGCAAGTGTAAGGCAAAAATGGTTTGGAGGCAGACGTGGAAAAATTTAAAACTCAGGCTGTGGATTTTGGACTTGTTTTGTAGGCAGGGTCTCAATTCATGAGTTTTGATTGGGAAATGTCAGAATAACATTTATTGAGCACCTACCATGTGCCAGGCTTTATACATGTATTACCTCATTTAATTATTGATGTCTTTAATGAGGTGCTATCTCTTTTCCTGTTTGACAGGTGAGGAACATGCTTAGTAACGTGGTTGGTAATTGGCAGAGCTGAGATTAGAATACTTGCATTCTGACATTAGGGCGGATACCCTTAACTATTGCTTTAGTGTGCCTCCTTCATGGAATAATAAAAGTGGTGCTTTTTTTTTTCTTCAAAGAATTAATTAATTTATATGACAGAGAGAGTGAGAGCCCATAAGCAGGGGGAGCGGCAGAGGCAGAGGGAGAAGCAGGCTCCCCACCGAGCAGGGCGTCCCCTGTGGGACTCAATCTCAGGACCCCGGGATCAAGATTTGAACCAAAGGCAGCTGCTTAACCAACTGAGCCACCCAGGCACCCCAAAAGTGATGCTTTTAAAAGGCTAATCTGCTCGTGGTGTGTGGAAAGGTTTGGAGGGAAGAGTAGAAGGGACTGAAGCAAGGGAAAATAGTTCTGGCAGAAAGTTTTAGAACTGAGGAGAACACAGTGATTATCTTGTCCAGTTCTACTCATTTTATAGAGGAACTTAGGGCTCATAGATTGTGACACGTAAGATGACATAACTAATTAGTGGTTTATGGACTCAAAGTCCAGTGATTTTTCTCCTACAACATACCTGGGATACAGTAATTATTTGAGTGGGATGTAATAATAACCTAAGTTAGAGTGGTGGTGGTGAGAAGAATTTAAGGGAAATCTCTGAGATATTATAAAGAAATAATAGTCTGTAGGGGCTGATTAGACGTAAGTAAAACATAAGGAATCATTACAGATTATTTTTGACATTTGTGCTCCAGAAGATCTCTGGGGAAGTGATGACTCCAATAATAGAAATGTGGAAGTCAGAAAAGGAATTTTATTTTTTTGTTGAGGAAGGTGGTAGTGGATAAATTCTGTTTTAGGCATGTTAAGTGGTGGAACCCTCAAGTATAAATGCTATACAGACAGCTGAGTATGAAGGGCTGAAATTGGAGAGACAATTTTATTAATTTTTATTTATTTTTTAAAGATTGTATTTGACACAGAGAAAGAGAGAGAAAGAGCGCACACACACAAGTAGGTAGAGAGGCAGGCGGAGGGAGAGGGAGAAGCAGGCTTCCAGCTGAGCAGAGAGCCCAATGCAGGGGCTCCTGGGATCATGACCTGAGCCAAAGGCAGAGGCTTAACTGACTGAGCCGCCCAGGAGCCCCAGAGATACAATTTTATTTACTTTTTTTAAAAAAAGATTTTATTTATTTATTTGACAGATGGAGATCACAGAGAAGCAGGCAGAGAGAGAGGAGGAAGCAGGCTCCCTGCTGAGCAGAGAGCCCGATGTAGGGCTTGATCCCAGGACCCTGAGATCATGACCTGAGCCAAAGGCAGAGGCTTTAATGCACTGAGCCATCCAGGCGCCCTCTTTACTTATTTTTTTTTTAAGTAATCTCTACACCTAACATGGGGTTTGAACTCACAGCACAGAGATCAAGAATTGCATGCTCTACCAACTGAGCCAGCCAGATGGCCCCGGGGATACAATTTTAGATATTAATTGCATTGAGGTAGTCATTAAAACCACAGTTTTCTCATTCAAGTAAGATCCCAGGGTGCCGGGATGGAGCCCCACAGTAGGCTCCCTGCTCAGTGGGGAGTCTGCTTCTCCCTCTGCCTGCTGCTTCCCCTGCTTGTGCTCTCTCTCTCTTTCTCACTTGCTCTGGCAAATAAATAAATAAAACCTTAAAAAAAAAAAAGTAAGAGTAAAACAAAGTGAGTGCATTATTATTATTATTATTATTTTAATCTCCTGCATCACTTGGGGTCATTTCAGTTACTTAAAAAAACTTTACAGGAATAAACTTTCAGTTACTTTGAAAAAACTTTTATAATGCTTCTGCTGGATTTGGATAAAAATCCTCCAATCAGTGGTGCAGAGAAGATAAGCAAAGACATGCTTAAGGTTGTACCTTATCTTGGTCATTAACTCCATACACATTTGTGTATTAGAAACACTCTTTATAAGGTAATTAACTCCTGTGTGTATATATTTTAAGAGTAGGGTGGCCAGAGTCCTTTTTCACTTTTGGTACTGGTTTCCATTTTATCAAAGATTCTCATCTATAGTTTCAGGGTAAAATCTGCTATACCCCCATCAACTTTTTAAAAAAACATCTTAATTTTATTTTTTTCCGTGTTCCAAGATCAACCTTTTAACATCAGTTCTTTTTGAGTCTACTTCCCCCACTTTTTGTGGCTGCACTAAGAAAGTAAACTTCATTGTCTTCATGGCACCATTTTTTTTTAAAGATTTTATTTATTTATTTGACACACACAGAGAGAGATCACAAGTAGGCAGAAAGGCAGGCAGAGATAGAGGGGGAAGCAGGCTCCCCGCCGAGCAGAGAGCCTGACGTGGGACTCGATCCCAGGACCCTGAGATCATGACCTGAGCCAAAGGCAGAGGCTTAACCCACTGAGCCACCCAGGCGTCCCATGCCACCATTTTCTTATGCTCTTCTAATGTGATTTTCATCTGTAAATCTGAAACAACATCATTTGCTCACTTTCACCTTTCAGTGTATTTTCTTACCATGAAAAAAATCACTTGCAATGTAAAGACTTAAAAACTAAGTTGATATAAATGAAAACTAAAGAACAATGCACATTCTTTTTCTGCTGACATAGTAAGTTATTTCTCTCATACCTATTTCACTCTTCCCTCATTATGTGGCAACCATGTGGTTTGGGTGGGCCAAGTCCCAGGTTATCCAATTCTCTTGCTACAATGATGGGTTCAGGTTAGTTGGATCTAAGTCATCAGAGCATGGCCTGCCCGGGCTACAGGGATGAATGAGAAGTGCTCTAATCCGTGCATAGTTTAGAACTTATGTTGAGTGGATATGGGAGCAGACTAGCTCAGATAGGGAAGGTCCCTGTTTTTGTCAGCCAGACGATGTCAGTGAAAGGAATCATTATTATAGTGAATATTGTGGACAGTAAAGTACATATCAAGAATGAAATGGGAGTCCCTGATCAAACATAACTAGACTGCTGGTTCAGCCAATTCTGAAACCTTATCTACTTCTGAATTTTCTAGTTAAATGAGACAAGCAATGTCCTTATTGTTTGTCAGTTTTTGTTGAATTTTCCTTTATATATCGCTGAAAGCATCCTGAAGTAAAGCATTTTTTCTTTATTGGTGTTGTCTGTTGCTATTGGGAAAGCCCTGGAACAGATTCTGTCTTTAAACCTTTGTACTCAGTTTTTCCTCTTGACTAAACTACTCATGACAAGGATGCCTGGGTGGCTCAGTCAGTTAAGTGTCTGACTCTTGGTTTTGGATCAGGTCATGATCTCAGGGTTCCACATTCAGCAGAATCTGCTTGATATTCTTTCTCTCCCTCTCTCTTTGCCCCCTCTCCCTGTTCATGTTCACTCTCCCTCTCTCAAATCAATCAATAAATCTTGAAACTACTCATGGCAGTTGCACGAGGCCTTACAATGAAGCCTTATTTATCCATTGCTTACATATGGGGAATGTGTCTGTTACCATTCTCATGCACTTACTTACAAATGAGCTCATTTTCTCAGGGGTGTTATGATCTTGAGACATCTTCTGGGATTTCCAAACCCTGGTGTTGTTTCTCAAAGGAAAATGATGTTGTTGAGCCTGCCAAGATTTCTGCACCTTCAGTGTGGTTTTCAAATGTTACCATTTCTTAATTCCTTGACCGTTGGGTAAAAAAAATATTAAAAATATTTTACAAAATGATATATTTTAAAAGAAATTGAAAAAAAAAGACATCGGGATGCTTTTTATGTTGATTTTTATGTTGATTCCCTACAGTACAAATGCTGAACTGATCCTTAATCATGCTGTGGAATAGAAATTTCTTCTAAGATGAATATATATGTGTATGTGTGTGTGTGTGTGTGTGTGTGTGTGTGTGTGTATAGTATATATACTGGTATATACTCTGCAAAATGTAGCCACTAGCCACATATATACACTTGAAGTGTAGAACTGAATTTCTAATGTTATTTGATTTTAATTAATATAGTAATAAACTGGTTTAAATTTAAATAGCCATGTGTGGTTAGTGTGGCTATGGCTAGTGGCTACCATGTTGGACAACATAGTTCTAGATCAATCTGAGACTCACAAGTTAGATAGAACAATGGCCAAAGATGGCTATAACCAAACAAGTGTGTTTTTATGGTCTCTTCTTATTTTGGGGATGTAGTTCAACACTGATTTAATACCTTTAAATCAAATTAAGTGATTGGGGTGCCTGGGTGGCTCAGTGGGTTAAATCAAATTAAGTGAGACTACTGGATTCTTGTTGGACTCCTCTCTCTCCCTCACCTGTCACAGCTGATTGGTCATCAAATCCTATTCGTCCTACATGTAAAAAGTATTTTATTTTATTTTTTTTAAGATTTTATTTATTTGATAGACAGAGATCACAAGTAGGCAGAGAAGCAGGCAGAGAGATAGAGAGAGAGGAGGAAACAGGCTCCCTGCTAGGCAGAGAGCCCGATGTGGGGCTCGATCCCAGGACCCTGGGATCATAACCTGAGCTGAAGGCAGAGGCTTTAACCCACTGAGCCACCCAGGTGCCCCGTAAAATGTATTTTAAAGACAACCCCCTCCTTTCCATCTCCATTACCACGGTTCAGGTTCTATGTGACCTTCATTATTTCAATAGCTTCCTCATTTTTCTCTTTACCACCACTCTAGCTTCTGTCCATTTCACTCCCTACCTGTTCACAGAGTAACTTTTCCTAAAAACAATCTTACCATATCACTTTCCTACTTTAGAATACACTTCATAGTCAAAATGTGGTCCGTGGACCAGCACACTAGACGCAGACTCTCAGGCTTGACCCAAAACTAAGTGACTCTGAATCTGTATTTTAATGAAATCCACAAAGGTGATTTTTATGCACATTCAAGTTTGGGAAGCATTGTTGCAGGATGAAGTCCAACTCCTTACCCTATCTCAGAGGTTCTGCGTCTAGCCTCATTTGCAGCAACCACCCCTTCCCAACCTCTTAAGACCCACACTCCAGGTCATACAAACTAATTTGCAATTCCATGTATTCATCTTTGTTTTTCTGCCTAAATAACCTTTTTCTCGAAACCCATTTGACAATTTGTTATGATTTTGGGGTGCCTGAGTGGCTCAGTCAGTTAAGCCTCTGCCTTCAGTTCAGGTCATGATTCCAGGGTCCCGGGATGGAGCCCCACATCAGACTCCCTGCTTAGTGGGGAGTCTGCTTCTCCCTCTCCCTCTGCCCTCTCTCCACCCATGCTTTTGCTCTCATAAGTAAGTAAGTAAATAAATAAATAAAATCTAAAAGAGAAAATGTGAAAATTTTCTCTGGTTTCTCATAAAAGGTAGGTATATCCTCTCTTTGTACTCCCACAGAATTATATAGGTACCTCTCTTATAGCATCTATCACAGTGGATTATAAGTGTTTGTGCCTCATGCCAGACTTGTGAAGTTTTTGAGGTAGACATTATTTCTTACGCAGCTATGTTTTTCTCAGTAGTTCCTGGTACATGCTTACTGTTTGATATGTTTCAGAAGTCCTAGATAATGGTAGTATTTTATAGAATCATTACATTTGAAAGGTAGAAAGAATCATACTGATCACCTGGTAGAACAATTTTATTTTATAAGAGGAAAACCAAAGCCCCCAAAGCTGAGTAAATTTCCCAAAATTAGTGGCATGATGACATTTTCTCTGTGTATATGAGGTACCCTATAAAATACCCAGCCAATAAATGATAAATTAATTACTCTCTCTCTGACATTTGGGTGAACTAAATTATCATTGACTAAGGTAAAGACTCTAGCAAACTTGGATTAGTCTTGATCTCTTCTGCTTATCTTTTCTTCACCTTTCCCTTGTGGGAAATGACAGGACTCTCTTCTATCTCCCTTTCAGTTTAGTGTTATATGACGCTAATCAGAAAGATAGTAAAGTAATTAGGGATGCAGTACCATCAGTGCACCACTGATAGTAAGCTTTGCCTCTCCTTTCATCAGATCTAGGATGCAGTTTCTTGAATTTCACAGTGTCTGGCAGAGTAAAGGACATGGACGAAAGCATTTGGATCAGGCACAATCTAGATAAGGCTAAAGTGATCTTCATGGGCAGAGGGAGGCATTTCAAGTATAGAGCGGCCAGTTCATGTTGCAGAAGATAAACCCACCTTGTGTCTCTGAAAGCCACAATTTTTTGGGAAATCTTAGATGCAGGCTATTCCTAGGTGATTACATTTTGGCTAAGACTTCCACAATCACTTCCTACATGTTTTCAAATAAACAACTATTATCTTTTCTTCCAGTTGGAAAGATTGTTATGGCTTTATCTTCTTGTACTATATTTTAGCCTATGTGGATGACTTCTATATCCATTATTATGCTTGTCTTACAAATCCTAGTCTGTTTGATCCATTTTTGCCATGAATCTTCATTTGAAGATGGGCTCGATATTCTTGGTATTCCTATTTCTGGATTCCAGATGGAGTCAAAATCTTGTCCTGGGGGAGAATATAATCTAATCAGAGGGATTTTATGGTTTTCTAATGGAGAATTCATTAACTCTATTTCAATCAAATTTATTAAATGTCTAGCATGCAGTATGGTAATTATATGATGGTTATGACGTAGACCTTTATCGTGGAACACACTGTTTGAATTGAAATAGATTTTCTATGCCCGTTACATATTATCCATATGAGCCCGATTCATATTGCACCAAATACAGCACAACCACAGAATCTGATGGACAAACTAGGGTACTTTTGAGAGTGAAAGGAGTTGTAATTAATAATTAACATCTGATCAACCAGATTACACAAGGGCTGTCCTGGGCACACTGGGATAGTGTCAGGCAAACTGGAACATACAGTCTCCTTAACTAAACATTAGTTTCTGTTAAAAAAAATTTTTTTTTGCCATTTTAAGTATGACAGTTTGTTACATGTAACCATTTTATGATGCCTATTATATGTTAAGCATTGCAGTAAAAGTGTACTTGTATTTTAGTCAAGGAAACAATATATGCATATAACCATATTAAGCAATTGTGTATAGTGGCATTAATATTGGACAGGGGGGCTGGAAGACCTCGATTTGAAAATCTGCCTTGGAATTCAATTTCTTTCTTCACTCAAATCGGTTAACATCTCAGGTCGTTTTCTAACCTGTGAGATGAAGCAATACTAATTCGTCATAGGATGGTGGGAGAAGGTGGTAAAATGTGAAAGCAGCTAACATGGTATCTATCAACCAATGAATTGATAAAAGGTTATTTGAGTTTGTTGATTTTCTAGTTTAATGAAAGTCAGCCAGAGTGGAAGCTAGAGACTCTTATTCTTTTGCTAAAAACTTTATTATGCAGGATTTTTTACTGTCTTCCATGGCCAGTTTTGCTCCATTCACCCCCCATCCACATTATTTTGAAGCAAATCTCAGATATCACATCCGGGGATTTCATCCATAGGTATCTTAGTATGTATTACTAGGGAATCTTTATTTTTTAATATCATCACAGTATCATTATTAACCTAAAAAAAAACAATAATGACCTATTATTATCAAATACTTTTTTATTGCACAAATTTCCAGTTTCCTCAAAAGTTTTTCCAGTCTTTTTTTAAAAAATCAAGGTCCAAATGAGGTTCATGAATTCCTGTACTTGGATGAGGTCTTTTGGGTTTCATTTAAAGTATAGATCCTCCCTCTGGCTCTTTATTTTTTCCTCGTGTTTGCTGAAAGAGCTGAATTTCATTCCATATATTACATGGTGCAGTTTAATATGTTCCTTTGTTCTCAATGTTTGCTATAACTGATAGGTGGATCCAGAAGATGTTCCAATTCAGGTGGTTTTTTTTTTTTTTTTTTTTTCTTTTTTTGCAAGACAACTTCACAGGTTGTATTGTGTTCTGTGTTCTTCCATCAGGAAGCACATAATGCCTGCCTGATTATCTTTTATGATGTTAGCAGCTGTTGCTATTTAATTGCTATTTAAGGCCTAGATTTGTTTGTTCATTAGGGATTTTTATTTTATTTCTGATCTCATAAAATTCACTTGTTTTTTTACTTTTATAAGTGGTCAGAGTTGTAACTAACATGAAGGTATAATTATGAAAATAGTAACATCAGTTATTCCTTTATGTCCCAACCTCTAACATTGTCCTATTTCACTTTAAAGATGTGCTCCCTGTCTGCTAGGAGGGAATAAAAATAGAAATAACTTTATAATGCTATAAATGAAGGAGGATTAGTATATGATTTTCCCAGACCCCTTTAATATAAATGACTCTATGGGTTTTATGACATAATAATTAAGAAGTAACCTCCTACATGGCTAAATACACAAAAAGTAATTAATAAAGCTTATCTACACCAACATCCACTAAATTTTTCATTACTTCTTGACCTCAAATCCCAATAATTAAACTGTACTAATCTCAAGCTTCTTTTCTAGGAATAAACAATGTATTCTTTCTCTGATGCTGTGCTCTTTTGTTATCCCTAATATAATACCATTATTTAATTTAAAATGACAGTATGGTCCTATAACCACAGCTAAGTACTCTGTGTTGCTTTTCCAATAATGCTGATTAACTTTTGGTGAACCAATCATATTCTTCCACTCAGTTCCTGGTCAAGAAATAACATGTTGTCATTTGACAACTGGCAAGATTAACAGTCACCTGTGGCCACTGTACTGACTGACTCACCCAGGGATTTAAACCATGACCTTGGCCTCATTATCATGCTGTTATAATCTACTGAGCAAAACGGCCAGAAAAATGAATTCTGGAGACAGGAGGTAAAAATTCTGTGACTGCGTCTCCAAGTCCACTGCACATCTGTCTCCTTTCCATAATTTGATTAGCAGCTGTTTTGGATATAGATGAGGAACTGAAGTCAGGATATTCTCCTGAAAATTAAAGCTGATCATGTCGGTCCTGTACATTAAAAAAAACCTCCACTGCCTGTCCAAGGACTATAGAACAAGTTCAGATTCTTCATTACAGCATATAAGGTTGTAGCATAATCTTCCTACAACCTATTTCTCCAGCTTTATCTTTTGCTACAGTTCTCTGCCTCTTTCCCTGGATACTCCAGTAACAGTGATTTTTCTCATAACTTTGTGACCACTCATGTAGTTGTGCAGCATGTATTTACTGAGCCCCTTTAATATATAAGACAGTTTGGCAGGCCGTGGGGAAATGGGAGTGAAAGGCATATTCCTTGCTCTTAAAGAATTCATGGTGTAGTTGAGGCTACAGAGAAGGAAGTAAATGCTTACAATGTCATGTGACAAGTGCTATTTGTGAGCAAGGTCTGTGCAGTGCTAAGAGAGGCAGGGCTAAAAAGTTGGAAAGAGGAGAAAGAGAGGGATGAGTATATGAAGTCAAAGAGGATAACTGATGGAGAGGAAGTTTATGGGAGAGGGAGTAGAAAGTCACAGAAATAAGAAACTACACATTCAGTAAAGTGCACAAGTTTGTCATGGCTGAAGAGGGGAATATGTTGGTAGGTTGGATTGGAGAAAAGCCTAGAGGTAGGTAGAAGATGAACCATAAAGGAAACCTTGACAAAGTTTAGATCTTATTTCTCTGTACCTGTGTTTCCCTCTTTTGGAAATGCTTTTTCCCCTTTCTCTTGCCCAACTTAAACCGATAATGATGACAAATTCTCTCCAGAAATTCATTCAACAGGTGTCTGTTGGAATACCTACAGGGTGCTATGTACTGCCTAGGTGCTTGGGCTATATGAGGAAAAATCCTGCTCTATACACATGCTTATGTTCCAGTAGAGGGAAGTTGATAACTATTGATACACATAATAAGTTGGGAGATTAGTGAACGTGGAGTGAAAGTTGTCAGAGAACGGCCAGTGCTATGGAAAGAAGAAAAGTAGGAAACAGTAATGGAAACGGGAGCAACCAGGGAGCAGTGGGGCAGGCTGGAATATTAAATAGGATGAATAACGGAGCAAAAGTTTGAAGGAGCAGAGGAAGTCAGCAAGTGAATATTTTCAGTGAAGAATGTTCTAGGCAGAGGGAACAGCTAGAGGAAAGCCTGAAAGAAAGTAATGGATGAGCTGAGAGGGATTACGTGGGACTTGTACGCCAATTAAAGAATTTAACTTTGGGTGCCTGGGTGGCTCAGTGGGTTAAGCCTCTGCCTTCTGCTCAGGTCATGATCTCAGGGTCCTGGGATAGAGCCCCACATCGGGCTCTCTGCTCAGCAGGGAGCCTGCTTCCTCCTCTCTCTGCCTGCCTCTCTGCCTACTTGTGATCTCCCTCTGTCAAATAAATAAATAAAATCTTCAAAAAAAAAAAAAAGAGTTTAACTTTGACTTATTGAAAATGGAGAGCCACCACAAGATTTTGACCCGTGAAATGATACAATCTGATTAATGTTTTAGGAAGCTTGCTTTTCATGCTATGTTGAGAAAAGACTGTAGAGCCACAAGGATACAAGCAGGGAGATCTGTTCGGAGAAACTATAGATATGCCAACCATCTAAGTATATTCATGGACAGTAGGAAAGCTGCAGTGGTTTCAAGCATTTCAGGGAGCCAGATAATGTTAGCAGAGTTAATTCTAGTGATGTGATTAGTTTATGATTTTAGGGGCGCTCAGTGGGTTAAAGCCTCTGTGTTCAGCTCAGGTCATGATTCCAGGGTCCTGGGATCGAGAGCCCCGCGTCGGGCTCTCTGCTTAGCAAGGAGCCTGTTTCACTGTCTCTCTCTTCCTGCTTGTGATCTCTGTCAAATAAATAAATAAAATCTTGAAAAAAAAAAAAAAGAAGCTAGTTTATGGTTTTAGTTTAGATATGCCTCCTATGACTTACCTAGTAGATTATAGGTAGCTCTTACTCACATGTAAATATTAGAGTCCACAGACTTACAGGCTTCACAAACCTGTGTTCCTATAGGAATTGAAGAAAGGACTTAACATTTTGGACTTAGTGTGTAGCCTATCAAGAGGATCTTGAGAATTCAATGATGAAGATGGTCAATTACTTCTGAAGTTAAGAGGAACAATCAGTTTGAACTCTACCTCAAATTCATATATTTGAGGGACATGCCCAAGCAAAACATATGCCACACAGGATATAGTAAGATATGGAAACATTTTAAATAAATACTATACCAGAACAAACAAAATGCCTCTAAGATCCAGACTATAGATCAAAAGATAGAAATCTTTTGAAGGAAAGAAGTATTTTGAAGGTACTTCTAGTTCTGAGCATAGCAATCTTACACTAAATTGGGCCTATTACTTTAAAAAGTAGCCCATTTAAAATTCTATGTGATATATATTTTATCTGTATGATATATAGTCTGACACATTTTTGTTTTGAAAAGATGTATGAATCAAGGTAGATGATTTTAAGATACTTCTGAGGATTCCCTTTAATAGGAAAATCATGTGTTGTAGTAAAGAAATGTAAAAATGAAACACAGTAAGATCACTCACTTCTGCTTCAATCCTGTAAGAAGTCAGCTGTCCCCGTGATACCATCTCATGTGCATTGGATTTCACCTGTAGGCATGTCTCCAGGCAGGTGAGAGGCATTGAGGGTGCAGGGAAACACAGCCACCCGCACCCAGCATGCTGTTACCAGTAGAAAATAGTGCAGGGCCTAGGATGGGGATCTACTGTAAAGGAAAAACCGAAACTGTTTAATTTGGACAACTGCTTTTAAGTTCGCCTTTCTGTACTCAAAATAACTAAAATGACTAAAAGAAGCGTTCTTCTTGTTTTCCACTCCCCAGTTCCTCCCATTTTCTATTCTGCGATGCTCATGGTGTAATTCTGAACCTCTGTTGTACATCAGTCACTGAGGGAGTGTTCAAAATATACCCATGACCAGGCCAGGGTCCTAACCCCAGAGACTGAGTCATTTGATCTAGGGTTGGACCCAGGTGGTATTTTTGAAGTGACCCAGATAATTGTAATGTGCAGCCAGGGTTGAAAACTGCCATGGCTTCACACTGGAGTAAAAATATCTAGGTTCTAGTTGTAGTGCTGCCATTTACTAGGTGGCTGATTTTTAAGTCCTCAGTTTCCCATAGGATGACAGGTTTGGCTTAGAGACTTATACAAATTCTTTTTCAACTAAAACAAAATTTAATAAATTGGGATACATATGATCCCTTCTAGTTTGCTTAACTCTAAAAAGATGAAAACGGAATTATTTGGAGTATGCTAGTTTGGTTTGAAGCAGGTGAGTTAAAAAAAAAAAAAGTACTTAAGTAAACTTTTTCTTCTTCCCTCTTCCCAATTACGAGGCATGGGAGAAAAGAAACAGACATTTAAGCTTCGAAGTCACAAGAGACTTCTAGGGCTGCTTTGTCTGTCCCCAGCTCTCTTAAATTGGGAGTTAGTCATTAGGTATCTGGGGAACAGAGGCAGGAGGGAGAGTGCTTACTACACACCAAGAAGGTAAATATAATACAACCCCCAAAGGCTTTACACTACTCATCCGACCATAATCTAGTCTGGTACTAAACACTGCAAGTGCGGAAGGTGAGGTCGGGGTGTGCACATATACATATCCACATGCACACACACACTCCCCGAATCTCTTGTGGAGAGCGCCCAGAAGAGGATGGTCACTAGCGTTGCGCCTCCAGTCAGGGCCACTCGTGCCTTCCCTCCACCCCTCCCAGCCCGCTCCCAGCCGTGCCCCCACCCAGAGGGTTGTCAAGACTTCGCCCAGGTCCTTCCAGAGAAGGCGGCGGCAGCCACTGCCATTCTCACCCAGCTGGTTCTCTTATCTTTCACTGAATCCATCTCTGCCTTTAAAAACAGACGCAGACGCTAACCTGATCCCCTCACTTCTCTGCCTTTTCTCTCTAGACTAGGCCCCCCAGGAAGGGCCAAATAGACCGAAGCCCTTGGCCCAAGCTCAATCACCCTCCCGATTAACCAACCCAGCACCCTCGCAGCTTCCCAGGGTCCTCTTTATCCTCACACCTCTCCCAGACAAACCCTAACTCCCCCAATCTCACCTCCCTGCCTCTCCATGCATCCTTGGCCGAAAGCCCTCAGTTTTCCAGAACTTCCTCATCCTCTCCTCCCCAACCCCCACCTCCTGCACAGGGTTCCAGGTCCTCGACATCACCTGCACTCCCTACTCGCTCATAGCTCCCTCTCCCTCCCCTCAAGGAACCCAAGCGAGTCCCCTCAAACCCGGCACCCGAGGGGACCTCCCCAACACTAAACTCTCCCTCCTTCCAGGACCCCACTCACGATACCTCGGGAGCCCCTCCACGCACTCTTTCACCTCCCAGCCCGACACATAGGCATCTCCCCCTTCTTCCGCACAGTTCCCTCCTTTCCAAAACCATAGGTGCCCCCACTTCCCAGTCACACCCCATCTCTGGACCTGACACTGCTCCCCGGCCCCAGGTTTCCACTCCTTTACCTCCGACCTGACCCACAGTGCGCCCCCATCTACCAAGGCTCACTCCTCGCCCCGACTCTCGACTCCTCGGGGGCCACCGCACAGGCTCGAGTTCTCCACCCCTCCCTTGAAAACTCGCTTCCCTCCTCCCCGCCCGCCCCCAGCCCACAGGTCGCGCTCGGGAGGGGTGCTTGCCAAGCTCTGGCCTGGGCGGCCGGGAGGTGACGCGGTCCCGGCGGGAGGAGCCCGGGAGGCGGAGGGGCGGAGGAGGCGCGGGCGGCGGCACGGAGCGGCGGCGGCGGCGGCGGCAGCAGCAGCAGCAGCAGCGGCGACGGCGTAGGGAGCCGGCCCTCGGCGCCGACTCCAGGGACCCAAGGGGCGGCGGCGGCCGAGGGTCCGCGGGCAGGCGCGTGATGAGGAAGCACCAGCGCCCGTCCCCGCTACGCGTCGGAGCTCGCTTGGATCCGGGCGTTGGCAGCCGATGGGCCCCGGCCCCGGGAATCTCCGCCGCTAGCCCCTGTCATCCCTTCCTCGCTTTCGCTTCCCCGCTCTAGCCCGGAGCGGTCTCCGGCGGCCGTGCTCGGCCCCGCGGCCCTTTCCCGGGCGTTCCTGGAGGGGTCCTCCCTCCGCGGCGCCTGAAGCCCAGAGACGCGTCAGTTGGCGGGACAGCCGAGCTGCTTCTCTGGGAAATTAGCCCCTGTTTCCTCACCACCCTCTCCGCTCCCGCCCCGGCGCCCCTCCGGTTGGCAGGACGCTGTCTCCCGGCGCTCGGAGCGAGTTCTCGGGACTCCCCCAGGGGGGCTAGTTCGCAGCTCACCCCTCTCCCCTCCGCGGCGGCGCGCGCCCCCGCCCCCGCCGGACACACTCGCGCCCGGGCGGGCGCGCCGCCCTCCCGCCCGCTCCCTCCAGTCACCCCACCCTTAGTCGTCCCCGCCACCTTACTCCACCACCCTCCCCCGCCGCTCCGCGCACACCGCGTCCCAGCCCGGCCTCCCGCTCCTTTCTGCCAAACCGCTCACTTGCCAGCCCTTCGCCCCCGGGAAGAAGAAACATTTCCCGGAGCGCACTCCTCAGCCCTCACTCCCCCCGCGCTCGCCCTCCCCCTCCCCCCCGCCCCTTTCTTTCTTTCTTTCTTGGGGGAGGGGGGCTGTCGCCTCGGATTGAAGGCCATTGATTTGTATGTATTTGTCCCGGCGCCGGAGGCTGCCCCAGCCGCCCGCGCGGGTGCCGCCGCCGCCGCCAGTGGAGTTGCCTCCCTGCTTCCCTAGGGTGGTTAAGCTCCACCAAACATGTCGGCTCCGGTCGGGCCGCGGGGCCGCCCGGCTCCCACCCCGGCGGCCTCTCAGCCGCCCCTGCAGCCCGAGATGCCCGACCTCAGCCACCTCACGGAGGAGGAGAGGAAAATCATCCTGGCCGTCATGGATCGGCAGAAGAAAGAAGAGGAGAAGGAGCAGTCGGTGCTCAAGTAAGGACCCGGCTCCATCTTCCCGCCTCCCTCCTTACCCTCCGCCCCCACGGCCGCTGCCCTGCGGCCGCCTGCGCGCCCCGGATCGCCGCCCTCCCTCCAGCCGGCGGCGCCTGGGCCACGAGGGCTGCGGCCGGCGCCGGCAGCCGCGGCTGCTTTCTGGGTGTCAGAGCGCGGGGGTGTGTGCCGGGGAGAGAGGGCGCCGAGGCCGGCTGAGATGAGGGTGGAGAGCCCTTAGACGTTGTGATTTTCCCGGGCGTCCTTCCGGCTTCCCCCGCGGGCCAGTTTGGCTCCAGGGCCCCCACGGGGCTGAAGCTGAACCCAGGCTCCGCGCGTCCCCTCTCCTTTCCAGCCGCCCCCGCGCGGAGGCAGTGACTGGGGCAATGAATCCAATATGGCCGTGCACAGGTGCTCCCTGGCCGGGACCCGGGCGAAGGCGCGCCGCTGGGGATGCAGGCGCAGCCGGGGCGCCTCGTCCCGCGTTTCCGCAGGGAGGCTCTGCCTCCGACGCGGAGACGAGCAGAGCTGCCCACGGTCGCTGCGGGCAGGAGGGCGGCGGTGCAGGCGAGGGGCCTAAGCTCTGGCATGTCTCGGGTGGGTGTGCGGCCGCCGCCATCTTCCAGCCCCTCCCCCTCGGCGGGTTCTAACACCCTGCACTCTGCTGCTCTTCCTGTTTGCAACTAGTAAATCTGTTTAATCCCGAGGAGACTCTGGAGAGGCTCCCGTTCCTACCACCCCAGCAGTTTGGGATGCTTCCTACCTTGTGAAGTTTTACTACTAGTGTTCATAGTGTAGGCATCCGGGATTTTGACGAGGGTGGGATAGTAAAAGCAGCACCCAGGCGTCGGTTTAGCGCTGTGGAACTTCAGCACCAGGGAACTGTCCAGACACATATACAGCTTTGAGACTCCTTTTCTTGTCAGTCTAGCATAGAGATTTGTTTCTACAGGTTTGCTTTTAAATGTTTTATGGGTATTTGGTTTCTCAGTTACTGTATGAAAGAGACTGTGCAGGAGATGCGTAATCTTTTTATGTTTTTTCCAACTCAACTTTTTTTCTTTTTAGTGAAATGAATTATTTATTCACTAAGAGATTAACTTGTACAGTTTATGTACTAAAGGTGGGATGGTTTTTCTCCGTGTTATCAAATACACTTTTCCCATATTCTCCACAGAAACATACAGTTGAAAGAGTAGAGTTCCTCTGTGAAGGAACTAATACACTGACCTCTAATCATGTAAACTTTAAAAACAGGTTGTTGAATTCAGTATTCTTTAATACTTACAAAGAAACAAGTTTCTGTCTACACATATGTATTTTCATATTTTAATGAAAAATACTATAAATTGTGGTAACAAATGTATCAAATATCTGAGAAAAATAAAATTTCTCAAAAAATATTGAAGCACTAAGAAAGCAAATGTTCTTGACATATTAACTGGAATAAAGAAGAATTACTTCTTCAAAGCTGATTTCTGGGTTTGGAGACTTGTTTGGGAATATGATTTATTAGTAGACTTGGGAAATAAAAAACAGTTAAGAGATTTAAGTAGTTTATTTTAACTAATGGAGGAATAAAGCATTATTTTTAAAAGCTTTTTGAGCATTCTACTCACTTTGCTTTAAATATATGTACTGACAACAGCAAGCTTTTGATAACTTAGAGTTTGATATTTAGATATATGAATCTATATTTTTACTATAATTGCAATAAAATTAGTGGTTCCAAAATGATGTCAAATAAAACATAGTTTTATTTCTTTGACCCATATATTTAAATGTACAATGTGTTTTTATTTCTTTGTATATGCTATATCATAGTATTTACTGGCTACTTCACTATTGTTCTGATATATAGAAATGTAAATGAACTTTTGAATACTAAATTAAGAATTACTCAGAGTGACCAGTATGTTACATTAGGAAAATGTTTCTAAAAGGGTTTTTCAAGTAGGTACATTATATTACATAGATTACTTTTCTATGTAAACCTGCATACTATGCAAATACATATAATGTTCATCCATTCATAATTGCACAGTTTAGGTAGAAACATTCTCTAAACACACACTCATACAGTCTATGAAATTACATTGCTGAAAAATCTGTTCATATTTATTTTAAATATCTATTTGCATTTCTACCTAACAGTCTTAGAAGGAGTCATACCTCAAAATGGCCTACCTGGTTTCAGAATTATTTTTATATTCATTTTAACAAGAAGTTTTTTGGAGATTAAAGCATAAATCATTTAATTTTAGATGTTGTTTAAAAATGTTTTTGGCTTTTGTAATAAAGTAAGACTAGGTAAGGAAAATGAGGAAAAGAAGACTTTATGATAGGATTATAATAAAGATTGTTTTGAAGAATTTTATGATTTATTAAATAATATCAGTATTGGATATTAAGTTATAAATACTATATGTAAGAAAAAGTAACACTAGTATTCATCAATAATTACTATTTTTCATTAAGTTTTAGGGGCCATTCATCTGTTCAAGACAACATTATCCTTTGATTTTCTTTAGTGATGTCCATTTAATTGCATGTTAACATCTATTCTGAGAGAAGGTCATGGGCAGAGAGAAACTGAAACTCCAGTTCATGTCTGCTACTTGTAACAACTATGTTAAAAGATAAGTTTGATGTGTGAAAATTTGAAACCATTGGATGAAGATATTTTCATACTAAGTATTCATACAGAGTGGGACGTACATTCTAAAGTATATATCACAAGATGATACGTTGGAATAGAGGAAGAGAATATTAAAACATATTTCTATTTGAAATTTGAAAAAGAAAATAAGTTTTATTTGAAAAATAGATTTGAAAAAGAAAATAAGTTTTTCTGATATTTAACATGTAGATTGACAATGTTAAGATGCATATAATTTATGAATAAATATATGCATATTAAGAAGTTCATGCCTGAGATATTTTTAATGAGAGAGGTGAGCAGTCAAAGGAGATTGAGACCACTATTGAGACCATTACTATAGTAATGTTTCTCTTTGGGAAGAGATTAAGTAAGAACCATTTATACTTAATTATTTGCAATTTCTTCAAAGCCTTGTTGAACATCCACATACTCAAGAAATCTGTCACCATCAAGTAATTTCATTTTACATGGGATTGAGATACTAAAAGTTTGGAAGCATTTTTTTTTTAATTATTTAATTTTTTATTTGACAGAGAGAGAAATCACAAGTAGGCAGAGAGGCAGGCAGATAAGAAGGGAGAATCAGGCTCCCTGCTGAGCAGAGAGCCCAATGTGGGGCTCGATCCCAGGACCCTGGGATCATGACCCGAGCCGAAGGCAGAGGCTTAACCCACTGAGCCACCCAGGTGCCCCTGGAAGCATTTTTATATCTCAGTGGATCCCTCAATAGATCAATAATTACTTTTTATCTTTACATGAAAATCCTTTTCTAGTTTTAGTTTTGATAACTCAATCTACTGGTAAAATCTATGGTGTTCTTTTACTTATTAATATTTTTAAGCCTTGTCTTTCAAAGAATAAAAAAGTACTCTTCTTTGGAGTCTGTTTTGCAGCATCTTTAACACCTGCACATAGTAGGTACCTGATAGGTAATGTTGATATTACTTGTGGTAATGTTAATGAGGCAGATTATTAATTTTATTGGGAAAATGAAGAATAACTTCTTTGAAAGAAAAGCATAACTTATTAAGTTTCTATTATTCAGTGAGGTTTTTTTTTTTTTTTGGATGTGGTATTGTGAAAAAAATGTATGAGAAAAAGAAAACCACCGAAATCAATAGAAA
Organism: Martes martes; assembly: GCF_963455335.1. Classification (NCBI taxonomy): domain Eukaryota; kingdom Metazoa; phylum Chordata; class Mammalia; order Carnivora; family Mustelidae; genus Martes; species Martes martes. The sequence continues at coordinate 33,988,753 of NC_137891.1, read as the reverse complement.
AGTATTCATTCAGTAAGTGTTTATTGAGTTTCTACTATGTGCATATCCTAGTCTTTCAGATGAGTGTTTTTTAAAATAACAAATTAGAAATTATGTTTCTTGATGTGTAAATTATTTTTTTATCATTAGTTTGGCTTTTCTGTTAATGTCAAAGGGATAATTTATTCCCCAAATAAAGGAAGTCAAGAGTAAAAGTTTCATGATAGATCAGAGTGATCAGTGACAATTTAGCTTTTAAAACATTTAAAACACAGATGAGTAGTTCTAGATTTTTTAAAATAATTTAATTTTAGAGCATTTTTCAAAGTGAATTTATAAGCTTCTTTATTTAATGGATAATATTTACCTATAGTACAAAATTTCTTAGCTGTGCTTTTCCCTAAGCCAGAGGCAATTACTCTTGTCAGTTTATTGTATACCATTCTAGAAATATTCTAGTGTCTGCCTTTTTTTTTTTAATAGAAATATTCTATATGTAGGAGTAGATATGTGTGTACATCACACATATGTCTGTGTGTGGACACAGGTATATGGATGTTTATGTGTACATATAAAAAACACAAATGTGTACTGCAGTTTACTTTTTAGGAGGTCAGTTCCACACCTATTAATATATAGTTTTCTCATTCATTTTAATGGCTGCATAATATCTCATTTTGTAAATACTCTTTAATTTCTTTAACTAGAGCCATATTTTTGAATATTTAGGCTGATTCTAATTATTTTGCCATTAGAAACAGCGCTGTGATAAATATCTTTGTACATATATCATTTCCTATGTATGTGAATATATCTTTGGAATAAATTCCTAGAAATGCACTGTTAGGTCAAAAGGTCAGTGTATTTTAAATTTTAATAAATATTGCCAAATTTACTTTCACAGAGTATGTACAAGTGACATAAACTAGGGAGACTCTTACATCCTTTCCAATTCAGTGTGTGATAATCTTTGCCAATATATAGTTTGATGAGAAATATGCCGTTGTAGATTTAATTGAAATTTTCTTATTATCAGTGAGGCTGAGAGCCTTTTACATTTGTTTAAACTCTTGTTTTTTCTGTTAGTCATTTTTAGTGATTTGTAGAAGCTCTTTTTTTTGTCATTTGTTTTATGACTTTTTTTATTGGGTCAGGATTTTTAAAAAAAAGTGTTTGAATTTATTACTTTTTGTTTTATGGCTTTGGGGTTTGTGATGTAGTTAGAATGATCTTCTCCTCATTCTAATATTTAAAAATCTACCATATTGTCTTCTCACAGCTAAATGAATTTTTTTTGTTGTTAAATGAATTTTTAAGAACAAAGCATGTCAGATAATAGATGCAATTTAATTATGAAGACTTTTAAATAAAAATCGTTATTGTACACCTAAATAGCCATGGCCATTGTCAAAAATTGAAAACCTATAGTTTTGAAGAATTTAAAATGCATTCTAAAATATTGATTGGCATTTTATGAGACAGTACATAATAATATAAAGTACATCTTTATATATCTTCTATATTTTAAAGTAACTAGGACAATTAAATAATATCTTCTTGTTAACAATATATATTGATAAAGAACTGATCACACTGTGTGACAAAGAGAGAGGCAATGGAGGCAAGAGTGAGGGACCAGATGGATTTTGACTCGAAACCTTATTTTACCAATTAATAACAGTAAGGTCTTACATATGTTGTTAAGCACTCTGAGCCCGTGTTTCCTCCTCTCTATTATCTGAATAATAATGCCTACCTTGAAGGACTGCTGTGATCAATATAGAGTAAATGTCCTGGCATAAGTAGGTATGCAACAAATAGTTGTTATTAACTGATTCTAGACATCAGTTTCTAGACCTTAGTATTATTATAGTGTTCCTGTGTGAAATCTTAGTTTTCTTTCTTCTTCTTTTTTTTTTTTTAAACTGAGACATTCTCTTCCTTGTCTACTGGGACGTTAAACGAATACTTGAAGATTCTAAAGTGACTTCACTATGTATCTAGGAGGTCAGGGGTGGAGGGGGAGGTGATGGATTGGAAACAGTTTCCTCAGCAAAAACCATTCTTAGAGAGTCTGAAAAAAAAAAAGGAGTAGTAGTGAAAATAATATGGCAAATTATTGGTTTTCAGGAAGATACTGATTGTCTTGGGTGAATGTGAGGGAACTAATTTGTGCAGATTACTCTGTGATTGTTCTTAGATTTGCCTGGGATCAATTTTTTTACTCTACTAATATGTATTTATTTATTTGTCTTATTCATATTATATCTGAGATTCAGAGACTCTCATCATGTTAATGGATTCTGAAGAATTATTATAGTTCAGAGTGCTCCTCTCCTTTGCTTTGCTTCTCAGATGCACGCAATCTTTGTATGACTGCCTCATTCTCATCTTTCTGACCCTAGCTTCTTTTTTTCCTTTTTTTTTTTTTTTAAAGACTTTATTTATTTGACATAGAGAGAGAGACAGCGAGAGAGGGAACACAAGCAGGGGGAGTGGGAGAGGGAGAAGCAGGCTTCCTGTCTAGCAGGGAGCCCGATGCAGGGCTGGATCCCAGCACCCTGGGATCATGACCTGAGCTGAAGGCAGATGCTCAGCAGCTCAGCCACCTGGGTGCCCCTGACCGTAGCTTCAAGTTTGTGTCCTTAGAGAACTCCTTCTTGCCCACATATTCATAAATATCTTCTTTCTTCTTTTCCACAACATCTTTAACATTTCTCCAGTTATGCTTATTAAAATTTACAATTTCCTTATTTGCTTATGGTCTGTCTACTCTGCTAGATTATAAACTTCAGGGGAGCAACCAGCCTTCTGTCCTGCTATTTCAGCCTCTAACCCAACACAATGCTTTATGCATAGTAGTACTCAAAAGTATTAGTTGGGTGAATGAATGAAACATGGGGAATGAGATACTGTGTTCATTTAGGTACTGCTTGCTTTCAAGGTGAAATTCAGTAATCTAAAAGAAAAAGATTTGCTTGGGTAGTGGTGCCCATATTTTTGAAATCAGCTATAATTTTAAATATATGTCCAATGTTGCTTATATTGCTAGAAGCAAATTTACAGTATTTGTGTATGTTTGCAACTCATCTTACTTTTAGACTAAGCACATAACTGTTTTAACTAGAAACCAGAAGAAATTGTGATATGTCATTTTGAAATTTTAATTATTTTTTCATATAAGGGATATTTGGCTTTAAGAATTACATTACTTTCAAAGTGTTTGTAAATTTCTAATGTGCTTAACAGAGCTGAATGGTAAGTGATGTACAGAATATTTTGGATAGAAACAATTCTCCCCAGAGACAGACATTTGGAGGCCAACCATAATCATATGAACACACTGAAATGTAAAGTGTCATGAAAAAACACAGTAAGGGTGTTTTTCGTATGTCATGACCATAGTAAAAAATATGTCAGACTAATCAAGTGAGAATGTTGTTTCTTTGGTATTGTTTGAGGGTGTCGGACATTTTATCCTTTTAAGTCCTTTAGAAATTTTACTCCTTAGACATTAAAGATTCTAGAGAATACAGATACTGTTGTATTCACTAGTCATCTGATGAAATGCAGATATCTATCTCTGGTTGTTAAAACCCTTTGAAGCATTATTAGCAAAGCCTTTAGGGACTCACTATAAGGAACATGATAAACCACAATTACAATATTGCATGATGAGTGCTAGGAGACCACCGTGCACAATGAATCATGGATATATTCATAGAAGATGAGCACTTGATCCAGTTTTGGAGGGAATGAAATCTAGGCTGAGGGTCAAAGGATGAGTAGATGTTAGTTGGGCAGAGAAAGATATTCTAAGCAAAAATACTAAAACTCCCAAGTTTTCCTACCCCAGGGTTTAGCTTTGTAATAGAGAGGCAGGACATGGTCAAGAAACTGACTTGAAGCGGTTTAGAAGGTCTGGAGCATAGTGTTTATTAGAGGTGAGTGAGTAGAGGAGACTTGAGAGATGGCAAGGGTAAGAGCTTCAAAGACATTATATATTTTTCTTTTGGTTCAGATTTAATCATGAAGGCAGTAGGGAGTCATGGAGGGATTTTAAGCAGCGACACAGTATAATTAGACTTTTGTTGGAAAAAAATGCCATTCTTACAGTCTGAGGGATTGATGAGAATGTGTAATGCTAGAGACAGGAGCAGTAGTTAGGAGACTCTTCTAGTAATCCAGATGATACATGAGGGAGATATGAAAGAAGGCAGTCCTGGTGGAGATGAAGAGGCAGGAGACCTTTGGAAATATTTGGGAGCCAAATTACTGGAATTTGCCAACAGTGTGTAAAGGGTCAAGTAAGCTCTTAGGATGCCTGCTGCTCTCAACTGACCGCTATACGTAATATGTATCTTTGTTCAGCTGATGGCCAACTCTCTGCATGGGTCTAGTCTCAGAATCAGAGTTTTCTTGAGAGAGCCCTTGGGGGAGGCTTCTTTTATTGTTTTACTTACTCTAAAGAGTTTATAATGTGGATGTTTGTAGAAGTGACTACAACTTGTGATACAGTGGGGTAGGATGGAAATAATAGAGTAGTAATAGGAAGGGCAAAAGGGGGAAAGAAGGGAAGCAAAGAAAAAGGGGAGAAGGAGAAGATCAGGACGATTTAAATCCATTCATAATTGTGAGGAAGCCTACTTAATATTTTAGCTTCAAAAACTTTTTTGTTTTTGTACTGAATATATTACCATTGTATAGTTTTTTCAGAACTGCAGATCTGTTTTCCTTTTATTGAACATTCCTTGCTCCCAGTGACAACTTTGTCTCAGTGAATTTCACTTTGGGAGTTTTTTTTGTTTTGTTTTAAGATTTCATTCATTTATTTGACACAGAGAGAGAAATCATAAGTAGGCAGAGAGGCCGGCAGAGAGAGAGAGGGAAGCAGGCTCCCGGCTGAACAGAGAGCCTCATGTGGGGCTTGATCCCAGGACCCTGAGATCATGACCTGAGCTGAAGGCGGAGGCTTAACCTACTGAGCCACCCAGGTGCGCCTCTTTGGGTGTTTTTAACTATTACACAATTTTTGTTTTATACAGTAGATTTAACTAGGACAAACTTTTTTTTAAGATTTTAAAAAAATTTATTTGACAGAGACAGAGCACGAGAGAGAGAGAGAGAGAGAGAGAGAATGCTCACAAGCAGGGGGAGCAGCAGAGGGAGAGGGAGAAGCAGAGCAAGGAGCCCTATGTGGGACTAAATTCCAGGACCCTGGGATCATGACCTGAGCTGAGGGCCAACGCTTAACCGACTGAGCCACCCAGGCGCCCTACAAATTTCCTTTTTTGTATATAGTCCTGCATGACCTCCTAGGGAATTTTGGAAATGTAAGTGTAGTTCGGGAAAGTGTAGGAAAGATATTAGCTGTGGAAATGACATTGTGGTTGGTGAAGATTCTGTTCCTTTTTAGATTAGTGAATTACTGCAGATTTCAGACAGTGTTGTGTTATGAAAGAGAGATAAGTTTTGTTGGATTTTGTGATGGGCGATTTCAGAAATAGTATTAGAAATAGGATTCTAGAAAGGGAAAAGTTAAGAACAGATCTAGACCCAGGACTGATATATTATTTCACCTGCCTCTTTCTAGAACTGTTGTTACCTACCCAAACCGTAGGCAACTAGATAGTATAAATTAGGCTAAGAATGGACAACTTTTCTACAGTTTATGTATTATGAACATGTATTGTATCTATGTTATATATATATGTTAAAAAGCTGTAATTTGTGTTTTCCATATCATATGGTGCTGGCATTTAGAGTTAAGAACTTTAATACAGTTTATAGATTGTAAATATTTAACATTCTTATGTAACACACAGAATTTGGTAGGTTCTGCTAAACAGAGATGCTGGTTAAAAGCTCCTTTAGACACAGGACGAAGATGGAACTCTCTATGCCCTTAGGCAGTTTTTTCTTTCCCCCTAAGTTTAGGTTCACCTGTTAGGGAAAAATAACTTAGCAGTTCCATGCATCCTGCAACTCAGATTCTGGGAAGCTAAAACTGGGGAAAAGGTTTATACTAAACAGTACAGCTAGATAACAGAATAACCATAATGGTAGTTTTGGTAGAGGGTTTGCTTCTCAGGCACATATATGAACAATCTGTTTCATCGTACATCACATCACACAGAATCCCTTTGACTTAAAGCTGAAAGAATTAATGCTTTTATTCACACACAAATTTTTTTTTCCTGTAAAAAAAATGAATTTTGTGGCGATAGCTAGGCTTTCATCAAAGGTGTACATTCCTCTTTCACAGAGTTGCTGCTGCCCAGGCCTGGACTACCTTTTCCAGCTTTCCTTGTTTCTAAATGGGTTCATGTGATTAAGTTCTGGCTAATGATTTAACCTTGCCTACCCTGGCACTCCCTCTCGCGCCGTCCCCCCTAGACTTTCTATGAATAAGAGACACATTTCTGTGTTAAGTCACTGATTTTTAGGAGTGTATCTATTACTGTGGCTATCTTAAGTAATGCCAATTTCCTTATTATCTGTTATTTATTTAATTCTGGGAAAGTTTGACTCAGAAAGGATGTTTTTACTCAGAAAGGATTATTTAATTCTGGGAAAGTTTTATACCAGAAAGGATGAGTACTGACATGGATGGAACTGGAGGGTATTATGCTAAGTGAAATAAGTCAATCAGAGAAAGACAATTATATGGTTTCACTCATATGTGGAACATAAGAAACAGGGCAGAGGACTGTAGGGGAGGGAAGAATGGGAAGTCATCAGAGAGGGAGACAAACCATGAGAGATTCTTTTTTTTAAAGATTTTATTTATTTATTTGTCAGAGAGAGAGCCGAGCGAGAGTGAGCACAGGCAGAGTGGCAGGCTGAGGCAGAGGGAGAATCAGGCTCCCTGCTGAGCAAGGAGCCCGATGTGGGACTCCATCCCAGAATGCTGGGATCATGACTTGAGCCGAAGGCAGCCGCTTAACCAACTGAGCCACCCAGGTGTCCCACCATGAGAGACTCTTAACTCTAGTAAACAAACAGAGGGTTGCTGGAGGGTAGCTGGGTGGGGGATGGGGTAACTGGGTGATGGGCATTAAGGAGGGCACGTGATGTGATGAGCACTGGGTGTTACATGAAACTGATAAATTATTCAACACTACACCTGAAACTAATGATGTACTGTAAATTGGCTAATTGAATTAAAAACAACAACAACAACAACAAAAAACTTTGGGAAAGTTTTAAAAAGTTCCCACCTGCACTAGTCAACTCCAGAAGTACTTCCGTGGTACTGAACTTTATTACCACAGGTTGATTTGTCTTTCATGATTAGTCTAAGTTAACTTAAGTCTTAACTCAGCCATAGGATTCTTGAATACAGAATTTACCAGGAAGGGAATGTTCTATCTGCTTGGTGACAACTGGGCTGTATCCCAACTGGAGATTTGTTCCTGAATTTGCAAGAAGGTAGATCTACTGAATCATAAAAGAGACACTTGCTCTGGGAGCAGAGGTAGACACAGACTTCATGATGAGACAGAAAAATGTGCAATCCTAGGATCCATTTTAGAATAAATTGAAGTCTTGTGTTAGAAGTTTTGCAGGTCGAAGCCTAATGATTAAGTTCCATTTCCAAACTAAAGGTTAGGAAGCTTTATAGAAATTGAAAGGGAATTTTGTAAGACCAGAAGGAGATACAGTTGAATGTCGTTGAACTTTTATTACTGCGCGTTACTTGTTTTTCCCTTTAACGCTCTAGATCTACTCCTGCTCCACTACTTTTCCCTCACTTTGCTGTATACAGTGGGAGGCTGACCTCTGTGGATTGCACCAATGGGCTCTCTTGTCCCTGACTTTCAGGTGGCTTCTCTGTCGTAAGATATTTGTGTTTTGGAGGGAAGGAGGACAGTGAGGTCATAATATTTTTTCCCAGTCTTCCTTATGAGTAGGCCTTTGCAGTTGGTTGTCTGTCTACTGAAAACAACAGTTCCATCTGCTGGCCCTCTTGGTATAGCTACTTTCTTTTGGTTCTAGCCCACCTATACTGCTAGTTGGTTTCCTTAAGCCATGCCCACACCATTGTAAAATAGTCTCTTTATTAAACACTAGTTACTCAGTTTGGATATGCCATCTGTTTGAAGTGGTTCAGTAAGTTTATTGGGATTGTGAATGTGAACGGACCGTGACTTGAGGTATTCACAATCTACTTCCTTCAATATATCCACAGTAATCTTTTAATGAATCCCTCTGTATGTCAAGTTCTTTAATTCTTTTTTTTTCTTTAATTCTTTGGTTCCGCACATGCCCTTACTCTGTACCTGGAGAGCAGTTTTGTGTCCGCTTCCATTGCCATGAAGAGATACAGTTCTTTGATACATGTGTTACCTGTCTCTTCTCTCAGTTGTTACAGGATTTTTGTATATAACTTTTTAAATAATGTTTCTGATATGCAACAGTAGTTACCAATGTCTATTTTCTTGTTAGTATCACTGGTTTCTTTGAAGTCATGGGCCAAGTCTAATCATCTTTTTATGCCCAGGGCAGTACCAGGCACATAGTTGTCAGCCAATAAGCATTTGTTAGTAAAGCTTGGTGCGTGTGTGTGGAGATTATTCTAGTTTTGTTCTTCCCCCTCAGCTATCAAATATAATCAGTTACCAAATCCTGTCATTATTATCTCCCAAAGATCTTTGAGATCTGTCTCCTCTCCATCTTCATTATTGCTTCACTATTTCATGCCTTTATTATATTTTCCTTTATTATTTGTTTCCAAATAGGTATCTCCTCTTTCAGGCTCACCACTTCTAACTCAACTTGCATAATAGTACAACACTCTAATACACAAATCTATTTTAAAGTCCTCACTATTCATCATTGCCTCCTACTGCATTTACTGTAGAGCCTAGATGTCTAGGTGTATCACGGAGGTCCTTTTGTGATGTTTTGTCAGTCTTTATATCCTGGTTGTCTTTCGTGGGGAGCACTCTGCCTGTTTTGGTTGTACTGAGTTAAAGTTAAGTTCCCTGTTTTTAATCTTCCATCTGTAGGTTAGCATATACTGGTCTCTTTGCCTAGAAAGCCCAACCCACTTTTCTCTGGCTAAGTCCTAATAGTTCTTTTTTTTTTTTTTTTTTTTTCCCCAGATTTTATTTTTAAGTAATCTCTATACCCAAGGTGGGGCTTGAACTCACAACCCTGAGATCAAGAGTCACATGTTCCACTGACTGAATCAGCCAGGGGCCCCTAAGTCCTCCTACTTCTTAACTCAGATTCATCTCAGGTTTCCAGCCAGCTGAAAACTGGGTTAGATGACTCTTTGTGCTCTCATAACCCTTACTGCATAGCTCTGTTGTAACTCTTAACAACATTAATACTCAGTAGCCAACACGGACTGGATGCTTACTGTGCTATTGGTATGCTACACTCGATATGCATTATCTGATTTCAGCCTCTACAACAATCTTAATGAGATCGTTACTATTTTCTCATTTTTACAGATAAAAAAATGCAGACTCAAATTGTATGCTCAAAGTTTTCTAGGGAGTCAGGATTTTAACCTAAACAGTCATATTCTAGAATTTGTGCTTTTAATAACTACACGGTATTATTTTATAGTTATTGACTTACTTTAAAACTCTTTTCTAATAGATGATAGGGAAAGCACTGTCTTTGCAGTGGGTGGTCCTTTGTGAGTGGATACAAATGTTTTTTGAATGAATAATTAAGTCTGGCCTTGCCTAACAGTGGATAGCTGCTGATACCTTAAGAAGTGATTACCTTTGGGATTAAGCGGTCATATTTGCAAGTAGTTTCATTGATACCTCTCTTGAACATGGGAGCTATTGGTTATGGTGCATGGTATTAATTAAACCAACAATCAAGCATGTGTTTTTAACAATACGTGAGATCAGTGAGGGCAAAATATAATACCTACTTCAGAAGTTATTATGAGGATTAATTGAGTTTACATTTGTAAAGCCTTCAGAAGAGTTTCTGGCACATAGTAAATACAGATGTTTGTTAAATAAGTAAATAGCTAGAAGAGGAAAGCATTGATAACTATAGAGGATACCAGTCCAGTTTATTATCAGTAAATGCTCTTATGAACACTCAATTTCTTAATACCTGAAAGGACAGTGCTTTCTTTAATAAAGGAAGACCTAGATCCTCCAAGGTTTAAATACTATTCCTTCTATTAGTTTTCTACTACTAACAAAATTAGAGGCTTAAGAACAACACACATTTATTATCTCACAGTTCTGTAGGTCAGAAGTCTGGCCGGGGTCTCACTGCACTAAAATGAAAGGAACCGGCTGCATTTCTTCCTGGAAGCTAGAGGGGAGGACGTTTCCTTGCTCATTGGGAGTGTTGAAAGAATTCAGTTCCTTGAGGTTATAGGACAGAGCTAGATTCCTGTTTCTTTGATGGCTGTCAGCTCGATGCTGTTCTAGTGTCCTAGAGTCCTCTTTCCCTGCTTGCACATAGCCTCCTACGTCTCGGAATCAGCAGGGGGCTGTTGGATCTTTCTCTTGATGGCATCTCTAGCCCTTCTTCTGTCATTGCGTCTCTCTCTGCCTACAGGAGGGAAAGATTTTTCTCTTTTAAGTACTCACGTGATTAGATTGGGCCCAGAAGAATATATTCCGGAATAATCTTCCCATCTTAACCACATTTGTAAAACCTCTTTTGCTATGTAAGGATATACATTTACATGTTCCTGGAATTCAGATGTGAACATCTTTGGGAGGCCCTCATTCTCCTTACATTTTCCTAGTGAGTGCTGCTTGATACAAGTTCGGATATATGTTTTTTATAATGTAGACTTTGTACTACTCCTGTTTTTTTAAAAAAATATATTTGTATTCAGGGATACAAATGCCAGAATGATATCTCTGAAATAATATTTTACAATGCACTTTTCTATGGGTTTATAATACCTTATTCCCTCAAATCACTCACAATCTGCTCTTCATTTTTTATTTATTTAACAATTTCCTGAATCAAAATTTTGTCTATCTGGAGGTGGGGTAGGAGGATTGGGGGCAAGCAGTGTGAATTTTTCTGAGCTCTATACATAAAGAAGCATGTATATACTCTTCCTAAGTAGTCATTTTAGTTGGTACTTAGATTTATGTTTATAGAGGGAGGAGTAATTTTGCCATATGACTAAGTACTGAAGAGTTATTGAAATGTTTCCAAATGCAGGATTTTCATTATCTGATTGTCATTTTTAAGATTCGGCATAAATTTTATTTGCAGTATAAGTAAATAAAGATTTGGACTTAAATCTTTTGACAAGATTATGGTTTCCCTTGCATGTTTGGTCAAAGAACCTTATCTCACCCTGCAATGAATGTGCCTTCATGTATTATTTTTATAATGATTAGCTAAGACGTCTGAATGAATGAAAAAATATAGTGTATATTATAACAAACTTTATGTCACTGTTTAAACTGTAACTCAGTTTATATTATGAATTGGTTTAATTTACACAAGAAAACATTAATATAGCTATGAAATATAGAAAAAGAACACGATCCAAGGTAGTCCTTCAAAATTACTAACATAAATCCATGTCTCAGTATACAGTTGTATATGTTAGGATAGACTCGATGTCAGAGTCCAGTCAGGAGACAGAAACTACAATAGTAATTTGAATAGGAAAATTTTAATATAAGGGATTATTAATCTGTAGCCTGGGGAGTAGGCTACAGTACCCAAGGAAGGAACAAATTTGGAAGCGATCCCTCCCCACCTCCCCAGGCTAAAGCTAGATTCAGCCCCTGTTATAGGGTGTGGCTATGGTCCATGGAGCTACCACAAGCTGGGGCAGGCAAACTGGAAATCATCTGTGAGGGTGTTGGTAGGGGTTGCAGAGAAGCTGGTTGGAGTTTTCAGGGAACTTGCTGGGAAGCCACTTATTAGGGTGCCTGCTGGGAGACTACCGAAAGTGATGGAGAGATGCCCACTGGGGTGCTAGGGAAACATGTTAGGAGGGTGAGTGCCACTGGTGTCCTGGAAACTCCTGGCAACCAAGCTCCTGGTTGGTTGGAACCTGATTGGAACACAGAAAATAACAAGGAAGCATCCAGAACCAGGAAGAGAAGCCCCTGCTTCCTTTAATGTTGCTCTAGCTCCCCCTGCCGACGAAGCTAGACACTGTGTCACCTGGTGAAGGACAAATGATTACAGAGTCCAGGTCCGGTATCAAAACAGGACAAAGAAGGGTGGATTTGGGTCTGAGAGATAGTAAATTTATAAATTTATAAGCTGTGCTCTCCCTAAATATTAGTAGCTTAAAACAATATAGGTTTATTTCCTTCTCACACTATATATTTTCTCTGGGACATTGGGTCTCTGTGTCATCTCTGTTCTGGGACAGGCTGAGGGAGAAGCTGTCTGGAACATTGAGAGCAAAGGAAAAGACGGTGGTGAACTGCAAGCTGTCTCTTCAAGTTTCCTCGCAGAAATATAAAAAAGTTGTGCTCACATTTCACTGGCCCAAGCAAGTTGCCTAATTGTGCAATGGGACAGTTATGGGACAATCACTCAGGGTAGAGAAGTACAGTCCTACCGTGTATGGAAGGAAAATCAGGAATGTTTGTTGAAAAGTAGAATTACTACAAGATTGACAGGATTGTCAAAGAGAAAATAGAAATAGAAAATTGGAGCTCCCTAGGATAATTACTTATAGTTCTTCCTCTGAAATTTTATTTGCTTTGTAGTTTTTTATAAATTTTAGTGAAAATCAGCACCAAAATAAAAGTTGATAGTGCTCTTAACTTCTGGGTCAGGAACCTCAAACCAGGGCATGAACTTAGTCATTTGTGTGAAACAGTAAAGCTGTAAACGATTTAAGCAGCAGGAAGTATATTTTTTTGAAGGTTAGGTACAGACTTTACTTTATTTTTAAATTTTGCATTAAAAATTTTACATCAGCTTATGCTGATGTGATGTTGCATGCCATGTGAAATGCCACCGTGTAGAAAAAAGTTTTTGTTATTTTTATCATAGGGTTAAAGTGACACTATGTAAATGAAAGTGCCTTTAAGTTATGGATTGCTATAACATGATAATTATTACAGTCACAATGGCCATCGGTGTTAGCATTATAATCAGACATTTAAAATAATATTTAAAGGAAAGAATTGAAAATTGGATTTTGCTGCTGTAGGCTTATTTAAATAGATCAGTATTGGGGTCTTTATTGATCTCAGATCATTTGAATTTTTATTAAAAATGATTTAAGTCAGACTGTTGCCAGAGAAGCTTTACACGTGAAAAATCTGGTCATGTCACTCTTTTGCTTAAAATATCTGTGTCTCCCCATTGCTTCCTCTGAAGGACAGTATACACAAAATGATGAAAGTTATTTTCTTACTTCTCCCAGGGATGGTTACATAGTTATTACCATACTGGATGCATTAGAAATAAATTAATTTGTTATATACAATGGATGCTTTAGGACTCTATAGCATAGTTCTCTTTCAGATTACGGTTGATACAGGCTGGTGAGAGTATATAGTTCTTAGCATGGCAAATAATACCTGTTGTGATCAGTTCCCTGGTTACTATTTGTAGTTTTGTTTTTTCCCCTTCTACCATATATTTTAGCTGACTGGTTACATTCCTTTACTTAGTGCTTCCTAACCTCTTTCATGTCATGCTACATGTAGAAAGCAATAATAGACATGTATGTCATTTTGGGGTAAACTGGAAAAGATTTGGAGGCATGTATATGGGATTTTGTGAAAAAAATAAATGACATTTTCTCACCACATTAATAAAACAAAGGATAAGAACCATAGGATCCTTTCAGTAGATGCAGAAAAAGCATTTGACAAAGTAGAATATCCATTCATGGTTAAAAACCTTCGACAAAGTAGGGATAGAAGGATCATACTACAACTTAATAAAGGCTGTGTATGAAAAACCCACAGCTAGTATCATCCTCAGTGGGGAAAAACTGAGAACTTTTCCTCTATGGTCAGGAATAAGGCAGGGATGTCCACTCTCACCACTGTTAATAACATAGTACTGGACGTTCTAACCTCAGCAATCAGACAACAAAAAAGAAAGAAAAGGCATCCAGATCTGCAAGGAAGAAGTCAAACTTGCACTATTTGCAGATGACATGATATACTATGTAGAAAACCCAAATGACTCCACCAAAAAATTGCTAGAATTTACAAATTCAGTAAAGTTGCAGGATATAATAATCAATGCACAGAAATCTCTTGCATTTCTATACACCAATAATAAGCAGCAGACAGAGAAATCGAGGAATCAGTCCCATTTATAATTGCACCAAAAAACTATAAGAAGATACCTAGGAATAAACCTGATCAAAGGAATAAAAGATGTGTACTCTGAAAACTAGGGAACACTGATGAAAGGAATTGAAGAGGACATAAAGAAATGGAAAGACATTCTATGTTCATGGATTGGGAGAAGAAATATGATTAAAATATCTATATTACCCAAAGCAAACTACACACTTTATGCAATCCCTATCAAAATACTACCAGCATTTTTCACAGAACTAGTCCAAACACCCAAAAATTTTCATGGAAGCACAAAAGACCCCAAATAGCCAAAGCACCCTTTGGAGGCATCGCAATTCTGGACTTCAAGTTATATTACAAAGCTGTAATCATCCAGACAGTATGGTACTGGGATAAAAACAGATACATAGGTCAATGGGACAAAATAGAAAACCCAGAGATGAACCCACAACTGTATGGTCAACTAACCTTTGGCAAAGCAGGAAAGAATATCCAGTGGTAAAAAGACAGTCTCTTCAACAAATGGTGTTGAGAAAACTGGACAGCAACATGCAAAAGAATGAAACTGGACCACTTTCTTAGCCATACACAAAACTAAATTCAAAATGGTTGAAAGATCTAAATGTGAGACAGGAAGCCATTAAAATCCTAGAGGAGAACATAGGTAGCAACCTCTTTGATATCAGCCCTAGCAACTTCTTACTAGATAGGTCTCCTGAGAGAAGGGAAACAAAAGCAATAATAAACTATTGGGACTTCATCAAGACAAAAAGCTTCTGCACTGCTAAGGAAACAATCAAGGAAACTAAAAGGCAGTCTTTGGAATGGGAGAAGATATTTGCAAATGACATATCTGGTAAAGGGTTAGTATCCAAAATCTATAAAGAACTTACCAAACTCAACACCCCAAAATCAAATAATCCAGTTAAGAGAAGGACAGAAGACATGAATAGATATTTTGCCAAAGAAGACATATAGGTGGCCAATAGACACATGAAAAGATGCTCAACATCACAGAACATGAGGGAAATACAAGTCAAAACTACAATGAAATATCACTTTACACCAGTCAGAATGGTTAAAATTAATGATACAAGGAACAACAGGTGTTGATGAGGATGTGGAGAAAGGAGAACCTTCTTACTCCTGTGTTGGTGGGAATGCAAACTTGTGTGGCCACTGTGGAAAACAGTATCGAGGTTCCTCAAAAATTTAAAAATAGAAGTACCCTATGATCCACCAATTGCACTACTAGGCATTTACCCAAAGGATAAGAAAATACTGATTGGGAAGGATACATGCACCCCGATGTTTATAGCAGTATTATGAACAATAGCCAAATTATGGAAAGATCCCAAGTGTCCGTTGACTGATGAATGGAAAAAGAAGATTTGGGGTGTGTGTGTGTGTGTGTGTGTGTGTGTGTGTAATGGAATATTACTCAGCCATTAAAAGAATGAAACCTTGAGCCAGAGAGTATTATGCTAAATGAAATAAGTCCTTCCCAGGGGCACCTGGGTGGCTCAGTCTGTTAAACATCTGGCTTCTGCTCAGGTCATGATCTTGGGGTCCTGGGATCAAGTCCCATGTTGGGCTACTGCTCATTGGGGAACCTGCTTCTCACTCTCCCTCCGCTTCTCACCTGCTTGTTTTCTTCTCTGTTAAACAAATAAATCAATCAAAATCTAAAAAAAAAAGAAGTCACAGAAAGACAAATACCATATGATTTGACTCATATGTGGAATTTAAGGAACAAAACAATGAACATAGGAGGAAAAAGAGAGAAACACCAAGAAATAGACTCTTTTTTTTTTTTTTTTAAAGATTTTATTTATTTGACAGAGAGAGAGATAGAATCACAAGTAGGCAAAGCAGCAGGTAGAGAGAGAGGGAGAAGCAGGCTCCCCGCTGAGCAGAGAGCCCGATGTGGGGCTCGATCCCAGGACCCTGAGATCATGACCTGAGCTGAAGGCAGAGGCTTAACCCACTGAGCCACCCAGGCGCCCCAAGAAATAGACTCTTAAGTATAGAGAATCAACTAATGGTTACCAGAGGAGGGGATGGGTTAAATAGGTGATGGGCACTAAGGAGGGCACTTATGATGAGCACTAGGTGTTGTATGTAAGTGTTGAGTCACTAAATTGTACTCCTGAAACTAATATTATACTATATGTTAACTAACTGGAATTTAAATGAAAACTTAGAGGAAAAAAAAATCACATTTTCCATTATATAATTATAAGCAAAATAAAATGCAGGATATTATGGAAGATAATAAATGTTGAATTATAAAACTTCTTAATAGTATCCTTCAACATCTAAAATGAGAAACTTAGCTGGCTTCTATGAACATACTTTTTATCACGTTTGTATACTTATTTTTTTTTTAAAGATTTTATTTATTTATTTGACAGACAGAGATTACAAGTAGGCAGAGAGGCAGGCAGAGAGAAAGGGGGAAGCAGGCTCCCCACTGAGCAGAGAACCCGATGCGGGGCTTGATCCCAGGACCCTGGGATCATGACCCAAGCTGAAGGCAGAGGCTTTAACCCACTGAGCCACCCAGGTGCCCCTCAATGCTTATTTTTAACCCAGAAACTTTGAAGTGAAAGCTTTCCTTTTGAATAGACAATGTGTTGTGGTATGGAATAGCAGAGAATAGTATTCTGAACTCATTTCTGTATAAAGCCAAAAACAGCTTGGGATTGACTAGCTTCTTCATTTTGAAAACATTATTTAATGTGGTATCTTCATCTAGAGGCAAGATTTGGCATTTAAGAGCTTCTCTGGAATGGAACAGCGTTACTTGAATTTCATTTTTTTCCAGAATAAACTCTGGTTATAGAAACTTCATGCTTTCTTATCATAAAATTATACAGTACTTCTATAATAGTTTGTTTCAAAATCTGGTACTTTTTTTGCATGACAAATAATATATTTTTTTGGTCATTTCTTTTCAGGTGCTATAATGTCAGTTATTAACTAGATTACTAACTATAGATTCATTAATCTGCAATGAAAACTTTAGTTAGTGATTTTCTTGACTAGAGTTGTTTTTATATCCCCTCACATGCCCATAGTATACTTACTAATAATATTGTTGAAAGTGCCACTCATTCTGTCTCCTTTTTGGTTTGTTGATTTAAAATACAGTGGGGGCGCCTGGGTGGCTCAGTCAGTTAAGCGGCTGCCTTCAGCTCAGGTCATGATCCCAGGGTCCTTGGACCGAGTCCCACATCTGGCTCCCTGCTCAGCGGAGAGCCTGCTTCTCCCTCTCCCTCTGCCTGCTGCTCTGCCTACTTGTGCTTTCTATCTCTCTGTCAAATAAATAAATAAAATCTTTAAAATACAGTGTTGTCATTTTTTAAAAAGATTTTATTGGTTTGAGAGAGAGAGGAGAGAGAGCGTGCATATGGGGGGGAGGGGCAGAGGGAGAGGGACAAGCAGATCTCCCCCACCCCCATTGAGCAGGGAGCCTAATGCAAAGGCAGACACTTAACCTACTGAGTCACCCAGTGTGGCTCTTGACCTCCACATTGTGAGTTTGAGCCCCACACTGGGTGTGGAGATTACTTAAAAATAAAATCGGGTTTTTTTTTTATTTTTTTAAGATTTTATTTATTCATTGACAGAGACACAGTGAGAGAGGGAACACCAGCAGTGGGAGTGGGAGAGGGAGAAGCAGGCTTTCTATGGAGCAAGGGAGTACCATGCGGGGCTCAATCTTAGAATCCCAGGATCATGACCCGAGCCAAAGGCAGACGCTTAACGACTTTGCCACCCAGACACCCCTTAAAAAAAAATCTTAAAAAAAAAAAAAAAGTTTATTTAAGTAATCTCTATACTCAACATGGGGCTCGAACTCATGACCTCAAGATCAAGAGCTACACGCATTTCTAGCTGAGCCAGCCTGGTGCTCCTGCATTTGCAGATGCTTAGAAAAGTTATAATCTTTTCCTTTGTGGTAAGGTACTGACATTGTTTACTTGGCCCATGGCTTAGTGATAAACTTTTCATGCAGTAAGACATTTTGTGGAGAAGAATTATGGGACAAATGGGTGGATCTTGAGGGTATTATGCTAAGTGAAGTATGCCAAACAAGGAAAGACAAGGACCATATGCTTTCATTTATATGTGGAATCTAATAAACAAAAAAATAAATAAAACAAAACTGAACCCATATCAAATCAACGCTACAGAGAACAGACTGGTGGCTATCAGAGGGGGAGGTGTGCAGGGGGTCAATTGTATGTTGACAGATGGTATCACTTTATAGTGTATACAGGTAATGAATTATGTCGGACACCTAAAACTAATATGATGTTATATACCACTTAAAAAAGAAAAAAGCCAGTAAGAAAGAACAGAAAAGAAGAAGGAAAGAAAGAAAAACAAACAAGAAACTTGACAAAATAATTTACATTCTAATAGGGACAATCTAATGTGAGATGTGATGCTGATGAGGATAACCACAGCAATCATAAAGACTTAAATGCTAGAAAAATGTGAAAATAAGAGAAAATTAAATGAAAATAAATATTTTACATATCTATATAAAACAAAGAACTTCACTGATAATAACCCCATTGTGGCAAGAGTAATCATTAGGGGCACCTGGGTGACTCAGTCCTTTAAGCAACTGCTTTCGGCTCAGGTCATGATCCCAGGGTCATGGGACCGAGCCCCACATCGGGCTCCCTGCTCAGCTGCTTCTCCCTGCTTCTCTTTCTCCCACTCCCCCTGCTTGTGTTCTCTCTCTTGCTGTGTCTCTCTCTGTCAAATGAATAAATAAAATCTTAAAAAAAAAAGTAATAATTAGACTACTTGAGATAATCCACTGGTAAGGCCAGGGAGAGGGGCTACATGGTATGACCTCTACACAGCCATATCTACTCTGAACTCTCTAGAAGAATTGAGAAAGTATTCTCTTATACATGTTTGTTTGCTTGTAAAATTTTCCAGTTATAGCATAGAGTATAGAAAAAAGTAATTTTTTTTTGCCTCAGGTATTTATTCATTCTTCTTTTAAATACATGTGCTTTGAGTGTCTGCTGTACATGAACCACTGTACTCATTTAGGAAATGGAGAGAAATGGGACATAGTCTCTACCTTTGAGTTGCTCCTAATGTGGTGAGTAAGAATCATGTAAACAAATAATAAAATACATGATAAATGCCTTAAAATAGGTATTTATCAGTTGTTGAGCTGAACAAGAGAAAGGAGCAACTATATGAATGTGGAGATTTAGGGGGAAAGGTTTTATAACCAAAGAGAACATTTCCCAGCTTTGCAGGACAATTATAATTCAGTGTGCAGAACTGGGCAGAGCATGGGCTGTGAAAGAACACAGTGTCTTTGGGGAATGGCCAGTTATTCCTGTATTGCTAGGTGTGTGGAAGATGGGACGAAGGGTTGGAGTGGTGGAAATGAGTTGTTGGAGTCAGTTGTCTGCAGGACTGGTATTACTCAACTCTATTCACCAGTGCAGAGATACTGGTTACTAAAATATTGAATCACTTTCATACAGATCGGTAAATTTTATTGAGAGAATGTGCTATTAAATGATGTTGTCTAGTGCAATCGGTGGGGGTGGATTGTGGGCCCTAGTAACCTTGCTGGTGTGGATTAATGTGGCCCTGGGAAGCCGTGTAGTGGCTGGGGGAGCATCAGTGCTTGCCTGATACGCCAGAGTGTCCTGTTGGTGCTAGAGCCAATGGAACAGGCTGCAGCCCAGGTAGTTTTTGTGGCACCATTTTTTGGGGGGTGTCCTGAGGCACAGGGGTTTCATGCCCTGTGGGAAATACTAGCATTCATATGCTTACGTGACAATGACATGCAGACAGCACGCCCAGCCCTTTACCGCCCAGCCCTTTACCGCTGCAACAAAGTGCTGCTGGGCACCAGGAACTAATGACTATCATTTTAATAGGAAGATGCTGGGAAGGGGTACCTGTGGCTCAACCCAGTAAGGATCAAGGGTCTGCCTTTGGCTCCATGATCCCAGGGTCCTGGGATTGATCCCCACGTCTGGCTCCCTGCTTGATGGGGAGCCTGCCTCTCCCTTTCCCTCTGTTGCTCCTCCTGCTTATGCTCTCTCAAGTAAATAAATAAAAATCTCAAAAAAAAAAAAAAAGGAAGATGTTGGGAAAAGCTTGTTATGATTGTAAATATCAAATCATGACCCCCTTAGAAAGATTAAGTCAACACTTTCTAAAACTCAGTAAGTAATTTGGAAGTTATTAAAATGACTATATGAATAATTTGTGCTTCAACTCATTGCACAATAAGCAGAGATCTGTATGTCTACATCTATAGTTTATTTGGAAGAAAATGTATTTTTAATGTTAATTTATATATCAATTTGTATGTTAATGTCATATGACTGTATCAGCTGTTAAGTATTATAATCACCTATTCTTATATGCCATGTGAAGAAACTGGAATTTATCTCGTTGGTATGTTTGATCGTAGTGAAAGGTGTTGAAATAAAAGCCTGATTGGGCCTGTTGTATCAATAAAGTCTGTTCATTTAGTGTCAGAAAGTCTAACTAGTGTGAGGATGCTCACCAGGATATTTCTACTGCGACTGCCACTGTCTTGTGTTTTGGAATCTCGTGTCTTTATCCTGGATTTGTCTTCTGTATTGCTGCAGAGTACGTTCTAAAAAATCAAATTTGAATTATTTATTCCCTAGTTTAAAGACCTCGTTAGGCTTCCTGTTGTGTCAGATACAATTCCAGTGCCTTCCTTTTGCATGCAAAGTCTTTCACAGTCTCTCCCCCACCCATCTTTCAAGCTTCATCTTCCACCTTTTGCTGTCATAGATACTTTTTTTCCCAGCTGTAATAGATTTTCACTATCTCTGGAACACTGAATAGGGAAGGGCACCTTCTTCTAAGGGACATATATATGGGATAAATAATTCGGTGAGTTAATATACTATATATGTACTATATATCCTGAATTATTTGAGATTAGGACCAAATCAGTGGTGTTTTCATTTAAAAAGTTACATTAGGGTGCCTGGGTGGCTCAGTTGGGTAAATGTCTGCCCTCTGCCTCTGTGTGCTTTCTCTCTCTCTCTCCCTCAAATAAATAAATAAAAAGTCTTTAAAAATATAATAAAAAGTTACATTAAAACCACCCTTTGAAGAGTCTCCGATGCCAGTAAGGACAAAAACCCCTTCCTACTCGTTTTCTTCAACTTTAATAGGAAATCTTATGGAATTGTTTTGGAACACATGCTTCCAATCTGCCACCAGATTTTGCAGCAGGAATTTATATAACCATGCCATAGCTCAAACTGTCTCGCGTTTTACCATATGTTTCAGTATTTCCAATGTTTTCAAACACTCCTCTTTCCCACCCTTTCCAGTTTACATTTCTCAGCTTTGTCCTGGCCTTTCCTTCAGAGTTCTCATTCATTTCTATGATTCATGAATAATCTGTGATAGCCTTCCAGTGCAGAGTCAGTTCTGTACTGGTTCTCTTTCCTGGGCCTGTTTCTACACTCTTCACATAAACACTGCTTCATCGTCACCGTGGAACTCGTCATTCCTGGCCTAGGTTCAGCACTGCCATCTCAGTACTGGTTTTTATGGCTTTGCTACTTGTTTTTTACCTCTCTTTAAAAGGTACTAGAGTCAGAAACATGATTTAGCGTCAGGCTGGCTTCTGTAGCGCTGTAGGATAGCAGTTCTAGTAAAAATTTCCCTCTTAGGAGTCCTGTTTTTGTCAGGTTAGAATTTAGGGGAATTTCTAGAATCTTTAAATCTCACCAGTTAAGACAGCTTTGTATAAGTTGCTGGATCTTTATGACTGCAAATATGACCTTTTCTGCTCATTTTCCTCCTGATCTGTTGTTTACTTAGCTGGTTTCAAGGGGTCAAGGCAGTGCAGCTGTGTAAGCAGTGATGCTTTTCCTGTAAAGGAAAGGCTTTGGCATGAATCAACTCTGGGTCATAGCCTAACTTGCTAGTTGTGTGACCTTGAGCAAGTCATTCAATCTGTGGGACTCTGTGGCTTTATCTATAAACTGAGAACAATAATGCCTGGTTCCTAGGGTTGTGGTGAGATGCAAATTTAATGTCCCTGGCATGCAGAGGATCGGCAATCAAGGATGATAGGAAAAAATAAACATTTTGCCTTTGTGTTGCTTTTTCTGCTCCTAGTCTTGTGCTGTCGTCCCTATCTGAAGTTGGATCCATTTGCTTATATGAAGGTCAGTCTTGAGATTAGATGAAACTAGAGTGAGAGGAAGTGAGAACACAGGTGAAATTCATCTGGGTATTTGTCCTTGGACATTTTCTTCACTAAAGGATTTTGGAAATTTTTGGTAATAGCAAGTTGCCCTCTTGAGCCTAGATGTTTTAGTTAATCAGAATTTTAAAAGGCTTTTTTTCCCCCCCATAATATATTAAAAAACAATAGTATTTAAAAATTGTTTTGTTTTATAAATTCCACAGAAAATCTGAGCTCTGGTATGGACCTACCATCTAATTTGACATGTGTCTATTTCAAGGCCAGTCATACCTTTTTCAAATAGTGGTGCTTTTAAATTTATATTTATTCTCTTTTGATCATCTTAGCTATTGAAATCACCGTCTTTCAAATACTTTCACATAAAGCTGATTACATTATATAGAAAGAGAAAACTCAAAGACTATTTTTATCTCAAATTTTACTTAAACTTAATAACAATAGTAGACATTTTTTAAAAAGATAAAATTCTATATACTCTTGTCTCCCTACACAACTGTCTGTTGTTACATATTCCCTTAGTTTTTTATCTCTATGCATCATGTTTTATGTATATATAATTATGGTGTATGTGTGATTTTATATTCTGCTTAGTACTTCATTATAAATGTTTTTTATTTAGTAGAATGTCATAGATGTTTTTACATGAATATATTTTCTCAGCCATCTATGTTCACCTGTCACAGGCCAGGCATAATCAATTAAATAGTTTCTCCTGCATTCTAATTTTTAATACTTGCAGAACTTTTCATTGCAAGTACAACAAAGAGTTCAACATTCCAGTATTGATTTTTGCTTTATGTTTTGCCTTTATCTCTGCTCTGGCATTAAGCCTAATGTGGGCCACGGCCCTATTTCCTGGATTCTAAAATTTTACTCATATCATTAGGCAGCTGTGTTCATAGCATTTCTTTGGAGATTGAGGGATAATGATGATGAGGTTTACATACAGTGGTAAGTCAAAACTGAATTAGATTTTCCCATTCTTGAAAAGTCTCTGAGCATTTCCGCCCAGTGGGTTCCGACTAGGGCCATATTGTTAGCCCTCCCTTCTTTTAGCTTGCCCTTTCTTTTCTCTTTTATTTCTTCTTCACTCTCCAATTTCTGTTAATTTTTATACATATCAGGTTAGCTGTGTTTTTTTTTTTCCTTTCAATGTGTTCCCTTAGAGTTCCCCTTCCACTCTGAAGTAGCTTATCCAGGTATTTTTCTAAATGTACATAGTTCCTTCCTAAAGAAAAAAAAATCACCAATATCATTTGGTCAAATATTTTTTCTCCATTCTGTTGCATAGGTTTTTTTCATAAATTGTTGTTCAGTTGCTTTCGGAGGGTTGATAGGGGATTCCTTCAGACTCTAATTTCACTTGGACCTGAATAATATTAAAATGTAGATGAGAATTTTACTGCATCTACTTAAGAGAAAGGTTGAGGAACACCAGGTTGATATTATAATTAAATTTCACCAATATTTTTCTTAGGCTTATATGGAGTAGAGTGATAACCTTGATTAACAGACCCTCTGAAGACATAGCACCACTGCAATACCCTCAGTAAAATACACAAAAAAAGTCATTAGTCTTGTGAAACAGAAACGTTGTGGTTCTTGTGTCCCAAAGACAATGTTCCTAATGGCAATGCAGTTTCTATTTATCTGCCCAAGTTTGAATGATAAAGAGAGTTGGGCCACAGTAAAATAGTGAACTTGGTGGAGTTTATCTTGTATCCTTCCTGGTTTTCCCATTTGATGCCTTTTTTCCCCATTTGCAAATGACTTTGGGCAGCTACTGCTCTCCTCCTCTTTAGTCTTCTCTCCCTAATCACTAGCATATTAGGAAAAGAATAATCAATAATTTGTATTTTCCAAAATGACAGATAATAAAAAAATAACCTCAGATTTTCCAATTGGCTAATAATAAAGTTATAACTAACAGATATTTATAGGGTAAGCCAGGTGTTAATAAGTTATTTTTATGTGGAGATTGAGGGCAGGAATTGTGTGCGAAGTATCATTCTATTCCTTTTTGAGGTTATCAAAGTGCCTGACGTGCAGTAAGTGTCCAGTAATGAATTAATGAAGGAATTAAGGACACCTTACTTAAAGATCTTCAAGGTACTGATAAAAGGTATGAAGGGGTACAGTGTCACAGAAATTTAGAATAGTACAAGCATATCTCAGAGATTCTGTGGGTTCCATTTCAGACCCTGCAGTAAAATGAATATTACAGTAATGTGAGTCCAATGAATTCTTTGGTTTCCCAGTGCACATAAAAGTTATATTTATACCACGCTGTGGTCTCTTAAGTGTGTGATAGCGTTCTATCCTCAAAAAACAATGTGCATGTCTTAATTGAAAAAATACTTTATTATTAAAAAATGTTAACCATCATCTAAGCTTTCAGTGAGTTGTAATCTTTTTGCCTCTGTGTTGATGGCTGCTGACTGATCAGGGTGTTGGCTGCCGAAGGTAGGGGTGGCTGCGGCAATTTCTTAAAATAAGTCAACAATGAAGTTTGCCATGTTGATCGACTCTTCCTTTTACAAACAATTTCTCGGTAGCATGTGATGCTTTTTGATAGCATTTTACCCATAGTTATATTTCTTTCAAAAATAGAGTCAATTCTCTCAAACCTGCCATTGCTTTATCAACTAAGATTATTTATTTTATTTTTCTTTATTTATTAAAAGATTTTATGTGTGTATTTCACAGAGACACAGAGAGAAAGGGAATATAAGCAGGTGGAGTGGGAGAGGGAGAAACAGAGGGAGCCTGATGCGGGGCTCAATCCCAGGACCCTGGGATCATGACTTGAGCCGAAGGCAGACACCTAATGACTGAGCCACCCAGGTGCCCCTATCAACTAAGTTTATGTAATATTCTAAATCTTTTGCTGTCATTTTAGCAATCTTCACATATTCCCTAGGAGTAGAATCCTTGTGAAGAAGCCAGTTTCTGTGCTCATTCATAAGAAGTGACTCCTCATCCATTCAAGTTTATCACGAGATTGCAGCAATTCAGCCCCATCTTCAGGCTCCACTTCTAATTCTAGTTCTCTTGCTATTTCCACCACATCTGCAGTTACTTCCTCCAGTGACGTCTTCAACCCTTCAAAGTCATCCATGAGAGCTGCAATCAGCTTCTTCCAGACTCCTGTGCATGTTGATATTTTGACCTCTTCCCATGAATCACAAATGTTTTTAATGGCATCTGGAATGGTGAATCTTTTACGGAGGGTTTTTCATTTACTTTGTCGAGATCCATCAGCGGAATCCCTATTCATGGCAGCTATAGCCTTATAAAATGTGTTTCTTTTTTAAAAAAATGATTTATTTATTTATTTCAGAGAGAGAGAGAGAGAGAGCGAGCGAGCGCGCATGTGTGCACATAGGAGTGGGGTGGGGAGGAATGGGGGAGGGGCAGAGGGAGAGACAGAATCTCAGGCAGACTCCATGCTGAGTGTGGAGCCCGTCACAGGGCTTGATCGCATGACCCTAAGATCACAACCTGAGTCAAGAAAAACAAGATTTGGATACTCAACCCAAGCACCCCTTAATTGTATTTCTTAATAAGACTTGAAAGTTAAAATTTTTCCTTGATCCATGGGCTGCAGAATGGATGTTGTGGTAGTAGGTATGAAAATGATGTTAATCTTGTACATTTGCCTCAGAGCTCTTGGGTGACCCAGTACATTCTCAATAAACAGTACTATTTTGAAAGGAATCTTTTATATTGAGCAGTAGGTCCCAAAAGTGGGCTTAAAATGTGTAGTAAAGCACATTGTCAACAGACGTGTTGTCATCCAGTTTTTCCTGTTCCATTTTTATAGCATTGGCGGAGTAGATTAAGCATAATTCTGAAGGGCCCTAGGTTTTTCTGAGTGGTAAATGAGCTTTGACTTCAAAAAGTCACCGGTTGCATTAGACCTTAACCAGTCAGTCATCTTGCCTTTTGAAGCTTTGAAGCCAAGCATTGACTTCTCCTCTCTAGCTTTGAAAGTCCTAGGTGGCATCTTGTTTCAATATAAGGCTGTTTCCTCCACAAAAATGTTGTTTAGTGTCACCCCCTTCATTAACTCTTTAGCTAGATCTTCCAGATAACTTTTTAAAAAAAGATTTTATTTATTTATTTGACAGAGATCACAAGTGGGCAGAGAGGCAGGCAGAGAGAGAGGGGGAAGCAGGCTCCGTGCTGAGCAGAGAGCCCGACGTGGGGCTCGATCCCAGGACCCTGGAATCATGACCTAAGCTGAAGGCAGAGGCTTAACCCACTGAGCCACCCAGATGCCCCCTTCTCGATAACTTGTAACTTCTGTATCAGCACATGCCCTTCACTTTGCCTTTTGTTGTTATGGAGCGGTTTCTTTACTTAGACCTCATGAACCAGCTTCTGCTAGTTTCAGACTTTTCTTCTGTAGCTTCCTCACCACTCTCCGCCTTCATAAAATTAAGGAGAGTGAGGGCCTTGCTCTGGGCTAGCCTTTGGCTTAAGGGAATGTTGTAGCTGGTTTCATCTTCTATCAGGACCATGAAAACTTTTTTTTCCACATCAGCAATAAAGCTGTTTCATTACCATTTTTGTGTTCACTGGAGTAACACTTTTAATTTCCTTCAAGAACTTTTCTCTTGCATTCACAATTTGGCTAACTGGCACAAGAGGCCTAGTTTTTGGCCAATCTCAACTTTTTTGACATGTCTTCTTTTCACTAAGCTTAATCACTTCTAGCGTTTAATTTAAAGTGAGAGATGTGTAATTTTCCTTTCATTTGCACAGTAAAAGCCATTGTAGGGTTATTAATTAGGCTAATTTAAATATTACTGTGTCTCAGGGAATAGGGGGATCTGAGGAGAGGGAGAGAGACAGGAGAACGATTGGTAGGAGCAGTCAGAATATAGACCACATTTATTAAGGTCACTGTCTTATATGGGTGTGGTACCTCAAAACAATTACATTAGTAACATCAAAGCTCACTGATTACAGATCATCATAACAAATATAATAATAATTAGAAAGTTTGAAATATTGTGACTTACTACCATGTGACAGAGACATGAAGTAAGCAAATGCTATTGGAGAAATGGCTCCGATAGAAGGGCTTGTTCAGGTGGTCACAAACCTTCCATTTGTTAAAAAAAAAAAAAAAAAGCAGTATCTCTGTGAAGTGCACTAAAGTGAAGCACAATAAAAAAAGAGATACGCCTGAAAATCCGAATGAACATTATTGTAAAGAAGGTATATAGCTGGGTAACAGGCACATCAAGAGAGGTTCTATATCCCTCATTGTTGGGGAAGTGCAGATCAAAACCACAATGAGATATGACCTCACCCTTGTCAGAATGGCTAAAATAAAAAAGAAATAAGTGTCTATGAGGATATGAAGAAAAAAGAACCCTTGTACAATGTCGGTGGGAATGTAAATTGGTGCAGCCACTATGGAGAATAGTCTGGACATTCCTCAAAAAATTAAAAATGGAACTACCATAAAAAAAAAGAGGTATGCCTGTATCAGAAATTACTTATTTTTTCAATTTTAATTCCAGCATAATTAAAATTTAAAATATTATTTTAGTGTCAGGTATATAACAATAGAGATTCAGCAACTCTATACTTGCTCAGTGGTCAAAATAAGTGTACTTTTTTTTTTTTTAAATTAGTACAGTTGACACAGAATGTTACATTAGTTTCAGATATACAACTTAATGATTTGACAAGTTTATAGATTATACTATGTTCACCACAAATATAACTCCCATCTGTCCCATTACATTGCTATTCTAATATCATGGACTGTATTCCTTATGCTCTGCTCTTTATTCCCATGACTTAGTCATTCCATAACTGGAAGTCTGTATTTCCCTTCCCCCTTCACCCATTTTGTCCAGTCTTCCAGTTGCTAACCTCTGGTAACCATCAGTTTATTCTATGTATTTATAGTGCTGATTCTGCTTTTTTGTTTGTTTGTTTTATTTTTATTTTCCATTTATGAGTAGAATCATATAGTATTTGTCTTTCTCAGTCTGACTTATTTCAGTTAACATAATACCCTCTAAGTCCATCCATGCTGTCTAAAATGGCTAATCTTACCCTTTTTTATGGCTTTGTAATATTCCATTGTATATGTCTACTACCTTTTCCTTATCCATTTGTTTACTGATGGACACTTAAATTGCTTCCGTGTCTTGGCTATTGCAAATGATGCTGCAATAAACATAGAAGTGCATGTATCTTTTCAAATTAGTGTTTGTTTTCCCTGGGTAAATACCCAGTAGTGGACTTATTGGATTACATGGTATTTCTATTTTTTTTTTTTTTTGAGGAACCTCCACACTGTTTTCCACAGTAGCTATACCAGTTTACATTCCCAACAGTGCATGAAGGTTTTCCCCATATCCTCGCCAATACCTGTGGTTACGATAAGTATACTCTTTATCCCCTTTACCTATATCATCCATCCCTTCTCTCAGGTAACCATCAGTTTGTTATCTAAGAGTCTGTTTTTTTGTTTGTCTTTTTACTCTGTTCCTTTGTTTTGTTTCTTAAATTCCACATATTAGTGAAATTGTATGGTATTTGTCTTTCTTTGATTTATTTCACTTAGCATTATACCCTCTAGGTCTATCCATGTTGCTGCAAATGGGTAAATTTCATTCTTTATATGGCTGATAATATTCCATTGTGTATATATACCACAACTACTACTACTACTACTACTACTACTACTACTACTACTACTACTTCTTCTTCTTCTTCTTCTTCTTCTTCAAGATTCCATTTATTTGACAGAGAGAGAGAGAGATCACAAGCAGGCAGAGAGGCAGGCAGAGAGGAGGAAGCAGGCTCCCTGCCGAGCAGAAAGCCCGATGCGGGGCTCGATCCCAGGACCTGAGATCATGACCTGAGCCGAAGGCAGAGGCTTTAGCCCACTGAGCCACCCAGGAGCCCCTCACAACTTCTTTATCTATTCGTTAATTTATGGACATTTGGATTGCTCCCATATCTATTGTAAATAATGCTGCAGTAAGTGTAGAGGTGTATATATCTTTCCAAATTAGTGTTTTTTTATTCTTTGGGTAAATATACAGTAATGGAATTAATTGATCATATGGTATTTACATTCTTGAGGAACGTCCATACAATTTTCTACAGTGGCTGCCCCAGTTTGCATTCCCACCAACCCATAAGGGTTCCTTTTTCTCCACATCTTTGCCAACACTTGTTTCTTGTCTTGCTGATTTTGGCCACTCTAACAAGATTGAGGTGATATGTCATATGCTTTCAATTTGCATGATGATGATTAGTGATGTTGAATATCTTTTCATGTGTCTGTTGGCCATTTCTATGTCTTCCTTGGAGAAATGTCTGTTTATGTCTTCTGCCCATTTTTTAATTGGATTATTTGGTTTTTGGTGTTAAGTCATATTAGTTCTTTATATATTTTGGATACCCACCCTTTATTGGATATGCCACTTGCAAATGTCTTCTCCCATTCAATAGTTGTTTTTCAGTTTTGTTCATTGTTTTCTTTGTTGTGCAGGAGCTTTTATTTTGATATAGTACCAGCAGTCCATTTTTGCTTTTGTTTCCCTTGCCTTAGGAGACGTATCTAGAAAAATGTTGCTATGGCTGATGTCAGAGAGATTACTGCCTGTGCTCTCTGTTAGGATTTTTGTGGTTTCAGGTCTCACATTTAGGTCTTTATCCATTTTGAGTTTATTTTTGTGTATGGTGTAAGAATGTGGTCCAGTATCATTCTTTTGCATGTAGGTGTCCAGTTTTCCCAACATCATTTGTTGAAGAGACTGTCTTTTCTCCATTGCATATTCTTGCCTCCTTTGTGGGAGAATTGACCGTATCATTCTGGGCTCTGTATTCCATTCTGTGATCTCTGTGTCTGTTTTTGTGCCAGTACCATACTATTTTGATAACTACAGCTTTGTAGTATACCCTGAAGTCTGAGATTGTGGTACTCCAGTTTTGTTCTTTCTCAAGATTGCTTTGACTGACAAGATATTTTATGGTCCCGTACAAATTTTGTATTATGTATTCTAGTTCTCTGAAAAATCCTGTTGGCATTTTGATAGGGATTCCATTAAATGTATAGATCACTTTGGGTAATAGGGACATATTAACAATACTTGATTTCCTTATCTGTGAGCATGGAATATCTTTCCATTTCCATTCTAATTTCTTTCATCAATGTATTATCGTTTTCAGAGTATAGGTCTTTTACTTCCTTGGTTAAGTTTTTTCCTAGGTATTTTATTAGTTTTGGTGTAATTGTAACTGGGATAATTTTCTTAATTCCTCTTTTTGATACTTTTTGTATATTTATTTTGTATCCTGTGACTTTACTGAATTCATTAATCAGTTTTAGTAGTTTTTGCTGAAGTCTTTAGGGTTTTCTATATATAATGGCATCTACAAATAGTGAGTATTGTACTTCTTCCTTACTAGTTTGGATGCCTTTTATTTCTTTTTGTTGTCTGATTGTTGTGGCTAAGTCTTCCAGTGCTATGTTGAATAAAAGTGCAGAGAGCGGACATCCATGTCTTAATCCTGATCTTAGGGGAAAGGCTCTCCGTTTTTCACTGTTGAGTATGATGTTAGCTCTGGGTTTTTAATATACGGCCTTTATTATCTTGAGGTATGTTCCTTTTAAACCTGCTTTGTTGAGGGTTTTTATCACGAATGGATGTGTGCTTTGTCAAATGCTTCTGCATCTTTTGAAATGATCATACGGTTTTTATCATTTTTTTTGATGTAATATATCATGTTGATTGATTTGCAAATAAGGAATGACCCTTGCATCTAGGAATAAATCCCACTTGACTGTGGTGAATGATTTTTTTTTTTTTAAAGATTTTATTTATTTATTTGACAGAGAGAGATTACAAGTAGTCAGAGAGGCAGGCAGGGAGAGAGGAGGAAGCAGGCTCCCTGCTGAGCAGAGAGCCCGATGCGGGGCTCGATCCCAGGACCCTGGGATCATGACCTGAGCCGAAGGCAGAGGCTTTAACCCACTGAGCCACCCAGGCGCCCCGTGAATGATTTTTTTAATGTATTGTTGGATTTGGTTTGTTGAGGATTTCGTTGAGGTTTTTTGTATCTATGTTCATCAGAGATACTGGCCTATATTTCTCTCTTTTTTGTTGTAGTGTTTTCATCTGTTTTTCATATCAGGGTAATAGATATCTGGTTTCATAGAATGAATTTGGAAGCTTCCTTTCCTCTTCTATTTTCTGTAATAGTTTGAGAAGAATAAATATTAACTCTTCTTTTAAATGTTTGGTAGAATACACCTGTGAAGCCATGTGGTCCTGGACTTTCGTGTGTTAGGATTTTTTAAAATTTGATTTCATTGCTGGTAATCAGTCTATTCAAATTTTCTATTTCTTTCTGATTCAGTTTTGGAGGTTATATATTTCTAGGAATTTATTCAGTTCTTCTAGGTTGTCCAATTTGTTGGCATATCATTTTTCATAATCTCTTTTTATCCTTTGTATTTCTGTGGTGTCAGCTATTCTTTCTCTTTCATTTCTGATTTTGTTTATTTGAGCCCCTCCTTTTTTGTTTTTTGTTTTTTTGATGAGTTTGGCTAGAGATTTATCATTTTTGCTGATCTTCTCAAAGAACCAACTCCTGGTTTTGTTGATCTGTTCATTATTATTATTAGTAGTAGTATTTGTTGTTGTTTGTTTCTGTTTCACTTATTTCTGATTTAATCTTAATTATTTTCTTCATTCTGCTGGTTTTGGGTTTTGTTTGTTCTTTTTCAAGCTCCTGTAGGTGTAAGGTTAGGTCGTTTATTTGAGGTTTTTCTTGCTTCTTGAGGAAGGCCTCTATTGCTATAAACTTTCCTCTTAGAACAGCTTTTGCAGCATCACAAAGATTTTGAAGCATTGTGTTTCATTTTTCACTTGTTGCCATGTATTTTTTGATTTCCTCTTTGGTTTCTTGGTTGACGCATTCATTGTTCAGTTGTATGTTATTTAACCTCCATGTATTTGTGGTCTTTCCATATTTTTTTTTGTTGTAGTTGATATTTGGTTTCATAGAATTGTGGTTGAAAAAGATGCATGGTATGACTTCACTCTTTTTGAATTCGTTGAGACTTGTTTTATGGCCTAACATGTAATCCGTTCTGGCAGATGTTTCGTGTACACTTGAAAAGAATGTGTGTATTCTGCTGTTTTAAGGTGGAATGTTCTGAATATATATGTTAGACTCATCTGGTCCCATGTGTCATTCAAAGCCACTGTTTCCTTGTTGATTTTCTGTTTGGATAATCTATCCATTGAGATAAGTGGAGTGTTAAAGTCCCCTACTATTATTGTATTACTATCGATTACTTCCTTTATGTTTGTTATTAGCTCATTTATGTATTTGGGTGCTGGGTGCAGAAATATTTACAATTATTTTATCTTCTTGTTAGGTTGCCCTCTTTATGATTATATAGTGCCCTTCTTTGTCTTTTTCTTACAGTCTTCATTTAAAAATTCAGTTTGTCCAATGTGTGTATTGCTACTCTGGCTTTATTTTGAAATGTATTTGCATGATAAATGTTTCTCCGTCCCTCACTTTCAATCTGCAGGTCTGTAGGTCTGAAATGAGTCTGTTATAGGCAGCATATAGATGGGTCTTGCTTTTTTTTTTTTTATCCATTCCATCATGCTGTGTCTTTTGTATGGAGCATTTAGTCCATTTACATTCAAAGTAATTATTGATAGGTATGTACTTTACTATTTTGTTACTTGTTTTGTGGTTGTTTTTATTGTTCTCCTCTGTTCCTTTCTTCTCTTGCTCTCTTCTCTCATGGTTTCCTGGCTTTCTTTAGTGATATATTTGGATTCCTTTCTCTTTATTTTTTGCATATCTGCTATCAGTTTTTGATTTATGGTTACTATTAGGTTTATATATGATATCTTATGCACTTAGTAGTCTATGTTAATTTGATGGTTGCTTAGTTTGAACCCATTCTAAAAGCACTAAACTTTTACCCCCGCCTTGTTTTAGATATATGGTATCATACTTTACATCCTTTAATTTTGTGAATCCTTTTATTGATTTTTATAGATGTACTTAATTTTATTGCTTTTGTGCTACTTTTCTTACTCTTGCTTATGGTCTTTCCTCTCTACTCAAAGAGAGGAAACATTTAACATTTCTTTAACATTTCTTGTAGGGCTGGTATAATGGTCATGAATCCCTTAAATTTTGTTTGTCTGGGAAACTCTATCTCTCCTATTCTGAATGATAGCCTTGCTAGATAGAGTATTCTTGGTTGATTTTTTTTTTTTTTTCTCTCAGCCCTTTAAATATGCCATGCCATTTTCTTCTGGCCTGCAAAGTTTCTGCTAAAAAATGAGCTGAAAGCCTTATTGGGTTTCCCCTTTTTATAGCTATTTTTTTTTTCTCTTGCTACTTTTAAAATTCGATTTACCACTGCTTTTTGCCATTTTAGTTACTGTGTGTCTTGGTGTGGACTTTCCTGGGTTGATTTTGCTGGGGACTTTCTGTGCCTCCTGGATCTAGATTCCTGTTTCCTTCCCCAAATTTGGGAAGTTTTCAGCTACTCTTCCTTCAGATACATTTTCTGTCCCCTCTTCTCTCTGTTCTCCTTCTGGTATCTCTACAATGTGAATGTTATTATGCTTAATACTGTTGCTGATTGCCCTTAATCTGTTTTCATTTTTTATTGTTCTTTTTTCTCTTTTCTATTCAGCTTTTCTGTTATTTGGTCCTCCAAGTCACTGATCCATTGTTCTGCTTCCTCTAGTCTACTGTTTATTCCCTCTGGGGTATTTTTGATTTCTGTTATTGAGTTCTTCATCTCTGGTTGGTTATTTTTTATGTTTTCTCTCTCTTTGTGATGGTCTCACTGAGGTCCTCCTCTCTTAAGTCTAGTGAGTATTTTTGTAACCATTATTTTAAATTCCCTATCAGATATATTACTTATTTCCATTTCATTTAGCTCTTTTGCTGTGATTTTTGTCCTGTTCTTTGATTTAGGATATATTCCTCTGTCTCCCCATTTTGTTAAACTGTTAAAAAATCAACTACATCTCCTGTTCTTGAAAATAGTGACCATGCAGTGACCATGTAGTGCTCTGTGGTGAATGTCCCCTGTTCACTAGAACCTGGCATTTCAGGTGTGTTTCCTATGTGTTGCATGCACCCTGGTTGAGCCATGTTTGCCGTCAGTCCAGTTTTCTACAATGGCTCTCTTTGCCTGTTGTGGGCAGGGTTTGGTTCCCGTGTTGTTAGTGGGGCAGTCTGGGGCCACCTTGGACTTCAAGTGAATCAGACCAGGCATTTGCCGGAGCTATGGTAGCACTGAACTACAAGACACTATACTGTTGTTGTCCCTTGAAAGCTTTAATTGGTGGGTGTGACCACCAGTTAGACCAGATGTCTGCTCCCATCTCATTTCTGGGGCTGCAGTTGGGCTGATGTGTGTGTTTATCTCCAGAGCTGAGTCTGCTGATTTTTAAAGTTTCAGGTGTTAAGACCCACTGATTGTAAGAACTTGCAAAATTAGGCCCCTCTGGTTTTCAAAGTTAAATGTTATAAGGATTTGTCTTCCCAGTGCAGATCCCCCTTGGTTAGGGTGCCTGGTGTGGGTGGGGTCTGCTGCTTTCTCCTGTCTTTGCCCACTGTAACCCTCCCACCTGCAGACAGTCCCACAGGTCCATTTGACTCCTGACTGTGTCTCTGCCCCTCCTATCCTCTTCAGTGTGGCCTTTTCTCTACCTTTAGCTATGAGGAGTCTGTTTTACCAGTCTTCAGGTTGTTTTCTGGGTTATTTATAGTGATGTGGGTTATCTACATGTATCTGTGGAATGAGATGAGCCCAGGATCTTCCTACTCTGCCATCTTCCCTGGAAATCCCTATATTAGAAATAATTTAAAAGTCGATCTTTAAGGTAAATCTGAATTAATCATGTTGGTGTAGTCAGAAATGAGGATGTGAGGGGTGTGTGTGTGTGTGTGTGTGTGTGTGTGTGTGTGTGAGACACAGAGAGAGAGAGATGGGGGAAGAGCATGAGAAATAGTTTACTCTTCACTTTGGAGGTGAAAGAATAGATATCTTGAATCTCTGGTACCTGTTCTATGTTAATTGATACTTTGCCAAATTGTGCAGGCTCCAGCTTCAGTTTTGGGTTGAGCATCACCTCACTTTCCACCTATTATTTGCTGAAGGAAGATGTGATCGACTTTGATTCCAGCCACTTTTCTGGAAGAAGAGGGAGGGCAAGAGACAAGAAACTATGCATGGAACATAGGTTGTATAGGAGGATCTTGCCCAAGGACTGAAAGGAACTTTGTGCATGCATACATACTTTTGTGTATGTGTGTGTGCATGTGTGTATGTATTTATGTTGAGTTAGGAATGAGTTGTTCTGTGACCATTGGTTATTTTTCTTATGTCTGTGTTGAATAAGGAAGTAGATAAGTTTAAGATGGACCAGTAGGTAGGAGCTAGACTAGAGAGGGACTTATATGACATGGCAGAGAATTTGGCTTTATTCTGAATATAATGGCAATTTGAGGAGACGGGTTGAGTGTTATGATGTGGGGGAAGTGGTGGTGGGGGGTGTTTAGAGTGGGGCAGGGGAGGTTGCAAGTTTCTGTTTCAAACAAGAGTTCAGTTCTAAACAAATGCAGAGTTTGGTTTGTGATCCCAAGTGAATAGACACAGACACAACTTGCAGATGTTTTTACAACTTTTAAAATGAGTTAGAATATCTCAACATTCTTTTCTGCTGTCTTCTAAAACATGTACAATATTTTCTTATTTATTATGGGATAATGATACATTTGAAATGAAATATGAAATATTATCTAAAGCTATGAATTATAATTTCCATTTGAATTAAAATTATTACTTGCCTTGAGTATTTTGGGCTAAGAGGATGTTGCCACTCAAGTGGCACATGAAATATTTTCTAGGTATTGACAGTTGTAATTATAATAAAAATTAGATTTTAATAAACAGTTCTGAGGAAATTATTGTTTTTGTACTTGAACTGCTGATTAGTTAAATTGAAAGTGTTCCAACTGCTTTTGCCCTGAGCATCATTTTAATAAATAATGACATAGATATTGTTGGTATATTTAAGAAATAGGTCAGGAAGAAAGAAAAAAGGAAAGGAAGAGAGAGGATAGAGACATGGAGTAGATGAATGAAAAAGAGGAGAGTGGATTAAAAACACACAGATGGGGAAATAGAAAAAGAAGACCATGGCACTGAAAGTTGTGTAATTAGGAGAACAAAAGCCACTCTAAATATTTCATACAAAGGCAACTTAATATAGGGAATTAATTACCAAAAGTATTGGTAGGGCTGGAGAAGCAAAAAAGTGGATGATAAGTTTACCAAAGATGGGCAACTGGAGGAAGCCACGACCCCTCTTAGGGCTAGGAGAGAAAAACTGAAAATGGTGTTCAGCAGAGCCCATTAAGTACTATGATGCTAGGATTGTTGGAGTGCCACTGCTACCCCTGGAGCCCAGGAGCCTGCACTTCTAATGTGGTAGAAAGGCTATAGTCTTGTTGATGATGCTGGACTCACCATGGAGGGTGCTGGAGCCTCTAGTCACTGCTGTTGCTCGTGCTTGTGCTGGCGCTGCTACTACTCCTGGAACCAGCGCCCACAGTTAAACTTGCTGAGCTTCCTGGAATATTGTTGCTGCCTCTGCAGGAACTAGAAAGAGAAGGAAAAAATAAAATGGTTTATCTTTCCCTGCCATCAAATTTTCACCAGTATGTCCCAGTAGCAGAACTTAATTGGAAACCAGCTATCAAGAGAGTATGAGAAATGTAGTCTATCTAGGCTTCTAGCCCCCTGAAATAAAGGGAGACCGTGGAAGGGCCAGGGTAGAATTGAGAGCCAATAAAGAACAAGCACAGTGGGGCAGCTGGGTGGCTCAGTCAGTTAAACATCTACCTTCATGCTCAGGTCATGATCGCAGGGGCCTGGGATCAAGCTCCGAATCAGGCTCCCTGCTCAGCGGAGAGCCTACTTCTTCCTCTCCCTCTGCCTCCTGCTCTGCCTACTTGTGCCCTCTCTCTATCTCACTGTCAAATAAATAAATAAATCTTAAAAAAAAAAAGAATAAGCATAGAGAGAAGTTATAAAATACTGATTCTTTAATCGTAATAGAGAAAAGGAACATTTTTGCAACTTTTCTAAGTAATGTCAATATCCTTTTTTCATTTTTTTCTGGTTGAAAGAAAAATTAGATTATAAAAACTGGCCAAAAACCTTTGAAAGTGAGATATTTTAGTTTCAAACAACAAAACTGGACCCTGGTTCACTTAAGAGAAAATACTGTATTGTAAGGATATTGGATAGTGCTCAGAAATGTGAAATGTCTAGTTTCTGGATAAGAAATTGGAGTAGGTCTCGATAGCTAGTTTACAGAAGCTAATGGATGCCCTGTTCAAGGTGCTACTTGCTGTTTGTATGGATCAGCTACATTATTTACCACTTAAGGTTCACATTTACCAGTAGAGAGGCAATCTGGCTTACCTTTAGTTAGTTGCTCATGGCAGAGTCGAGTAGTTGGGACAGAGACCGCATGTGGCACTCTCTTTCACTTTGCACTACTGCTTAATTGCAATTATGCAATTAAAACTTAACAGCATTTTGGGTGCCATGCATACTGCTGTACTATGATATTTAGTTCTATTTTATTTTTTACTTACCAGTGCACACCCATCAAGTCAAAACAAGAAGAGGAAAGTAGACTTCAAGTATCCTTTTAAAACACAGTGGAGTGTGGATTATTTTGTTATCAAATGAGATAGCAAAGCATTGTGTGTTTATTATTTGTGTTTATTTTGTGTTGACAGTGTAGTTGTGCTAAAAGAATACAGTATTTGTTGCTAATGTCACCATACTAAGCACCCATCACAATATTCCCATTAGGGTAAATTAGAAATTTAAAGTGAATATTTCATTGTAGCAGAATTTCTTAACAAAAGTAAAAAAATGAAAATGAGGCTTCAGTCAAAGAAAGTTGCCAAATGCTCATCTGTTAGCCAGTCCACTTACCATGATGAGTTAATTAAATCACATTTGATTGTAGCAGATGAAAAAATGTGACCAGAGAAAATAAACTTGTTTAAGACTATTAGCTTTTCTTTTTCTTTCTTTCTTTTTTTTTTTTTTTTTTTTTGACTATTAGCTTTTCAATGAGAAGTTTCTCAAAGAGTTGAGGACATTAGGAAAAACACCTTATAGTCAATTTAAAAACAGGGCTAGGGGTGCCTGGGTGGCTCAGTGGGTTAAGCCTTCAGTTCCTTCAGCTCAGATCATGATCTCAGGGTCCTGGGATGGAGCCCTGCATTGAGCTCTCTGCTCAGCAGAGGCCTGCTTCCCCCTCCCGTTCTACCTGCCTCTTTGCCTACTTGTGATCTCTCTCTCTCTCCCTCTCTCTCTGTCAAATAAATAAATATATAAATCTTTAAAAAAATAAAAAAAAATAAAAACAAGGCTAATGATTTTGAGTGGTTTTCCTTGGTTCTCGCTTAGTTTGCAAATGTTCTTGGTAATGTCTGCTTTTGTTTATTTGAGGAGTTGGTATTGAGTTTGAAGTGACTGAACAATAAGGCTCTATGAAATGAGTGTGGAATAACAAGAGGCAAGAACATTTTGAAGAATTTGAAAAAAGTCATTATGACCTGAAGTGGAACCTGCTAAGATGTGTTAAAATTGATGATAACAAAAATATGTATGGAGTAGAAAAAGACTAAGTTGGATACATTTACAAACCTTGTGAAAATATAAAATGTTTAAAGCTCATGGTTATTCATTGTGTTGTGAGTAGGTACTTTGTAGGCAATATTTGAATCATCATGGATTACTGAATTGGTATTGTCACAAGTAAACCATTCTCTCTGGGAATTTAACTATCAATTCTATGTTTTTTTTTTTTTTTTGTCAGATATAGAAACAATATCATGACTTGCTCTATTACAATAAGTTTGATGGCTTAGAAGTAAAATTTTACGTGGGTTTTTTAACTCAGGGCCAATATTTGAACTGTCTCTGCATGAGAAAAATACCCTTAACCACTGTTATTGAACAATGAATGGCTTTGGAAATTTGTTTTTGCATTGATAGTTTGAGTTCAACTTATAATTATGGGGCAGAAGTATGCTTATCTGTGAAACTTGTACTATGGTAAAGTCATTTTAACTTCAATGACCACTAATCTTTATCACAAATAATTTCAGCTGCTTTATATGCTTCTCATGCTGTCAAAAGTTAAAACAAGTAGTAAGCTCTCTAATCCTCCACAATTTTCAGTGAATATATTTTCCCAACTCAAACTATGGTTCCAGTAGCATTTTTCAGACTTTGACACAAATGCAAAAAAAAATTATGTATTTAAAAATTCATTTAATCCGGCCGTTGTAGAACTACCACTCAACCGTCATCAGCTATATAATGACATGCTAAAAGAAAAACCAGGAGAAGAATCTAACTCAATTCTAGAAGTGTCCTCTAAGAGATGCATATGGTCAATGTCAGTACTTGATACTTAACTGTATGAAAAGGCATTTCTTGAAATTCATAAAATCACATTACAGATCAGCATTAACAGAAGAACATTTGCAATTAATTTGAATGATTTGGAGTACTAACTTTGAATCCCAACTCAGTAAAAATGTTATACTACTCCACAAGAATTCCATTATATTCTCATTAATGGACCTATCTTGTTATACTCAATTATTTGAAGTTTATCAGTAAGAAATCTGTGGAAATGTGTTTTCTCTCTTATATTAGTAGTACATATTATTCTTAATTTTGCCTTTTGACTTGATGCTGGCAGGCCAGGTCCAGGGACCCAGAGGGAGTCACACAGGTCCAGTCAAAGATGATCTTGGCTTTGCATAGGATAAAAATCACTTCCTGTGAGCCAATAGGAAGTGAAAGCAGAATTTATTGAATATATAGAGAGAACAGATACAGACAGAGCATCTGGGAAACTGGGAAAGGAAAGCAAGCATGAATTTTGTCTCAGTTCAGAGTCTGGAGTTTTTTTTTAAATTGAGGACAGTGGTCTGGTGTGCAGTTTCCTCTCAGGCATCCAGGAAATGGTTAGAACAAAGAGGAGGGCCCAGGTGTTATTTCCTGGAGCCCCGGGGCGGGGGGGGGGGGTGTGTGTGCTTGGCGTCAATATGTCTAGCTCCCACGGTCTGGAATACTCATATGATGGCTTCAACCAGTCATTCTCACCTGTTCCTTCCTTAGATATTATCTACTCTAGAGAAATCATTAACTCCAGTCGCTTATGAGGAGGAGGTATGCTATTTGCATTACAAGGCGTGTGTAAAGTGGTGTGGGGGTGCTGGTCCTAGCAAGAAGAGAAGCAGGAAAAGGAGCAAAGGCAGATTTTTATGGAGTCCATTAGTTTCCCTATCTCAGACCCACAAAACTTAACATATTTACCATCTGGCTTTTTACAGAAAAGGTTTGCTTTGATTTAGGCAAGTAAATACCAGTAGACACTGATCTGAAATCTGTATTTTGTATTGCTTGGTTTAAATTGTATTGGTTTGATTCCTTGTGTAATCAAGAGGAATTTGCTTCTCTCTAGCTTGAAATATCCAGTTCACTACTACCTCCTTCTGGCTAAAGGATTTTTTGGAGGAAACTGAACGTAAATTGTTATTTACAACTTAAGAATGTAATTATACATGGTTGGTCTCAGCCTTATCACATACTTTTTTTTTGTCTTTCCTTTTTTTTGCATCTTTTGCAAAGCGTGGACAAGCCAGAAGCAACTCTAAACTGGGGACAAAACTAGAACAATTATCTTCATCTTTAGTTCTGAATGCCAGAGCTCCTTTCTCCCAATGAAATTTTATCCTAGTGTTATGAGAGCACAGACTTTTCTAGAGATCAGGCTAGTTGCAGTAGACTAGGTGTGGAGGGGTGGTATAAATACTTCCTTCTTTCCAGTGTAGCTCACCAGCTGTTCAACCTTAATTACTTCAGTATGGTCTAGCAATGAGCTAGCTACACTGCCTGAAAAGCCTTATTTACACCCATATTCTAAACTTTTGACTCTAAGAAACTTTCAAGAACCTTGTTCATAAGTAGAATTATTCCATTAGTAGCATACCAGGCTCAAATATTTCTCCAGGATTTTAATATTATCAGGTTTAACCCTATCATTGAGGTGATCATAGCTAAAAGGACTGCTCTGAGCCCCCACAGAGCTTTGCCAGCATTTAGCAGTAGCCTTTGGCAATGCTCCAGGAGCCAGTGGTGAATCTTGGCCATCTGGTTTTCTACACTTGCAGTTCCTGCCAAAGAGTGAGGCAACAATTTGGCGCATTTTGATTAATGATAGGTTTAGCGAGAGTTAGGCTTTCAGGTAGCTAAATGGGACAAGATGAGTAGAACGGTCTTCTGAAAACCAGAAGCCAGCGAAGGAGAGAATGTGAAAAGGCCTAAGGAGCAAAGTTCAGGAAAGAACTAAAATGTATAGGG
Organism: Martes martes; assembly: GCF_963455335.1. Classification (NCBI taxonomy): domain Eukaryota; kingdom Metazoa; phylum Chordata; class Mammalia; order Carnivora; family Mustelidae; genus Martes; species Martes martes. The sequence continues at coordinate 33,946,758 of NC_137891.1, read as the reverse complement.
TACTGTCATTTGCAAATATCTTCTCCCATTCCGTGGGTTGCCTCTTTGTTTTGTTGGATGTTTCCTTTGCTGTGCAGAAGCTTTTGATCTTGATGAAGTCCCAAAAGTTCATTTTTGCTTTTGTTTCCTTTGCCTTTGGACACATATCTTGAAAGAAGTTGCTGTGGGTGATATCGAAGAGGTTACTGCCTATGTTCTCCTCTAGGATTCTGATGGATTCCTGTCTCATGTTGAGGTCTTTTATCCATTTTGAGTTTATCTTTGTGTACGGTGTAAGAGAATGGTCAAGTTTCATTCTTCTACATATAGCTGTCCAGTTTTCCCAGCACCATTTATTGAAGAGACTGTCTTTTTTCCGCTGGATATTTTTTCCTATTTTGTCGGAGATTATTTGACCATAGAGTTGAGGGTCCATATCTGGGCTCTCTACTCTTCCACTGGTCTATGTGTCAGTTTTTATGCCAGTACCATGCTGTCTTGGTGATCACAGCTTTGTAGTAAAGCTTGAAATCAGGTAACGTGATGCTGCCAGTTTTATTTTTGTTTTTCAACATTTCCTTAGCAATTCGGAGTCTCTTCTGATTCCATACAAATTTTAGGATTATTTGCTCCAGCTCTTTGAAAAATACCGGTGGAATTTTGATCGGAATGGCATTAAAAGTATAGATTGCTCTAGGCAGTATAGACATTCTGACAATGTTTATTCTTCCGATCCAAGAGCATGGAATGGTCTTCCAACTTTTTGTGTCTTCTTCAATTTCTTTCATGAGTGTTCTGTAGTTCCTCGAGTACAGATCCTTTACCTCTTTGGTTAGGTTTATTCCCAGGTATCTTATGGTTCTTGGTGCTATAGTAAATGGAATCGATTCTCTAATTTCCCTTTCTGTATTTTCATTGTTAGTGTATAAGAAAGCCACTGATTTCTGTACATTGGCTTTGTATCCTGCCACGTTACTGAATTGCTGTATGAGTTCTAGTAGTTTGGGGGTGGAGTCTTTTGGGTTTTCCATATAAAGAATCATGTCATCTGTGAAGGGAGAGAGTTTGACTTCTTCATTGCCAATTTGGATACCTTTTATTTCTCTTTGTTGTCTGATTGCTGTTGCTAGGATTTCTAATACTATGTCGAACAAGAGTGGTGAGAGTGGGCATCTTTGTCGTGTTCCTGATCTCAACGGGAAAGGTTGATATCCAGGATCTATAAAGAACTCCTCAAACTCAACACACACAAAATAGATAATCATATCAAAAAATGGGCAGAAGATATGAACAGACACTTCTCCAATGAAGACATACAAATGGCTACCAGACACATGAAAAAATGTTCATCATCACTAGCCATCATGGAGATTCAAATTAAAACCACATTGAGATACCACCTTACACCAGTTAGAATGGCCAAAATTAGCAAGACAGGAAACAACGTGTGCTGGAGAGGATGTGGAGAAAGGGGAACCCTCTTACACTGTTGGTGGGAATGCAAGTTGGTGCAGCCACTTTGGAGAACAGTGTGGAGATTCCTCAAGAAATTAAAAATAGAGCTTCCCTATGACCCTGCAATTGCACTACTGGGTATTTACCCCAAAGATACAGATGTAGTGAAAAGAAGGGCCATCTGTACCCCAATGTTTATACAGCAATGGCTACGGTCGCCAAACTGTGGAAAGAACCAAGATCCCCTTCAGCGGACGAATGGATAAGGAAGATGTGGTCCGTATACACTATGGAGTATTATGCCTCCATCAGAAAGGATGAATACCCAACTTTTGTCGCAACATGGATGGGACTAGAAGAGATTATGCTGAGTGAAATAAGTCAAGCAGAGAGAGTCAATTTTCATATGGTTTCACTTATTTGTGGAGCATAACAAATAACATGGAGGACATGGGAAGATGGAGAGGAGAAGGGAGTTGAGGGAAATTGGAAGGGGAGGTGAACCATGAGAGACTATGGACTCTGAAAAACAACCTGAGGGTTTTGAAGGGGTGGGGGGTGGGAGGTTGGGGGAACCAGGTGGTGGGTATTAGGGAGGGCACGTATTGCATGGAGCACTGGGTGTGATGCAAAAACAATGAATACTGTTACGCTGAAAATAAAAAAATAAAAAAAAATGTATAGAGTAGCAGACCCTGGCTAGGTGTTTCACATGTATCATTTTATTAAATTTACAGCAAAACATCTGGGAGGGGGTACCACCATGCTTATTTTATAGGTGAAACTCAGAGGTAAAATAATTCAAAGTTGTAAGTAGTAGATTAAGAGCCTAGTCTGTCTGCCAATACTTGACTCTTAAAGTACAGTTGACAAAGTAGATATTTTTTTTTAAAAGATTTTATTTATTTATTTGACAGAGATCACAAGTAGGCAGAGAGGCAGGCAGAGAGAGAGGGGGAAGCAGGCTCCCCGTTGAACAGAGAGCTGGATCCCAGGATGCTGGGATCGTGACCTGAATTGAAGGCAGAGGCTTTAACCCACTGAGCCACCCAGGTGCCCTGACAAAGTAGATATTATAGCAGAAGGAGAAAAGGCCAATAATAAAATAGCAGTTTGGGACACCTCTGACTTCAGCTTCATCATATGGTGTTTTGTTGGGAAGCCCAATTGTGTTTGCTCTAGAGTTCTTTTCTGGGACTGGAACTGCAGAAAATATCCTGATCTCTATTTTGGTTGTTAAGCTCTAGGAGGAAGCTCTCTTGACTTTGCCTTAGTAAAACACACAAGGGCACTTCTGTGGATATGAGACTGAAGAGAGATTTTACAGAAGAAAAATATTTAAAGTTTATATATTTTTTGAAGATGTGCTTTATGGTAGAGGAAGCTTCAAGAGTCTCCATGGACCTAAGAAAAAGTAATAAGAAAGAATTAATAAGAATTAATACAGTTCATAATACTTAACCTTAAAGGATTTGTGTGTGTGTGTGTGTGTGTGTGTGTGTGTGAAGTTTAAATAAGAGAATACATTTAAATTCTTATAAAGCACTTGGCCACATAGTAGAGACACAATACTATAGTCTAATAAAGGAGAGAGAAGTGAACAGTGATTATAACTGTAATCAAGATATATACAAATGCTATGGGTATAACTCCTCAGAGCAGATGGCATTGAATCCTGAAGAAGATGGAGCAGAATTGGGAAATTTTGATTTTTGGAAGTGAAAACTTAGAACAGTTCAAAAGGTATCTTAGCACAGTGCTAAGTACATAGACAATAATCAGTAGGCACTTACTGAATTATAGTGATATATTAGATTATCAAGAACTATGAAAGGTTTGAGATTTTACCCTGTTTATAAGTAGCCTGCAAGTTACAAGTCATGGACACTGGTAGAAGATAGGAGACTTTGGGTCAGAGATGACAGATGGTTGTTACTTACTGCAATAGCAGTAGCCAGAGTATCATTTGTGCCCATACTTTGTATCCTATCCCCATGCAGTGGGCCAGATTATACCTGCAAGTTGTAGGAGAGGATTTCTAAGCCTAGGGATCCCATATCTTTTAAAACATGCAGTAAGGATGCCTACCCTCTGCTCTGGAAGGAGACATTATCTTTATCTTCCAAGGCTGTAAGCAGATCTGCCTTTTTTGGCTTTGGAGGCAGATCTTAACTTCCAGGTGTTTTCTGCACAAGCATTCTTGAGAAGGCTGTATAGAAGAATAAGAAATCAGTGCCTCTGCTTACATGTGAAAATGAGAGACCATGGAGAATTATCTTCCGACATAAATTTTTTTTTAGAATTATTGTTATATTAAAGGATAAAAAGACAAATTTAGATTTTATCTGTCTTTACCTGTTAAATACTAGAAACTGAAAACATATGACCTTTATTTAAAAATCTTGAGAAAAGGCAATATTTAGGGGTGCCTGGGTGGCTCAGTGGGTTAAAGCCTCTGCCTTCGGCTCAGGTCACGATCCCAGGGTTCTGGGATCGAGCCCCACGTCAGGCTCTCTGCTCAGCGGGGAGCCTGCTTCCTTCTCTCTCTGCCTGTCTCTCTGCCTACTTGTGATCTCTGTCTGTCAAATAAATAAATAAAAATCTTAAAAAAAAAAGAAAAGGCAATATTTAAGTAAATTATTGAATGTTGCTGAATACATAGGTCGAACATTGTGTTTACTCTTTGAATCAAGAGAGATGGAAAGGCAGCTCATATAATAATTCAGGTGTTTTACATATTATGTAATGAGGCTATAGATCTCAACATCTGGGGACAATCATGAAATTTAAGATGTTTTTAATTTTGAAATTAAGTTTGATTCAAGACTCATTGTCAAATTCCTTAATGAAAAGGAAACCCCAGATACCCTACTTATGTTCTTTTAATTTTTCATTAATAAATATAGATGTGCTCTTTACATCAAGTGGGAGTTGGTTAGGAGCTTGACTTGTGTTGCTTGCAAACAAACAAATAAACAACAACAGAAATGCAAACCAAAGACCTATGAAAACAAACCAAGAGCCAAAATTACTGTCTGTGTCTTTAAATTCTTAAATGTGTTTTGGAATTGTTGGGCAAAGTTAGGTTGGTTTTAAAATTTAGCGCAGTGACTCAGTTGCAGCTGTTCCAAATTATTGGTCATGAGCTTTTTATACTATCTGGCTTAATTTAACAGAGTACAGCTTCCTGCCGTTTTTTCTTCTCTGTGATCAAGAATCTGAAATATATATGTCTTAAGGGATTATCTCAGTTGTCATATTGAAGAATAAGAGTCTAGTGTAGGCTTTGTGAAGAGCATTTTTCATACACTTTTTATTTTAGATACTTTCATCTGGACAAATAAAAATAATAGGAATTCCAGATGATTATGTATTTTTAAAGTAAGAAATCCATACTCATTGTATCAATTTAGAAAATTTAGGCATATAAAAGAAATACTCCTTTCACTTAGAGATAGCTACTTAAATATTTGGTACCTAGCCCAATTACTGTGTCTTGACATCTGATTTATTGCTTTTGTAATGATTAAGATTATATATTATGACTATAATGGAAATCAAGAGATACATAAATTACCAATGCTGACCTGCTGAGAACCATTTCCCTTCAAAAAACCAAAAAAAGATTTCCTTATTCACACCAGCAGCAACCACAATACAACAACAACAAAACAAAAAAAGGTATGCTGCTAATATATCTTGACTTCATAAATATTAGCTATTTGACAACACTAAAAATGAGTTAGCACCTACTTGACTGGGTTACTCAAGATCTGTATATAGGCAAGTGTTTTTCCCTGGCCTGTTTTTAATGGCTTCACATCACAGTCTGTTGCATTGTAATGTCTAAGTCTGTTGCATATTATTGGCCCTCCTTCTGTATAGAGGAAGAACAGAGCTTTTGTACACATGGACTAAAAAGTTCATCTCTCCTTTCAACTCTCATTTCACATGTTTATTTGTAGTAAACACATCAAATCCTATATCTTTGAATGAATTTTGTCTCCTTTAGGCATTTTGAAGACTGTGGGTATATTCCAACTATCCTGTCATTGCTGTTCACATTTTTTTACGGATTAGGCATAGCCATCTTTTTTTTTTTTTTTTTTTTTTGTAAAAGAGCAAGAAAATGAGAGAGAGACTGTTAGGTGGCATAGTTCCATCTATAAATTTTTAGCCATATTCTTGCTTTATGCTAGAGACTCTGGCTGGGTCCTGTTTGGACTTTAATTTGAGACTTGACAGACCTATGGCCTAAAACTATGTATGTGTACAGAAGTCCATTGTCCCTCATTGTGTATGTGATCTGCATTTCCCTGATTACTACTGATGTTGAGCATTTTTTATGTGCTCATTCGCCATGCTTTTATCTCCTTGAAGATAGGTGTATTCAGATCCTTTGCCCAGTTTTAAACGGAGTTGTCTTTTTTTATTGAGTTTAAGGCTTGTGTATCTTGCATACAAGTCCCTTATTGTAAATGTGATTTACAAATATTTTCTCTTATTCCACAGTTTTTTCACTCTCTTGATCATGTCCAATGATGTACAAAAGTTCAAAAAATTTTTTAAGGATTTTTAATTTTAATCTCTGTACCCAACATGGGTCTCGAACTAACAACCCTGAGATCAAGAGTTCCATGCTCCACTAACTGAGCCAGCCAGTCACCGCCAAAAGTTTTTAAGTTTTGACACAGTCCAATTTATCTTTTTTACTTTTGGTACTGGTGCTTTAGAGTCTGTGAAACGTTGCCTAACCCAAGATTATGAAAATTTACTTCTCTTTTTTTCTAAGAGTTTTATTGTTTTAGCTTGACATTTAGGCTTTTGAACCATTTCAAGTTAATTTTATATTATGTGAGGTAGGTGTCTGTCTGTCTAATTTCATTCTCTTAAATGTGGATATACAGTTTCCCCAGCACCATTTATTTTGTATTAAATTGTCTTGACACTTTTGTTGCAAATCAACTCATCATTGATATAAGGGTTTATTTTTGGAATTTCAGTTCTAGTCTGTTGATCTCTATGCCTCTTCTTATGCTGGTACCGTATTGTTTTAATTTTTGTAGATTTGTAGTAACTGTTGAAATCAGGAAGTGAAGAACATTTTCAACATTGTTTTGGCTACTCTGGGTCCTTTGAATTTCTTTTTGACTTGTAGGATCAGCTTGTCAATATTTGCAAAAAAGCCAACATGGATTTTGATAATGATTGTTTTGAATTGGTACATCAATTTAGTGAGTATTGCCATCTTAGCAATATTAATGAAGACTTCTGATCCATGGACATGGGATGTCTTCTCATTTATTTAGCTCTTCTTAATTCCCTTCAACAATGATTTGTAGTTTTTAATATACAGGTCTTACACTTCTTTTGTTAAATTTGTACTAAATATTTTATTCCTTTTGATGCTATTATTTTTTTTTAAAAGGAAGGTAATTACATGAATAGCTCTTTATATTTTACTTGGGTCATTGAGTGGCTCTTGAAACAATCTGGGGAGGTAGAATGGGAAGTTGTTAAAATCCAAGGGCAGAGAAGACTAGGCTGACTCTTTTCCAACTCACTTTTAGGTAGGAAGCATCAACATATTACATTATTTCTTCTTGGACATCTGGACTTCTTTACAAAGAGGTCTCTTCATTTATAATTCCTGAGAACTTGGGTCTCCAGAGATCCAGAGCTCCTAGTTCCTTGTTGACATTCTTTAATTTATCCAACTCATTTGTTCTTATTTTAATTACCATTTGGACGTATGAACAGCCCCCAGAACTTTGAGCTCTCCTTTGCTCTGAGACACCCATACAGCCTTTCAAATCAGTTAAATCAAGCCCAGAGGTCCTTAAGGGTACTAACCCATAACCTTCTTATGCCATATATAATCTACATAACCAGCCCTGAAGAGCCTGCTGATGTGCCCTGACATTGTAGTCACTAAGCCAAAATCCTAGGGTGCTGTACTGCAAAACCACCCCTCATTCAGCTAGCTGGAACTTTCATTCAACTCTCTTTTGATGCTATTTTTAAATGCGATTGTTCCCTTAATTTCATTTTTGGAATGTTCATTGCTACTGTTTAGAAATGCAAAAGCTTTTTTTCTTTTAAATATTTGGCTTTTGTCTTGCAAATAGTTGTAACCTACTCCATTAGGACTTCTCAACTACCGTCTTCTCTGGGAAGTTTTCACAGATCCTTCTGGACTGAATTAGGTAATCCTTTTTTATGTTGTTGTAGATACCTCCTCATACTGTCACTGTACAATGCACTTTCATCTATTTTGTTACAGACTTACAGAGTTACAGAGTTTATTTCCAGACCTCTCATCTAAATTATTAGATTGGCTTTCAGTCCTGACGTTGTCACATACTTGTGTGCCAAGTTTAGTGAAAAGGTTTGTCCTCAGTATTTCTAACAATACTTTATATTTTACTTGGGTAAAAATATAAAGGTAATATTAAAACTGCAAATTCTGAGTCTGACAACAAAGTAAGGTTTATTTTCTTTCAGTGGTACTCATTCCCTCATCTTATTTATAATACCTTATTTATTTATAATATCTATATTATATATTTATATTATGTTATTTATGTATAATACCTTAAGAATGGAGTTTTTTGGGGGAAAAAGACCAATTAAAAATAGAGTTCAAGACTTAAAAAATTATGAGTCTTATTTCCTATTCTTTATTACTTATTTATCCCTATAAAATGACAGTTTTTTAAGTTCTTTAAATGAGCTCACTAAATTCACATTAATATCAAATGTTTTAATGAATAACTCTTCCCTTCTCCATCAATTCTCTGTGAATACTTTTTTGAGGAAGAATTTTGGCAGGAGAATGCCAATGTGTTTGGTGATGGAAAAGGTTAAGAATACTCCAGCGGACTATGAGTTCCTTAAGGACAAAGAATTGTGTTTTATTTATTGTTAGCAGAGTACCCGGCACATAATAAATGGATTTATCAACAAATCCATTATTGAGTGAATGTTTTTCCTGTATATCTTAAAGCTATCTTATTAAAAATAACACTTAGTGAGTATCTGCTAAGGGCCAGGCACTATTCTAGACGTTGGGTTTAAGTCGTGACTAAAACTTTCATGGAGCTGACCTTCTAGAAAGAAGATGAAAAATTTTCAAATCAAGCTCATAGTATTTATTAGCAAAGCGATTGCTTTTTACTGTTTTTCTAATATCAGTAACTTAGAAGTAGATATTTTGGAATCATTTTTGACCCTAGTGACCAGTTGGTCTACTTCTAATTTTTCCTTTTTTTATTCTATCTGTATCTATTCTCATCCATTCTTATCTGTCATCAGTGCTGTCTTTAAAGAATATAGACCTGGATCACTATCTTATAAATTCCACTCATGTGTGTTTATTATATTCTAATGTAGTGTCTGGTACCTAGTAGGTACTCAGTAAATATTATTGAATGAATAAATGTGTGTCACTTATCTCCTTAGGAAAAAAACAATAAATTTTATATTCCTTAATATAACATATAAAGTCCATGATAATCTAATCAACTTACCTTTCCAACCTCAACCGCATTATTCCCCTTTTCCCACCTTACCCATACCAGTCTGCTTGAGATTTCCTGAAAATACTACAACAGGACATTAATGGAAATGGATATTAATTTGAAGACTTGGCCAAGATTCTAAGGCAACAGATATTACCACCCAGTAGAGTTGTATTCAGCTCTTTATCATCTGAGTATATAGAATAAAGAGTGAAGCTGCTTTCCCTTTTTTTTTCTCTTAAGATTTTTAAAATTTATTTGTCACAGGGGGCGCCTGGGTGGCTCAGTGGGTTAAAGCCTCTACCTTTGGTTCAGGTCATGATCCCACGGTTCTGGGATCGAGCCCCACATCAGGCTCTCTGCTCAGCGGGGAGCCTGCTTCCTCCTTTCTCTTTCTGCCTGCCTCTCTGCTTACTTGTGATCTCTCTCTGGCAAATAAATAAATAAAATCTTAAAAAAAAAATTATTTGTCAGAGAGAGAGAGTGAGAGAGCGAGCACGAGAACAAGCAGGGGGAGTGGCAGGCAGAGGGAGAAACAGGCTTCCTGTGAGCAAGGAGCCCAATGTGGGGCTCGATCTCAGGACCTTGAGATCATGACCTGAAGCAAAGGCAGACGCTTAACTAACTGAGCCACCCAGGTGTCCCTAAGGGTGCTTTCCTTGTGTGTGTGTGTGTGTGTGTGTGTGTGTGTGTATACACGTTTTTGTTTGTTTTGTGATTTTTAGACATAAGATGTTTTATTAGTCAATAGTTTTTTTCTTAAGTAAGAAAAACCTCAAAAGCATGAGGAAAAAAAAATACTGGCCCAAATAACTGGGAAGCCCCGTGGGTGATTAGATCTGGGGGCTCAAGGAATGTCTTTGGGACTCTGTTCTCTGTTCTCTTCGTTCTGCTTCCTTTTATTTTTTGGCTTCGAAACTTTTTTTCTATTTGCTCTGCAAGTGACAAAGACAGGCTGCTTGCATATTTAGGCCACACTGTCTAAATTTAGCACTGTTATATATTTATAAGACCAATAACAGAAGCAACAGCAGGAGGAATAGTAGTAATAATGGTACTGATAGTTAATCTTAAATTTATTTAAAGCTTTTTTATATGCCAGTTACTCTGCTAAGTGCTTTATGTGTTTTACTGTACTAAATTTTCATAATGATTCTATGAGAAAGGTATTATTAGCAGCTACATTTTACAGATGAGGAAATTAAGAGACAGACCAATTAATTAACTGGCTTAATCATTCAGCTAGTGAGTGATAGAGCCAAGAGTTAAAGCTTAGGCAGACGGTGTGTGGTTACCACTGTGCTATTCTGTCTGTTTATGGTCAATCTAGGAAGAAACTCTTATTATCTTTGCTTCGGTCACATGCCCATTCTCACACCAGTTACTCTGTGCAGAAAGATAATGGTCCCGTATTTACTCAGAGCTGAGCTATCTATTTGGCCCCACTGGCAACCTTATTAGAACCCCATAGCATGGGGGAGGGTGATTCCCCACAGAAAGTGATCTTGAGTGTATAAAAAAACACATATGTCTACTAAACAAACATTTTATTGACCGTGCTGCTTAGCAACAGAGAGTTCCATATTAAACATTGAAAGCTTGGTTGCAACTGTCAGAGGCCAACACTATTATCAGTTTGGATTATGGACTCCTTCAATGTGTTTCCTTTCCTCAGGTGATACCATTTGCTAGTAGGACATTGTTTGAGTGGTTAAATTATGAAAATCTTAGACTAGCGAACTTTTAAAAACTTTAGAAAACAATCCATTTTGGGTGGTTTAAAACCATCTATGTTTTAAAAGAAATTTGATTTATGGTAATTAAAAAATCTTAGATGGAGAAAAGGAAAGTAAAGAAGATAAAATAATGATAAAAGCTACTTTTCAAAATATTATTTAGGCTTTTAAAAAAAAATACTGAAATTCAGTCTAGATAAGACCAAGCTTGTTAAAAGCAAATGAATAGAATAATCTTAGTGATTAAGACAGAATTTAACTTCTGCCTTTAATCAGATTGGTTTTTAGATATTTGTATTATTTTCAACTGGTATGTCAATATTATGTTTAGCTGTTTCAGGTTTTTGCATTTTTCCCATAATTTTCTCAATTGGCCGTTGACTCCGGTAAGCAAACTGGGGTTTTTTTCCTCATCAAAAAGTGTTCCATCTGGCTAATAGGTGTAGGCTTCATTGTTTTATGAGGTGAACTACTTACTTGTAATCTATTTGGAACTACCTGAGAGATAGCACTTACTGGATGCTATTCAAAGAAAAATTAGATATCACATTTGGCCTACGCTTCCCTAGTTTATTAAATAAGAAAAAAACATTTAAATTGAAGGCATTTCTAAAAACCATTATATTTCTGATGTGGAGTGCTATTGTTATTCTTTTTCCAGCAGTGAATCTTCAGACCATACTTCCCTACACCAGTCTTCCTTCCTGTACTTTCCACTAAGACTTTGTCACATAAAAACAGGTATCTCTCACCCTCAAATTGTTTATAGCCTCATCCTGAACTCCTTACCCTAGTTTGCTATGGTTGACTTGTTCCCGTTTCTAGAGCTTCATTTTCCTGTGTATTTCTTCACTTCACTGCCATGATATGTAACTGTTTGGGTAAAGTAATTCTCTGTCTGTGGTGTTTACGTTCAGTATAATTTCATTCTCTCTTTCTAAGGTGTCTTTCGTGACCCTATAAAAATATGCTTCATCCTGCCTGGTTTCTAGGACTCCTTGGTACTTGCCTGATGTACAGTTGCTTGAGCTTTAGTAACTGTGACTGGCTGGTTACCAGAAAGTTCCTACTTCGGAAGCTAAATAAATTCTATTTACCTTAGGGGACTCTTTCATTTGAATGTATATGTAGGGTACACTGAATGTGTAATTAGTGCTTAGGATCTGCAGAAGATACAGAGATTAGGAGATACTTTTAGCCCCTGCTCTGAAGTATCTTTTAATCTAGACTTTTGGCAATAGTACATTGAATGCTTATGATATAACAAATCACGATGTCTGTATTGTAGCTATCCTTTTTCTTATAAGGAAGTATCCCCAGTAGAGCCACCAGAATGGTTCCATTTTTACTCTCAAAAGGTCCTCTAATGTAAGTGACTCATCAAGAATATATAAACAGTACACACAAATCAATAAAACAACAAACCATTCAATTAAAAAATGGGTAAGACCCTTATGAAATTACTAGATAAAAGAGGTTAACAAATGGCCAATAAACATGTGAAAAGTGAGTGGTCAGCATCATTAGTCATAATGGGAATACTGATTAAAATCACAATAAAACTCTACTGTGTACCCAAAAGATTGACCCCCCCCAAAAAAAAGACAATACCAAGTATTGCAAGGATATAGAATAACTGCACTTAAAATAGACTCTTTTTGGGAGTTTAAAATAACTCAACCACTTTGGAAAACTGGCAATACCTACTAAAACTGAATGTGTGATGCTCATGACCCAGCAATTCCATTTCTAGACATATACCGAGCATAAATGAGTACATGTACACACCAAAAGAAAAGTAAAAAATGTCCATAGCACCATTATTTGGAATATTCCGGTTTAGTTTCCCATTGCTGCTCTAACAAATTACCACAAACTTAATGGCTTAAAGCAACACAGACTTACTCTTTCATAGCTCTTGAGGTCAAAGGCCAAAATGGGTCTTACTGAGCTAAAAGCAAGGTGTTGGCAGGCTGCTTCCTTTTGGAGACTCTAGAGAAAAATCCCTTTCCTTGCCCTTTTCAGCTTCCATAGTCTGTCTTGGTTTTTGGCCCTGCATTGCCTTTTCTCCTTTTGCTTCTGTTGTCACATGGCCTTCTTTCTGACTTTATTGCATCCCTCTTATAAAGACTCTTGTGATTACATTTGGCCCACCAGTACAGTTGATTACATTCTCATCTCAAGATCCTTAATTTAATCATGTCAGCAGTGTTCCTTTTGCCACATAAGATAACATTTACAGGTTCTGATAATTAGGGTGGGGCCATCTCTGGAGGGCCATTATTTGGCCTACTATAATCCCCAAACTGGAATCAACCTGGATATTCATAAAGAACAGAATAGATTGGGGGGCACCTGGGTAGCTTAGTTGGTTAAGTGCCCGTCTTTGGGTTCCTGGGATCAAGCCCCATGTCAGGCTCCCTGCTCAGTGGGGAGTCTGCTTCTCCCTCTATCTCTGCCCCTACCCCTGCTTGTGCTTTCTCTCTCTCAAATAAATAAAATCTTAAAAAAAATAAAAAAGAACAGAATGGATTGGGGTGCCTGGGTGGCTTAGTCATTTAAATGTCTAACTCTTGGTTTTAGCTCAAGTCCTGATTTCAGGGTGGTGAGATCAAGCTCTGCTCAGGGCTCTGCACTCAGCTGGGAGTCAGCTTCCCCTTTTCCTTTCTCTCTGCCCCTCCTCCTGCTCCCACTCACTCTTGCACTCTCTCTCTAAAATAAGTAAATACGTCTGTATGAAAAAAAGAACAGAATGGATAAACACACAACAGTGTATTCATATAATTGAATACTAATTAGTAATACAAATGAAAGAACGAATACTTAGCCCAGAAACATGGATATATTTTTCACAAACATAATGTTTATAAAAGAAGTCAGATTCAAGAGATTATATAAAGTTCAAAACCAGGCATAATTAACCTATAGTTATTGAAATAAGCAAAGTAGTTAACCTAAGGAAGTGGTAATGACTGAGAGCACAGAGAGAACTTTGGGAGTGCTGGTAATAATCTGTTTCATGATTTGGTGCTATTACACAGGTATACTCAATTTGTAACACTTAACTGGGTTGTACACATAAGATTTGTGCACATTTCTGCAAGTGTATTATGTTCCAGGAAAGAAACCCTGAGTAACTATTACTTCAAATCATAAGTCTTTGAATTAGGGGAATTACCAGCTCTTTTCCAGTGAATTTTATAAAGTTAAATGCTTACTGAGGAGGAGGCAAGGGAAGTGAGTTACATAGGGTAGTGAAGTAAAATTCTTTGAAAATGGTTTTGAGGAAGAGAGCATAGATATGATTCAAGTAGAAAAGCCAATTTTGATGACATAGTGGCAGAATAACTAGAGGAAAGCAGGGAAAGTCTATCTTAGGTTGGGTTCCCAGGAAATAGATTTCGAGGTGGAAATAGGTCTGCAGGAAGGTTATTGGAGAGTGCTTTTGGTAATACCAGGGTGGAAGTGAAGGAAGCAGAACGAGGAAGGGAGAAGTATTACTGTGATATATTTGCAAAAAGGCTTTAAGCAATCCCAGGGGGAGTTTTGGAGGTGGGTTCCCCTGACTTGAGACAAAGGAGCTGGGGTTTTGTTTGTTCTTGTCCATGGGTGACTGGATGTAGACTGCCCTTGGGAGGCTCTTAAATTTGGATGAGGCAGCTACTTCAGCTGAGGGAAGTTTCTGGGGGAGGTATTCCATTTTAAGCTGTCAGTAGGCAATACTTTTGGCATTATTGGGGGATTCCATGCCTTTGTCCCTCAGCATCTACTATAAGTACAGTTTTCTTGATTAACAGGCATGTTTAACAGTTCTGGTGAAATATAAGTTTGTGTGTGTGTGTGTGTGTATGTATGTAGAGCACAGCAAGAGGGGATAGATTAGGGAAATTATGTAGTGGAAATATCAGATTTAGAACTGACTAAATTTCAGGGCACCTGGGTGGCTCAGTTGGTTAAGCATCTGCCTTCGGCTCAGGTCATGATCCCAAGGTCCTGGGATCGAGTCCCACATTGGGCTCCCTGCTCCATGGAGAGTCTGTTTCTCTTTCTCTCTCTGCCCTCCCCTCTGCTTATGCTCTCTCTCAAATAAATAAATAAGTAAATAAAATCTTCAAAAAATAAGTTTAAAAAATAAAAGAAATAGAATTGGTAAGTTTCAGAAATCAAGTATAATGGGGAAGTTGGTTATATTTTATATTCTCTATTGTGGTTTGGGAAAGGAAGGGTAAAACAGAATCTTAAAGTTGCAAAAAGGAGCACCTAAATGTAGAAAGCAAATATTAATAGACCTGAAGGAAGAATTATAGTAATATAGTAATAGTAGAGGACTTCGGTACCACACTTTTAATAATGGATAGATCATCCACACAAAATTAATAAGGGGAATATTGGATTTAAACTACATGTTAGACCATATGGACCTAAAAGACATTTATAGAACGTTGCCTCCAACAGCAGCAGAAAACACATTCTTCTCAAGGGCACATGAAACATTTTCCATGATAGATCAAAATTTAGCCTGCCAAACAAGACTTAGTAAATTTAAGAAGATTGAAATCATCCAGCATCTTTTTTTTTTTTTTTTTTGAGAGAGTATGAGAGTGAGTCCATGAGCAGGGGAGAGGGGCAGAGAAAGACAGAGAGAGAGAATTCCCAAATCCCAAGCAGACTCCTTGCTCAGCGTGGCTCGATCCCATGACCCTGAGATCATGACCTGAGCCAAAATCAAGAGTTGGATGCTTAACTGACTGAGCCACCTAGGTGCCCCTCAAGCATCTTTTCTAATCACAATGATAATGAACTGGAAATTATTTACAAGAAGAAAACTGGAAGATTGACAAAATGTGGAGATTAAACAATATGCTACTGAATAACAAAAGGATAAAAGAAAATCAAAAGGGAAATCAAATATCTTGGAGTAAATGGAAATACAGCATACCACAACTTATGGGATGCAACCAAAGCATTTCTTTTTTTTTTTTTTTTTTTAAAGATTTTATTTATTTATTTGTCAGAGAGAGTGAGCACAGGCAGACAGAGAGGCAGGCAGAGGCAGAGGGAGAAGCAGGCTCCCTGCTGAGCAAGGAGCCCGATGTGGGACTCGATCCCAGGACGCTGGGATCATGACCCGAGCCGAAGGCAGCCGCCTAACCAACTGAGCCACCCAGGCGTCCCGCAACCAAAGCATTTCTAAGAGGAAGTCCATACTGACAAATGCCTTCATTAAGAAAAAGCAGAGCTCAAATAAAAAACTTTACTTCACACCTCAAGGAACCAGAAAAGAAGAACAAACAAAGCCCAAAGGTAGTAGAAGGAAGAAATTAACATAGATCAAAGCAGAAAAAAAATGAAATAGAGACTAAAAACATAGTAGGAAAGTTCCATAAAACTAAGAGCCTTTTAAAAAATAGAGTAAAAAGACAAAGATGGCGGCATAGTAGGAGGACCCTAGGCTACCTTGTCCCTGGAACGTGGCTGGGTAAATACAAAATCATTCTGAATACTCAAGAAATTGACCCGAGGACTGATAGAAGAAACTACACAACTAGAGAGAGAGAGGAGTCCTCTCTGAGGAAGGCAGGAAGTGAGGAGAAAAGGTTTGGGGAAGTAACAGATTTCGGGTGCTATGGAGAGGAGGGAGCCCTGGTCATGAAGGAGGGTGAAAAGGAGTGGAGTGTGCAGAGACAGACACAAGGAGATCCCTTTCCCAAAGCAATTGGCTGGGAGAACAAGAGGGGCTGAATTTTATGAGTTTTTGCAAACTATGGGGCTCGAAGACTAGAGTTTGAGGTCCCCAGTCTTGGCTGGCATAGAGTCCTGAGGGTGGTGCCCTACTCCTGGAGAGGAGGCAGGCAAACAACGTTGGGGCAGACTGAATGATCTGAGGATCACCTAAGGGGCATGAGGAGAGAATGTCCATACTTTTTGGAGCACATCTATGAGAGGTGGCATTGCCTCTCTGGGAACAAAAGAACCCAGGGGAGCCATCTCCCTTGCTCATCCCTCAGCATAGGTTCAGAGACACCTGCTGAGGGCAGCTAACAGTGAGGACACTAGCTGTTTAGCTTGCTTGCTGCAAATCCCATACCCCTCTCTTCTGGCTTAACTGCCCTTCTGGGTCAAAACTGCATTGTCTCAGTGTAGTGAGATCCTTTCCCAGAGGACCAGCACAAGTCCCCACCACACCAGGTCCCTGAAGTTTGGAATTCTAAAAGTCAGCAGACCTGGATAGAGTACAGCCCAAGGTGTGCTGTGCTGTTCTAGGCAGGCAAACAACCCAGAGATAGACAATGTGAAATCAGTAATCTGAAAAATGCTTGTGATCCATGAGGGGAAATTATTTATTCCTCTGAAAGTGCTTCCCTGAGTGCTGCAAGCTCGTATTCCCATCTCAGTGGACAAAGGAGTAGGCTGGAGCCATTTCCCTCCCCTGGGCTTCAGCATAAACCAATTTTAGTAAACAGCATAGCACCAATACTCACTCCCTAACTTGCTTATACCAAGTCCCACCCCCCGTGCTCTGCTGGTGTTGCTTTTCTCTGGCAAGTATGCTTAAGAACCAGCAGAGTGGGGCCCTCCCCGAGAAGACAAGCACAAACTCCTGCATGCACCATGTCTACTGCCCATAGAGTCATGCAAGTCTTCAGTTCTAGTGGAAGAAGCATCAAGTCTCATTTAACAAGCAGATCAGAGCACACCTAGTTAAAACTTGCCGCACTCTGGCCGCAGTCCAAACACTCCCCATGCAAGCGAGGAGAAACTCTGCAGATGACTGGCCTGAGGGCTAGAGCAGCTCAAACACAGCAACAGATGCTCACAGCACACACCAGAGACACTTCCTGAAGCACTAGGCCCTGGACATTATATGATCTCTTCTTCATAAAGCCATTACTCTCAGAAGCAGGAAACATAACAGGCTTTCCTAACATGTAGAAGAAGACAGAAACCTAGACAAAATGCCAAGACAGAGGATTCATCCCAAAGAAAGAACAAGAAAAGGCCATGGCCAGGGATTTAATCAAAACAGATACATCACATGTGCCTGATCCATAATTTAAAGCAACAATCATAAGGGTACCACTAGCTAGGCTTGAGAAAAGAATGGTAGACAAAGGGAGACTCTTACTGCAGAGATAAAAGAGCTAAAAAACAATCAGGTCAAAATGAAAAATGCACTAACAGAGATTCAAAACCAACTGGATGTAATGACCACAAGGACGGAAGAAGCAGAGGAATGAATAAGTGATATAGACAATAGACTCATGGAAAAATAATGAAACTGACAAAAGAGAAAAAGGACATTTTTAGATAATGAAAGTAGTCTTGGGAAACTCAGTGCCTCTATCAAATGTAATAACATTTGTATCGTAAGAGTCCCAGAAGAAGAAGAAGAGAGAAAAAGGGGCAGAAGTTTTATTGGAAGAAATAATAGCTGAAAACTTTCCTGATCTGGGAAAGGAAACAGACTTCCAAATTCAGGAGGCATAGAGAACTCCAAAAACAAAACAGGTCAACATCAAGACATATTGTAGTTAAATTTGTAAAAAAAAAAACAACCCTAAAAGCAGCAAGACAAAAGAAGCACCTAACTTACAACAGAAGACCCATAAGACTAGTTGCAGATCTCTCCACAGAAAGTTGGCAGGCCAGAAGAGAGTGGCATGATGTATTCAAATTCCTGAATGGTAAAAGTACCCTGTTTAGCAAGACTGTCATTCAGAATGGAAGGAAAGATAAGGAGTTTCCCAGACAAAAACTAAAGGGTTCCTGACCACTAAACTAGCCTGCAAGAAATATTAGAGGGGACTCTTTGAAAGGGAAAGAAAGACCCAAAGGAGTAAAGACTAGACAGGAACAGAGAAAATCTCCAGTAATGACAAAACAAATAACAAAATGTCACTAAATACATATCTGTCAATAATAACTGAGTTAAATGGACTAAATGTTCTAATCAAAAGACAAGGGTGTCAGAATGGATTAAAAAAAAACCGTCTATATACTGCCTACAAGATACTCATTTTATTATTTTACTTTATTTTTTAAAGACTTTATTTATTTCAGAGAGAGAGAGAGAGAGAGAGAGAGAGAGAGAGAGAGTGAGCATGCAAGCATGGTGGGGGAGGGGGCAAAGGGAGAAGCAGACTCCCCACTGAGCAGGGAGTCTTGAATCAAAGGCAGACACTTAACCGACTGAGCCACCCAGGTGCCCCAAGAGACTCACTTTAGACCTAAAGACACCTGTAGATTGAAAGTGAGGGGATAGAGGACAATTTATCATGCTAATGGACATCAAAAGAAAGCCCAAGTAGCAGTACTCATATCAGACAAACTGGATTTTAAATCAGAGACTCTAACAAGAAATGAAGAAAGGCACAGTATCATAATGAAGGGATCTATCCATCAAGGAGATCAAACAACTGTAAATATTTATGCCCCCAACTGGGGAGCACCGAAATATATAAAACAATTAATAACAAACATAAATGAACTCATTGATAATAATACGATAATAGTAGGGGACTGTAACACTCCACTTATTAGTGGACAGATTATCTAAGTGGAAAACCAACAAGGAAGCAATAACTTTGAATGACACACTGGACCACATGGACTTAACATATATTCAGAACACTTCATCCTAAAGCAGCAGAATACACATTCTTGTCAAGTGCACATGGGGCATTCTTCAGAATAGATCACATACTAGGTCACAGATCAGGTCTCAACAGTACAAAAAGACCGAGATCATACCAATACATCTTCTTTGACTATAGTGCTATGAAACTTGAAGTCAACCACAAGAAAAAGTTTGGAAAGACCACAAATTCATGGAGATTAAAGAACATCCTACTGAAGAATGAATGAGTCAACAAATGAATACTTTGTCTTATTAAAGACGAAATAAAAAAAATACATGGAAACAAATGAAAATGAAAACATAATGCTCCAAAACGTTTGGGATACAGCAAAAACAGCCATAAGAGGGGAGTATATAGCAATACAGGCCTACTCAGGAAGCAAGAAAAGTCTCAAATAACCAAACTAATGTTAAATTTAAAGGAGCTAGAAAAAGAACAACAAACAAAGCCTAAAGCCAGCAAAAGGGAAATAAAGATTAGAGCAGAAATAAATGATATAGAGGAGCGCCTGTGTGGCTCAGTGGGTTAAAGCCTCTGCCTTCGGCTCAGGTCATGATCCTAGGGTCCTGGGATCGAGCCCCACATCGGGCTCTCTGCTCAGCGGGGAGCCTGCTTCCCCCTCTCTCTCTGCCTGCCTCTCTGCCTACTTGTGATCTCTGTCTGTCAAATAAATAAATAAAATCTTAAAAAAAATAAATGATATAGAAACTAAAAAAAGATTAGAGCAGATCAATGAAACCAGGAGCTGGTTCTTTGAAAAAATTTAATAAAATTGATAAACCCCCTAGACAGATTTATCAAAAAGAAGAGACAAAGGCCCCAAGTAAATAAAATCACAAATGGGAAAAGATAAGTAACAGCCAACACCACACATATACAAACAATCATAAGAAAATATAATGAAAAATTATATACCACCAAATTGGACAATCTGAAAGAAGTGGATAAAATCCTAGAAACATATAAACTACCAAAACTGAAATAGGAGGAAATAGAAAACTTGAACAGACCAAAAACCAGAAAAGAGATTGTTCTCCCAACACACAGAAGTCCAGAGCCAGATGGCTTCGTGGGTGAATTCTACTAAGCATTTAAAGAAGGGTTAATACCTATTCTTCTCAAATTATTTCAAGAAATAGAAATGGAAGGAAAACTTCCAAACTCATTCTATGAGGCTAGCATTACCCTGATTCTAAAACGAAAGACTCCACTAAAAAAGAGAACTACAAGCCAGTATCCCTGATGAACATGCATGCAAAAATTCTCAACAAAATACTAGCAAATAGAATCCAGCGTACATTAAATGAACCATTCACCACGATCAGGTGGGATTTATTCCTGCACTGTAAGGGTGGTTCAGTATTTGCAAATCAGTCAACTTGATATACCACATTAATAAAAGAAAAGATAGGAACTATATAATCCTCTGAATAAATGCAGAACAAGCATCTGACAAAGTATAGCGTCCATGCTTTTTTTTTTAAGTTTTTTTTTTTTTTTTTTAATTTGACATAGAGAAAGATCACAAGTAAGCAGAGCAGCAGGCAGAGAGACGGGGAGGCAGGCTCCCCGCTGAGCAGAGAGCCCAATGCGGGGCTTGATGCCAGGACTCTGAGATCATGACCTGAGCCGAAGGCGGAGGCTTAACCCACTGAGCCACCCAGGCGCCCCAGCATCCATTCTTGACAAAAAACCTTCAACAAAGTAGGGATAGAGGGAGCATATCTCAACATCGTAAAGCTGATATACAAAAGACCCACAGCTAATATAATCCTGAATGGGGAAAAACTGAGAACTTTTCCTCTGTGGTCAGGAATAAGGCAGGGATGTCCACTGTCACCACTGTTATTTAACATAGTACTGGACGTTCTAGCCTCAGCAATCAGACAACAAAAAGAAAAGGCATCCAGATCTACAAGAAAGAAGTCAAACTTTCACTATTTGCAGATGACATGATAGTCTATGTACAAAACCCAAAGGGCTCCACCAAAAAATTTCTAGAAGTGATATACCAATTCAGTAAAGTCTCAGGATACAAAATCCATGTACAGAAATCTTGCATTTCTATACACCAGTAATGAAGCTGCAGAAAGAGAAATCAAGGAGTTAATCCCATTTACAATTGCACCAAAAACCATAAGATACCTAGGAATAAACCTAACCAAAAGAGTAAAAGATCTGTACTCTTTAAAACTATAGAACACTGATAAAAGAAACTGAAGGGGACACAAAGAAATGGAAAGACATTCCATGCTCATGGATTGGAAGAACAAATATTGTTAAAATGTCTATACTACCCAAAGCAGTCTACACACTTAATGCAACCCTATCAAAATACCACTAGCATTTTTCACAGAGGTAGAACAATCCAAAAGTTTGTTTGGAAACACAAAAGATCCTGAATAGCCAAAGCAACCTTGAAAAAGAAAAATGAAGCTAGAGGCATTGGAATTCCAGACTTCAAGTTATATCCTAAAGCTGTAGTGATCAAGACAGTGTGGTACTGGCAGAAAAATAGTTGCATAGGTCAGTGGAACAGAATAGAAAACCCAGAAATGAACCCAGAACTGTATGGTCAATTAATCTTTGACAGAGCATGGAAGAATATCCAATGGAAAAAAGACAGTCTCTTCAACAAATGGTGTTGGGAAAACTGGACAGCAACATGCAAAAGAATGAAACTGGACCACTTTCTTAGCCATACACAAAACTAAATTCAAAATGGATGAAAGATCTAAATGTGAGACAGGAAGCCATTAAAATCCTAGAGGAGAACATAGGTAGCAACTTCTTTGGTTTCAGCCGTAGCAACTTCTTACTAGATATGTCTCCTGAGAAAAGGGAAACAAAACCAAGGATAAACTATTGGGACTTCATCAAGGCAAAAATCTTCTGCACAGAGAAGGAAATAATCAAGGAAACTAAAAGGCAGTCTTTGGAAGAGACTTCCAAAGAAGATAGATATTTGCAAATGACATATCTGGTGAAGGTTTAGTATCCAAGATCTATAAAGAACTTATCAAACTCAACACCCCAAAACCAAATAATCCAGTTAAGAAAAGGGCAGAAGACATGAATAGACATTTTTCCAAAGAAGACAAACAGATGGCCAATAGACACATGAAAAATGCTCAACATCACTGAACATGAGGGGAAATACAAGTCAAAACTACAATGAGATATACGTTACACCAGTCAGAACCGTTAAAATTAACAATGGTGGAAACAACCATGATGGAAGAAACAAACCAAGTGTTGTTGAGGATGTGGTGGAAAGGGGAACCCTCTTCCACTGTTGATGGGAATGCAAACTGGTGCAGCCACTGTGGAAAACAGTATGGAAATTCCTCAGAAAGTTAAAAATAGAACTACCCTATGATCTGGCAATTGTACTACTATGTATTTACTCAGAGGATATAAAAATACTCATTGGAAGGGACACATGCACCCTGATGTGTATAGCAGCGTTATCAACAATAGCCACATTATGGAAAGAGCCCTAATGTCCATCAAGTGAGGAACGGATAAGGAAGTGGTATGTATGTATATATGTATGGAATATTACTCAGGTATAAAAAATGAAATCTTCCCATTTACAATGATGTGGATGGAGCTAGAGAGAGCGAAATAAGTTAGAGAAAGATAAATATCTTATGATTTCACTCATATGTGGAATTTAAGAAACAAAACAGGTGAACATAGGAGGAAAAAAAAAGACAAATCAGAAAACAGACTCAACTACAGAGAGCAAACTGAGGGTTGCTGGATGGGAGGGGCCTGGAGGGAGGGGTGAAGTAGGTGAGGGGGATTAAAGAGAGCACTTGTGATGAGCACTGGGTGTTGTATGTAAGTGATGAGTCACTAAATTCTACACCTAAAACTAATATTACACTGGATGGTAACTAACTGGAATTTAAAGAAAAACTTGGAAAAAAAATAGAAAAAACTTTAGCTAGATGCCCTAAAAAATGTAAAAAGGACTCATAGTAAAATTGAAAATGAAAAGAAGGTATTTCAAGTGATATCATATAGAGGATCATTAGAGACTACTATGAACAAGCATAAGCTAACAAGTCGATAACCTAGAAGTAGTGGATAAATTCCTAGAAATATGCAAACTACCAAGATTGAATCATAAAGAAATAAAAATCTGAATAGATAGGAGATTGAATCAATAATAACCCCCCCACCAAACAAATGTTCAAAACTGATGAATTCTACTGAAGTTTTAAAGAAATAATACCAATTCTTAAATTCTTCCAAAAATTGAAGAGGAGGGAGTACTTCCAACTCATTTTGTGAGGCCACCATTATCCAGATATCAAAACCAGAAGGACATACTATGAGGAAAAAAAAATTATTGGCTGATACTCCTGATGAACATAGATGCAAAAATTCTCAACAAAATATCACTACACTGAATTCAACAGTGCATTAAAAGGATCATACAGCATGCGAAAGTGGGATGTCTTCAAGGCATGCAAGGATGATTCTATATCTTCAACAAACAATTCACCCCACTGACAAAAGAAAGGATAAAAATCATGATCTTATCAGTAGATACAGGAAAGACATTTGATGAAATTTAATATCTACTCATGATAAAAACTCAACAAACTGGGTATAAAGCAAACATGCTTCCACAGAATAAAAGTCATATATGACAAGCCCACAGCTAATGTTATATTCTCAGTGGTGACTTTCAGCTTTTCACCTAAGATCAGGAAGAAGACAAGGATGCCAACTCTGGATGTTTATTTAACACAGTACTGGAAATCCTAGCTGGAGTAGTTAGGCTAAGGAATAGAATTAAAAGTCATCCAAATCAGAAGCAAGGGAGTAAAACTGTCTTTCCCTGAAGATGACATCACATTATATATAGAAAAGATCCATGAAAAAAACTGTTAGAGCTGATTAATTCAGTAAAGTTGTGGATACAAAATCAACATATAAAAAACTCTCGTGTTTCTATATACTAATAAACTGTCAGAAAGAGGAATTAAGAAAATGATCCTATTTACAACTGCATCAAAAAGAATGAAATATCTAGGCATGAATTTGACCAAGGAGGTGAGAGATCTGTACACTGTAAACTAACACATTAATTAAAAAATTGAAGGAGACACAAATAAAGGAAAGCTATTTTGTGCTCATGGATTGGAAGAGTTAATTTTGTTAAAATGTCTATACTATCCAAATGCACTATAGATTCAGTGTAATCTTTATCAAAATTCCAATGGCGTTTTTCACAGAAATAGAACATAGTCCTAAAATATGTATGAAATCATAAAAATAGCCTAAACAATCTTGAGAAAGAACAGAGCTCCAAATGATCACACTTCCTGATTTCAAATTATGTTACAAAAGGAGTAATCAAAACAGTATGGTATTGGCATAAAAACAAACACACAGATCAATTAAACAGAATAGAGAGCCTCAAAATAAGCCCATGTGTATATGGTCAATTAATTTACAACAGAGGAGCCAAGAGTGTACAATGGGGAAGCATAGTCTGTTCAATAAATAGTGTTGGGAAAACTACATTTATTATGTAAAATAATGAATTTGGTCTCCTGTCTTATACTATGAACAAAAATCAACTCAAAATGGATTGAAGATTTAACATAAGACCTGAAACCATAAAAGGTGAAGAAAACATAGGTGGTAAGCTCCTTGACATTTGTCTTTGTGATGATGTTTTGGATATGATACCAAACCACAAGCAATAAAATTAAAAATAAACAAGTTGGGACTACATCAAAGTAAAAAGATTCTGCACAGCAAAAGAAACAACGAAAATGGAAAGGCAACCTACAGAATGGGAGAAAATACTTGCAGATATATTAGATAAGATGTTAGTGTTCAAAGTATGTAAGGAACTCATATAACTCAATAACAAAAGTGCAAACAATCTGATTAAAAAATGGACAGAGGAATTGAAAATTTTTTTCCAAAGAAGACCTACCTATGAAGAGGTGCCCAATATTGCTAACCACCAGAGAGATGCAAATCAAAACCCTAGTGGATATTACCTCCTGCCTGTTAGAGTGGCTGTCTTTGAAAAGAAGAGAGCTCTCTCTTGCCCTATGTAGTAGGCTGGATAATAACCCTCTAATATGTCCATGTTATAATCTCTGGACTCTGAGTATGTGAATGCATTACCTTCTATGGCAAAAAGGACTTTGCAGATGAGATTGAGTTAAGAATCTTGAGATGGAAAAAGTATCCTGGATTGATCAGATGGACCCAGTGATACAAATATTCTTAGCAGGGGAAGACAGAGGGAGACTGTACTGTTGGAGAAAATGCAATGGGTTAAGCCAAATACTGTGCTGCTTGCTTTGAAGATGGAGTTAGGGACCATGAACCAAGGAATGGAAGAACTACAGCTCTAGGAGCTAGAAAAGGCAAGGGAATGGATTTTCCCTTAGAATCTGCAGAGAGAAGACACCCCTGATGACACCTTGATTTCAGCCCAGTGCAACTTATTTAGAGCTTTGGACATCCAGCACTATAAGAGAATAAAAGTGTGTTGTTTTAAGGCCCCCGTCTGCCTAAGAAGATAAGAGATAACACGTGGTGATGGTTGTGGATGTGCGGAAAAGGGAACTCTTGTGCACTGTTGGTTGGAATGGAACTTAGTTCAGCTATTATGGAAACAGTATGGAGGTTTTCCAACAGACCAAAAGAAGAATTATCATATGATTGAGCATATGGGTGTTTATATCCAAAGGATAAGAAAACGGGATAGTGAGGAGATAACCTGCACTGCTCCCAATTTTATTGCAGCCTTATTCACAATAGCCAAGATATGGAAATAATCTAAGTGCCCATTTGTGGATGAGCGAATAAAGAAGTTGTAGTGTGTGCGTGTGTGTGTGTACACAATAGAGTATTATTCAGTCATGAGAAAGAAGGAAATCCTGCCTTTTGTGACTACATGATGAACCTTTAGGTAGTAATACTAAGTGAGATAAGTCGGACCTAGAAAGACAAATGCTGTATGGTATCACTTATATGTGGAATCTAAAAAGGCTGAACTCATAAAAACACAGAGTACAATGGTGGTTACTTGGGGCATGGGTGGTGATGCAACTAGAAGAGTAAGTTCTGGAGATCTAATGCACAGAGTAGTGATTATGGTCAACAATATTTGTATTATATAGGCTTAAGTTACCGAGAGATTGGATGTTAAGTATTTTCAAAAAAGAACATATTTTTCAAAAAAGTATTTTCAAGGGGCCCCTGGGTGGCTCAGTGGGTTAAGCCTCTGCGTTCGGCTCAGGTCATGATCCCAGGGTCCTGGGATCAAGCCCCACATCAGGCTCCTGCTCAGCAGGGAGCCTGCTTCTCTCTCTCTGCCTGCTTCTCTGCCTACTTCTGCCTACTTGTGATCTCTCTCTGTGTCAAATAAATAAAATAAAATAAAATAAAATATTTTCAAAAAATTACCACACTAAGGTAGTAATCATATGGCAATATATAAATGTATCAAATCAACATGTTGTACATATTCACAATGTTATATGTTAATTTTATCTCAATAATAAAGCCAAACCAAACTGACCAAAGATAATGGGAGGTTGTTGTTTTGGTCACTTATCTCCTACTACAGGTTACTTTCAGTATTTCTCTCTTACAAAACCATGTTGTAGTGAACGTGCTTGTATATTTTGGATTGTAGGGCATTTGCATCTCTTCTAGGTTTTTCTAAATTGATATTTCTGAAATTTATCTTTGAACTTATTTTTTTCTTTTACAAAAAACTTTTTGGAAAAAAACCCCTTTTTGGTAAAAGTTATTGTAATGTCCTACTAAAATAGTAAGTTAGTTGACTAGGGACAGTTTCTAAGTTAGTTGACTAGGGACAGTTTCTAAGTATCAAAATTGTTGAAGATATTAGTACCATATAAATTTTATTTTATAAAATACTTATCTAAATTCATATTTTTAGTTTTGTTAAGTTGTATATTACTGAAATTTGACTGTGAATAAATTTGCTATTTGATTTAGATATTCACCAGTTTATATGACAGCTAATAATACCATGTAGGCCTTTAAAAGTTTTTGTATTGTGGTATATTTGCCTAATCATGAACTGGATTGAGTAGGTTTTGGTAAGTTACTAGGTAGTGAATTAGTTCTGCTTATAAATGTAAATGTCTGGCTAATTTTGATAAATTTAAATATGACCTCAATTTAAATTTCATTTAATTTGTTATGTAGTTACTGATTCTTATTATTTTCTAATAAATTAAAAAAAACCTACCCAATCATTTTTTTTCATTTTGCTACTGTCTTTATTGTATCCATTTTTCAAAGGTACAGCTTACACATTGCCAAATGTTAATAAATTTATAGTAATTACATCACTAATTTATTGAAATCTCTTGGAAATAATTTTTTATTAGTACAGAATATGAAAACGATAAATAAAAGTTAGCTCCTTGTAGTATTAATCTTAATGTATTTCTGTAGCAGGGTTGTGTACGTGAAGTATTAAAGAAATTAGGAAACCATTTGGATCTGCAAAAAGAATTATAAAACAATGTAGCACAAATTAAAATTGATTCTAAATTTTGGCAGTGGGGAATTATCAAATAGATAAGGAACATATGTTTATTTACTCAGTCAAGCATTTTTAATAAAATCAGGTCAACAGTATTGGTAGGAAAGAAGTGCTAATTAATAGAGCATAAGAAACAAAGACCACATTTTTTTAACTACAGAGTTTTAGCTGCATTTAAAATTCTAGTTCTCCGATAGCCTGAGAGAACACACGTAAGAGCACATGCCTTTCTGCTCTCATGCATGATGCAGCCAAATGCCATCAGCCTTTTTTCCTTTCTGGCATAGCACATTATTTTGTGTTGGCCTTATTTCCTCTTATATGCCTGTTTCTGCTTTCCCTTCTGGCTCCGGCTTCATTTAGCCTCCTGCTTCAGGTTCTGCTTGTTTTCCTGGCTCTGGCTGTGTTTATCTTCCATCCTCTGCTTCCTCTGTCAGCCCAGAAGGTCCCACACCTCCTGCCTCTCTGAAGTTCATTTCCTTTCCTCTGCTCCATGATTGTACTTACCTTCTGGCCCCAGTAAACCTCCCTCTTCTGACTTGTGCACCCAGAATTACAATGATTTGAAACCTCTAGGGTGACCCAGCAACCCGTCACATCTGCATGTGTTATAGGTGATTATAAAGGCACGTCATGTTACTTGGCTATTTTTAAGTCTTAACCTGCTCTCTGAAACTTTAGGAATATTCTTAAAGTCATGGGGAACTCAGAAGATAGAGATTTGTCCTGAGGTTATAAGGTATAATCTATCTCTAGTTACTGTTAGAAGAGTGTTATTCAAACTGGGTCGTGAAATCAATTAAGAGGAAGTATAACTAGCAATTAAGAATAAAGTTGTAAATGGAAAAGGTGATATTATTGTGCGTTGTCCTTTGTAAGTATTGTTTGATGAAATTTTATTGTATGCATTTATATAAATATATGTAAATATTTACTCTATGTAAAATGTATTATTGTGGATCAAGTCAAAAAACATTTGACTCTCATTGCATAGAAAATTTACTTTCAGCCTTGGTTACTTTCAGATGATACTAATTCAAAGAGATCATTACAGGGGTGCCTGGGTGGCTCAGTCGGTTAAGTGTCCAACTCTTGATCTCAGGGTGGTGAGTTTGAGCCCCGTAAAGACCTCCATGCCTGGAGCCTACCAAGAAAAAAAAAGTCAAAAGAGATCACGCCACATGGTTGTGATCAACTTTAGAAGCATATATAAAAAACCTTGAAAGACTTGGTGTGAGCTACATCAAATTTAGTAGAATACCTTGAATTCTTTTTTTTTAATTTATTTTTTATTAATTATTTTTATTAACGTATAATGTATTATTTGCCCCAGGGGTACAGGTCTGTGATTCATCAGGCTTACACATTTCACAGCACTCAACCATATCACATACCCTCCCCAAAGTCCATAACCCCACCACCCTCTCCCTACCTGCCTTACTCCCCAGCAACCCTGTTTGTTTTGTGAGATTAAGAGTCTCTTATGAATACTTTGAATTCTATCACAGCCTTTGCATGAGCCCCAGAACAACATTACCCAGAGATGCCTGACTTAACACTTCATCTGGTGAAGCCACTGTGAAAACTGGGATTCTAAAGCGTAATTCAGCAGCATCTGGGCATTTGAAGCTCTGTTGCAGCTCTTCTGGTCTTAACGCTACGTTGGAAGTGATTAGGCTAAGAGGATTGCCCTGAAAGATATGTAGATATTGAAGTCCTTACTCATCTTCCTATTGAAATCCTTTTTTTTTTTTTTTTAAAGATTTATTTATTTATCTTAGAGTGAGAAAGAGTGAAAGTGAGCACGGGGAGGGGAAAGGGAGAGGGAGAGAGAAACTTCAGCAGACTCTGCACTGAGCATGGAGCCCAACATGGGGCTCGATCTTGACCCTGAGATCCTGACCTAAGCCAAAGTCAAGAGCCGGTTGCTTAACCTACTGCACCACTGAGGGGCTCCCTTATTGAAATCTTAGAGAAATTGAATTCATTGAGATAGTGATTTTTTGTTTGTTTTTGTTTTTTTGCTTTTTGTTTTGTTCAGACTTAGGGAAGGACAGCTGAAACACAAGAATGTTCTCAAAGGCATATTAAAACTGTCCTTCTCTCTCTCTTCCTTTTTTTTTTTTTTTTTCTTAAAAACAAGTACCACTACTACTACCAATTGTTGAGTACTTAAGATGTGAACCAGGGCTTTTCTGTCTGTATTTTATTAAAAGGTCGACTTTGGGAAGTAAATATTATCTTAATCCTCATTTTTATAAATGAGGACTCTGGTTCAAGAGAGAGGAGGGCGTTGTCCATGGTATCATAGGTAGTGTGAAATCAGGGTGTAAACCCAGTGTTTCTGACTTGATTTGCATTCTTAAATCATGGTGATTATGGTAACCCTTTTTTCCTCTCAAGTTTTATTTATTTATTTAGTAATAAAGATTTTATTTATTTGAGAGAGAGAGAGTGAGCGAACTAGAGAGAGCATGAGGGGAGGAGAGAGAGGAAGAAGCGGGCTCACCTGCTGAGCAGGGAGCTCCACACGGGGTTCTCGATCTCAGGACCCTGGGATCATGACCTGAGCCAAAGGCAGACACTTAACTGATTGAGCCACCCAGGCTCCCCTCTCTCAAGTTCTAAAAACTGATCTATAAAAAGACAGATCACCAGAATATACCTAAGTGCAGCTGATGCTTGAACAACACAGGTTTGAACTGTGTGGGTCCACTTATATGCAGATTTCCCCCCATAAATACAGGACAGTACTGTAAATGTATTTTCTGAATAATAATTTCATTTCTCTAGCTTGCTGTAAGAATACAGTATATAATAACATACAAAAGGTTTGTTAACTGACTGTATGTTATTGGTAAGGCTTCTGGTCAACAGTAGGCTATTGGCTAAATTTCTGGGGAGTCACAAGTTATACACTGATTTTTGACTGTGTAGGGCTGGCCACCCTTAAGCCCATGTTGTTTCGGGCTCAACTGTAATTTTATTTTTTCCCTTACAGTGAGTTAATTTTTGTGATATCATCGACCAAAACACGCATTTTTTTCACCACTCTTGATTTGTGATACTATTCTATACGTTTTGTTTGTTTGTTTTAATCACTATTTGCTTAAACTTCAGTGATCCTTAGAAGTGGGTTCCTTTTTACATTTAATACCAACTTTGTCTATTTTGTATTTAATTGATCATTATTTTCTTCTTTATGATCCTTTTCTCTTAGGCATTGAGAAAAGTTTCTCTTACACCCTTGTGCGGAAAGTCATCCGATGATGTTTATTTAATGTGATAAGTCTGCCTAGAGGTAGAGTTCTGAACTTGGTGACCTCTAGTCCCTTCCTTTTTTTTTTTTTTTTTAACTTAAAACTCTGGTTTAGTTTTCCTGTCTGTAACAAGGAAGTGAGTCAACATTTATTGGGAGCTCATCATGTGCTACTCATTGAATGATGTGTTGCATAATATTGCAAACATATAGAAAAGTGTAGATAGTAAACATGTGCCATGCATTTTCCCATTACTTTATGTAATCTGAACTGTCACTTTATGAGGTAGCTATTATAGTGTCCATTTTTAGAAATGGTTTATAAAATGGTTAAGTAACTTGCCAAGTAGTGAATGAGCATTGGGTCCAGTGTTCAAACACCCCTCTGCTTGACTCCAAAGCCCATACTCTTCCATATAAAAAGTGACAAAATTAAATTGGGAGTTCATGTTGTTTCTTTATTATAAACTCCAATATGTCACATTAAATCCCCTTAAGATCTTCATTTTTTTTTTTAAGATCTTCATTTTCTCTGAGAGTGTCTTATGGACAGCACGAGAGATTTAGTGTTTTTCTTGATTCTTTTTCATTTTTTTTCTGAAAAATCTCATTATTTTAAGTGCTCTCATATGTTGTGACAGCAGGTTCCTTTGTCAGCCATCCTGTTCAGAATAAATAACCTGGGCTGTGCCAGCATGATTTATTGCTGCTACTTCCTTTCTTTATGTTTTGAGTAATTTTATCATCAAGGGATATAAAGTATTTTAGACATGTGCAAATGCTTGAGCAACTAAAGCGGTTCACCTGGCTGTTTGGCTAACTGCCCCGTGGACAGTGCTCCATCGGATGACAGAGAAAAGAAAAAAGAATAAATACATCTCCTCACCCAAGATCTGTACAGAATCACATCCCCATTTCTCCTCTAACGACCCCTACCGAGAACTGCCATAGCATTTCAAATCATCAGCAAATTTATACATACGATTCCTTGAGCAACTCTGTCATTGTGATGAGGGCAGAAAAACTTGTTCAGCAAGTCCCCTCGCTGAACAGGTGGTGTTAACTATAAATCTCTTCCTTGGGAACTTTGAAAATGTGTAAGATTGTTTAATTTTTAAACTGCTTATAAGCATAGGGTATGCCGGATGTTTCTTCTTTTTTAAACCAGATGATATCTTGAAAATATATACATTTAGTTATGAAAATGTATAATTACGTTAGGGAAAATTTGAAAAGATAGAGGCGGGAAGCATAAAATCACCCACAATCTTGCCACTCTAATAAAAATAGTATTAATATTTTGATGTATTTTGTGCTTACCTTTTAAAAAATCTTCTACATTTGATGGGGCGCCTGGGTGGCTCAGTGGGTTAAAGCCTCTGCCTTCGGCTTGGGTCATGATCCCAGGGTCCTGGGATCGAGCCCCGCATCGGGCTCTCTGCTCAGCGGGAAGCCTGCTTCCTCCTCTCTCTCTGCCTGCCTTTGTGCCTGCTTGTGATCTCTGTCTAGTAAATAAATAAATAAAATATTAAAAAAAATAAAAAAATAAAAAATCTTCTACATTTGAAATAAAAAAACTTAGAGCTAGTCTCTCAGATAATGTCTTAACACCTCTTCTGGACCCAGCGCTACGTGATTTACAGTGATGATGCTGAGAAGTTTCAAAAAGTGTCTATTTGTGTTGTTGTGTGTATTTACTTAATCAGATACAGATACCCTTCTAATGCAGACTGATTTGTTGTGTTTATGCTGAATTATTAATTCTTATCAACTATGGAAAAATAGTTTTTCATTTTTCACAATTTACTTGGTTTCTCAATTGTAAAAAGTAATGACCCTATTTTTTGTGAGCACTTCTTAGATTTTTGAGGATGTGTTTTTCTCTATAAAGCTCTAGAAATTAATGATAGTTTTTTTGTTTGTTTGTTTGTTTGTTTTTTGCTTGGGTGACCTTTTAAGGGTGAACTCCAGGTCACAACACATTAACTGTCAGTTCAACTACACCAAGGTTTGTGGAGACAATGGCTTCTGTGCCCAAGCAGGTTGCAAATAAATTTTGAATGGAACCTGGCATCACCCTGAAGGAATTCTAACTTCACACTGTTGGGGTAGTATACCAAGATGGCTTCAGAGTAGACTAACTTTACACAGCATAATGATAGTTTTTTCCTTTTTTTTTTTTTAAGTGTTTGATGCGATGGCAAATCACCAACGTTTTTAGATTGCCTCTCTCTCTCTATATATAGATCAATTACTGTTGGCTTCCCTGATAGCACAGTTCCTTAAGTGGTTGTATTCTATTATATAGTTTAGGTGGTAGAGAGACATTTTTAGTCTTGTTTTTGCAACCGTGTAAATATGACCAAACTAGATAGAGGTCTCAACTACCCACCCATTCTTCCTGATGTTTTTGAATGTTTACTAGGTGCCCAGCATTGTTCAAAATTCTTGGGACCCCTAGATGAATAAGACATAATCCCTGTTTCAGAGGGCTCACTTACATGAAATTATTAGGACATTGTGTATGGAATTTGATTAATATTTTTGGTTATAGTAGTTTACTATTTTTATTTAAATTTTATTCACTTATTTTCAAATATTATACAAAAGTTACAAAAAATTTGCAATGAAAATTTCTTTTCCAAACTTTTCCTATTCGCCTATTATTATCCCCTCCTTAGGAGAATATATTCACAGAAATGAAATATAAATATTTTAAAGTTGGATAATTAAATATTTTGAATTTAGTTTTGAAAGGAAGTTCAGTTTTGAAAAGGGTACTTTCACTTACTCTGTAAGCAGTATGTGCACTATTTAATCTTTTAAAATGTTTTTTATCCAGCATTAACACAACTTTGCTAATTACAAACAGAGGCTGAGTTAAATAAGTTGCTCATGATCACATAAATACCAGGTAACATAGATAAGAAATAGGATCTAGGTCTGTCTAAATTCTCCTGAGCCCATTTTCCTTTCACTAGCTACTTTATACAAAATTAATGCTCTGGAATTTCAGTTGAGTTACTTTAAAAGTTTGTTAATTGGGGGCACCTGGGTGGCTCAGTGGGTTAAATCCTCTGCCTTCGGTTCAGGTCATGATCCCAGGGTCCTGGGATTGAGCCTGCATCTGGCTCTCTGCTCAGTGGGGAGCCTGTTTCCTCCTCTCTCTCTGCCTGCCTCTCTGCCTACTTGTGATCTCTGTCTGTCAAATAAAGAAATAAAATCTTAAAAAAAAAAGTTTGCTGGGGCGCCTGGGTGGCTCAGTGGGTTAAAGCCGCTGCCTTCGGCTCAGGTCAGGATCCCAGCGTCCTGGGATCGAGCCCCGCATCGGGCTCTCTGCTCAGCAGGGAGCCTGCGTCCTCCCTTCTCTCTCTGCCTGCCTCTCTGCCTACTTGTGATCTGTCTGTCAAATAAATAAATAAAATCTTTAAAAAAAAAAAAAGTTTGCTAATTGATTTTCCCTCAGAAAATGGTTAGGAAAAATATCTTTGCCCCAAACTGATAATGATAAGGTTGAGTAACTAGTGAAAGAAATTTGAGAAAAGATATATGAAGAAAAGATGACAGTTTTTAAATGACGCACTCAAGTATTTACTTGCTCATGTTAATATAAAAGAAGAATTAAAAATCACTTTGTCTTGAATTTACTTTCCTTTTTGGATATCTATCTATCTATCTATCTATGTATAACTTGGAAAAAATTAAGCTTGTATTCTCTCTGAGCAAATATCATCTGGTATTGAAGGGACATCTTTGGTGTTAGGGGGAAAATAATTTGACATTGAAAAGTTGCCACATATGTAATCCAGATGGATTATGTAACATTTGTGGACTAACTCTAGTATAGAAAGGACTTCAGCATTCATTGATAACCACCTTATTGACTTAACAGTTTGACCAATGTTCTCTTCCATTATTCATAAGTATTCCAAATATTTGTGAGTAGCTCTTTCTCATAGGCAAAGGTAGTGACAGCTAGAATTTAAGAGCCATGGTTTCTAAAGCACTGATCTATTTGCTGTGAGTAAAATGCCAAAAAAATTAGTCCATTTATAGTTGTATGCAAATGTTAAAATAAATGGCATAAATAGGCATATTTATAAATAGGCATAAATAAATGGCATAAATTATGTGGTTGTTAATGAAAATGTCCATATTTCCCCCAAATATGTCCAGATATTTACATAGATCTTGTGGCAGAAAGGTGCGTGGCCCTTTTGAGGAACTAAAAGAGAACCAGAGTGACTGAAGTCAGATTAAGAGGGGACCCTGAATAGATCGGGGCCGATGGTAGTAATAGCTTTAAGAACCAAAGGTAGAGGTAGATGCCCTGAGAAGGTGTTTGTCCTCTGGTCTGTCTTACTATTTCATTTTACATTTACAATAAAGAGTAGAAATCTTTCACTATGTAATCTGTTTTCTTTGCCTTTTCTCCCCATTTTTGTAGTTCTGATATTATAAATGTTTGGTGGCTTGGTTTAATTTTAATCTTTTCGTAATATCCTCAGCCTCCTCTTTCTTTAGATATTGGTTTCTATAAATGTTCGGTGGCTTGGTTTAATTTTAATCTTTTCATAATATCCTCAGCCTCCTCTTTCTTTAGAATTGGTTCCCTAACAGTAACATAGTCTGTGATATAGCTGGGCTAGATAGTTGGGGAGCACAGTTCTTTTCTCGAGTGAGTTAGATTTCCCAGAGCAAAATCTTCCAGACTTTGAGCTAGAGGGCATATGCCTGGCAGCTAGTGCACTGGGGACCCTGTTGGGGAAAAAACTAGAGTCTTAACATTCATTATGTAAGACTTCATTTAATTTCTGTGTTTAGTGCATTACCCTTGTTGGGTATCTGCCTGGTCTCCCCAAGTTTAGTCATTCCGTTTTACCTTCTTCAGAGAAGATGCTTGTTAAGCTTCTGTGGAGGCTGGGGAGAGGCATGGAGTGAGTGAGGGGATCTGGGTCCTATTGTTTGTGAAGACCCTTTCAACTTGTTTTTAGTCTCACTTTAACTCTCTATTTCTAGAGATACCTGGTTCTGCCAGTTTGGGAGCCTTTTGGGATTCTATGATGTTAATTTGCCTCTTCTCTTCATTGCATTAGGATTCAGCTTTTCAGGACTGCTGCCTGAAGACAGTTACCACTTGTCTCTCTGCTTCCAACTCCATAAATTTTACTGCCTTGAATCCTAACCCATTCTAACAAACAAATAAGGAAACCCTGTCATTGGGGGAGTTCTGGGAAGAGAATGAAACAAAATGCTTGTATTCATAGCTCCACCTTTGATTACTCTAGTTGAGCACAATAGCTCTAATTTATCAATTATATTCTACAGGCTTTCTTTCTCTCTGTCATTATCAATCTATCTATAATATGTAAATATGCATAAGTTCACACTAATATCTTTGACTATCTTTGACTCTAAATCCAGCACTGTAGTCAGGGTTCATTCATTTTAGCCTCTTCTCTGTTTATTTGTAACTTCTTTTTCTGACAGTGAGAAACCTGGCTCTCATTATTTCAGTTTATTTAGTTATTTTTCAATTCCTGTCTACATCCACGGTAGTTCCAGAATTGCTAACCTGTGAGGTGTGCAAACAGATTTACTAATTAGAGTACATTGTACAGTTCTTTTTTTGTCTTTAGTGTTGGAAGTATCCACTTAAAATATCCTTTCCCATTGTTACTTTGAGCAGCAACTTTTTCTGAATCATTGAGGTTTATTATCCATTTTCCAAACAGAGCTGAATTCATTTATCACATTCTGCATTTCATCCTAGGATTCCCTGCCCTTGTGGTTGATTATTTAAAAAATTGTATACATTAAGGTTTACTCTTTGTGATGTATGGTTCTGTGGTTTTTTACAAATACATATAGTCATGTATACAGCAACACCATATCATTTGGAACAGTTCCAACATTCCCAAAATTCCTTTGTTTGATCTCTCTGTAGCCGATTCCTCCTTCATCTTAAGGGGAAAACTTCTAGTTTTTCATCATTAAGTATGATGTTATCTGTAGCTTTTTATGTTTATCAAATTGAGGAAATATGCTCAATTCATAGTGTGTTGAGAGTCCTTATGAATGGTTGTTGGATTTTGTCAAATATAATAGATAATTTTTCTTCTTTAACTTGTTGATGTGATGGACTCCATTAACTGATTTTTGAGTATTGAACCACCATATCTAAGATAAATCCAACCTGGTCATGGGGTACAATTGTTTTATACAATGTTGGATTCAATCTAACAATGCTAATACGTTGTTGAATATATTTGCATTTGTGTTCATGAAAGATAACGGTCTGTAATTTTCATTTCTTTTAATGTCTTCATTTTTTGAATTATGGTGATGCTGTTCTAAGAGACTGAGTTAGAAAGTGTTCTCTCAGCCTTCTTTTCTGGAAAGAGATTGTAGAGGATTGGTATAATTTCCTATTTAAATGTTTGGTAGAGTCCACAAATGGAACCATTCGGACCTTGGTGATTTCTGTTTTGCGAGGTTGTGAGTTGTCATAGAGAGTATCTTCCAAGCAAATGGTTCATTTCATCAAAGTTATTAAATTTCTGAGCATAGAGTTATTCTTAATATTTATTATCTTTTTTAATGTCATGGCATCAGTAGTGATGGACCATCTTTCATTTCTGATATTAGTAATTTGTGTCTTCTCTCTTTTTCTTGACTAGCTTAGCTTTAGCTTGGTTTATCATTTAATTAGTCTTTATAGAAAAACATTTTTTGGTTTTGTTGGTTTTGACTATTGATTT
Organism: Martes martes; assembly: GCF_963455335.1. NCBI lineage: Eukaryota > Metazoa > Chordata > Mammalia > Carnivora > Mustelidae > Martes > Martes martes. The sequence continues at coordinate 33,908,840 of NC_137891.1, read as the reverse complement.
TCTATTTCAAATTTCATTGATTTATGCTCTTGTTTTTATTATTTCTTTTCTTTGTTTTACTTTAGATTTAATTCACTCTTCTTTTTCTAGTTTCCTAAGATGGAATCTTAGTTTATGGATTTTAGATTTTTGCATCCAGTGTTGAAAGTTTCGTCTAAGTACTGATTTAGCAGCATCTTGCAACTTTTTTTTTTAAGGTTTTTAATTTATTTATTTGACAGACAGAGATCACAAGTAGGCAGAGAGGCAGCATCTTGCAACTTTTGATAGGTTGTTTTTCACTTTCATTTAGTTCAGAATACTTCAAAATTTTCTCGAGACTTCTCTTTTGGTCCAGGTATTACTTAGAAGTATATTATTTAATCTCCAGATATTTTGGGGTTTTCCGTGACAGTTTTGTTATTTGTTTCTAGTTTAATTTCATTGTGAACTCAGAGGAACTTTGTTTGATTTGTATTCTTTTAAATTTGTTAAAGAGCATGTTAGGGCCCAGAATGTGATCTTCTTGGTAAATGTTCCATTTGAACTTGAGAGTAATGTGTATTCTGGTATTATTGGATGATGTATTAGACAATGCCAATTAGATACATTTTATTGATGATGCTGTTCACTCAGCTATGTCCTTACTGATTTTCTGCCTGCTGGATCTGTCAGTTACTGATCGAAGTGTGAAGTGTTTAACCCTAACAGCGGATATGTCTGTTTCTTGTGGTAGGTCTATCAATTTTTGTCTCTCATATTTTGACGCTCTTTTGCTAGGCACAAACACATTAAGGATTGCTATGTTTTCTTGGAGAATTCATCCCTTTGTCATTATGGAATGCCCCTCTTTATCCCTGATAATTCTCTTGTTCTGAAGTTGACTTTGTTTGAAATTAATGTAGATACTTCAACTTTCTTTTTATGAATGTTAGCATGGTGTATCTTTCTCCATTCCTTTGCTTTTAATCTATCAGTGTCTTTATATTTAAAGTGGGTTTCTTATAGACAACACATTGGCCTTTTTTTAGTCTACTTTGACAGTGTCTACCTTTTAATTGGTGTATGTAGATCATTCACATTTAAGCGATTATTGATGTAACTAGATTAATAGTTACTATATTTATAACTATCCCATTCATTGCCTGTGTTCTTTTATTTCTCCTTCTTCTTCTTCCTTTACTTCCTCCCCTTCCTCTTCATATTTTCATATTCATAATACCTCCCCCTCTTCTTCTTTTTCCTCTGCTTCTTCTTTGTTTTCTACTATTTCTCTTCCTTCTCTTGTGTAAAGTCAACATTTTATATGATTTGATTCCATGCTTTCTCCTCTCTAAGCATATTTTTTAGTGGTTGCTGAAGAATTTTCAGTGTACGCTTACAACTATTTTCCGATAACTCTATACCACCCCTGGGGTAGTACAAGTACTATATGACAGAGTATTCCCCATTCTTCCCTCCTGTACCTTAAAAATTGCTGTCATTCATTTCACTTATCCATAAGCTATAATCACCAAACACAATGTTACCATTATTACTGTAAACAAAATTATGTTAGATCAATTAAAAATAAGAAAAATAAAAGGTTTTATTTTACCCTCATTTATTCCTTCTCTAATTCTCTTCCTATTTTTATGTAGATGTGGATTTTCAACCTGTATCATTTCTTCCCTCTTAACATTCCTTGGAAGGCAGGTATATTGATGACAAATTCCCTTAATTTTTGCTTGTCTGAGAAAGTATTTATTTTGCCCTTACTTTTGAAGAATAATGTCAGTGGATACAGAATTTGAAGTTGTTCTTTTTTCCTCTCAACGCTGAATATTTCACCCCACTTTCTTCTTGGTTGCATGGTTCCTGAAAAAAATTCCGATATTCTTGTGTTTGGCTGAATATTTCACCCCACTTTCTTCTTGGTTGCATGGTTCCTGAAAAAAATTCCGATATTCTTGTATTTGTTTCTCTGTAGGCAAGGTATTTGTTTTCCTTCTGACTTCTTTCAAAATACTCTTTTTTTTTTTTACAGTTTTTTTTTCAAAATAGTATTTGCATAGGTGTACATCTTTTAAAAAGATTTATTTATTCATTAGAGAGAGAGAGAGAGAGTAGGGGGAGAGGCAGAAGGAGAGGGAGAAGGGAAGCAGACTACCTGCTGGGTGGGAGCCCCACTCTGAGCTCCATCTCAGGATCCCGAGATCACAACCTGAGCAGAAAGCAAGAGTTAGATGCTTAACTCACTGCGCCACCCAGGTGCCCCTCGGTGTACATTTAAATAATATTCACCCTGCTTGTTATTCCTTGTGCTTACTGGATCTGTGGTTTTGGTGTCTTGTCATTAGTTTTGGAGAATTCTCCATTATTATCATTTCAAATATTTCTTGTGTTTCTTTCTTTCTTTCTTCTACTGGAATTCCCATTACACATATGTTATACCTTTTGTAACTGTCCCACAGTTCTTGGACATTCTGTTTGATCTTTTACTCTTTTCCCTCTTTGCCTTTCAGTTTTGAATGTTTTTATTGACATATCTTCAAGCTCACTGAGATTGTTCCCAGCTGAGTGAGGTGTATTGACGAGTCCATCAAAGATGAAGGTCTTCATTTCTGTTACTGTGTTATTGATTTATAGCATTTTCTTTTCATTCTTTCTTAAGCATTCCACCTCTCTGCTCACACAAGCCACACAACAAAAAGTGGTGCACTTTTTCCATTAAAGCTCTAAACATATTATAGTTATTCTTCCCAGTTGGATAAGTCTAAAATCTCTGTCATTCTGAATCTGGTTTTGATGCTGCTTTGTCTCTTCAGCCTGTGTTTTCTCTTGCCTTTAAAAAATGCCTTGTATTCTTTGTTGAAAGCTAAACAAAGTTTATTGTGTAAAAGAAACATAGGTGGATTGCCTTTTAGTGTTAGGTTTTATATTTACTTGGCTATGAGTCAGGCTCTGTTTATTGTTTGATATATCTATGGTATCAGAGGTTAAAATTTCTTTTATTGTCTTTACATTTTTAACCAGTTTTTCTAATTTTGGTAAAATACATAGACATAAAATGTATCATCTTAACCACTTTTAAGTGCACAGTTCAGTGATATTAAATATATTTATAATATATTACCATCACAACTATACATTTCAAGAATGTTTTTTCATGTTGTAAAACTGCAGCTGTAGACCCATTAAGCAAGAACTCCCATTTTCCCCTTCTCATCAGCATCTGGTAACCACCATTCTACTTTCTGCTCTATGATTCCAACTATTCTAAGTACCTCATGTAAGTAGAATAATACAGTATTTGTTTTTGTGATGGGTTTATTTCACTTAGCATAATGTCCTTAAGGTTCATCCATTTTGTAATATGTGTCAGAATTTCCTAACATTTTAAGTTTACATAACATTCATTTGGGGTGTGTGTGTGTGTGTGTAGGTACGTACGTGTGGCTTATCCATTTATCCATTGATAGACCCTTGGGTTGTGTGCACATTGTAGCTATTGTGAATAATGCTAATATGAACATGGGTGTACAAATCTCTTTGAGACCCTCTATCATTTCTTTCTAGTATATACCCAGAAGTGGAATTATTGGATCATATAATAATTTTTAACTTTTTAAGGAAACACCATACTGTTTTCCACAGTGACTCTACTATTTTGCATTCCCACCAACAATGCAGAAGGGTTCCAATTTCTCCTTATCCTTACCGACACCTGTTATCTTGTTTTTTGATAGTAGATTTCCTAATAGGTGTCAGGTGATATCTCACAATAGTTTAGATTTGCATTTTTCTAATGGTCAGTGAGATTGAACATCTTTTCATGTGCTTATTGGCCATTTGTGTTTCTTCCTTGGAGAAATGTCTGCTCAAGTCCTTTGTCTATTTTTGAACAGGGTTCCTTTGTGTGTGTGTGTTAAGTTTTAGGAGTTCTCTATATATTCTGGATATTAGTCCCTTGAGATTAGATATAATTTTTAAACATTTTCTTCCATTGTGTAGGTTGCATTTTTACTCTGTTGATGCACAAAATTTAAACATTTTTGCGAAGTTCAGTTTGTCTATTTCTTCTTTTGTTTCGTGTGCCTTTGGTGTCATATCCAAAAAATCATTGACAAATTCAGTGTTGTGCAGCTTTTGCTCTTATATTTATCATCTAAGAATTTTATAGTTTTAGATCTTACATTTAGGTCTTTGATTTTGATTTAATTCTTGTGTAAGTTAGGTAAGGGACCAACTTCATTCTTTGCATGTGGATATCCAGTTTTCCCAGTCCCATTTGTTGAAAAGACTGTCCTTTTGGTATGGAATAGTCTTGGCACCTTTGTCAAAAACCATTTGGCTATATCCATGAGCGTTTATTTCTGGGATCCCTATACTATTTCACTGGTCTGTTTCTGTCTTTATGTCAGTGCAACACTGATTAGTAGTAAGTTTTGAAATTAGTATATGTGAGTCATCCAGCTTTGTTCTTGGGTTTTGTTTTTTTTTCCTTCAAATTATTTTGGCTATTTAGAGTGCCTTCTGATTCCATGTGAATTTAGGATGGGTTTTTGTATTTCTGCCAGAAACATTGGGATTTTGATAGGGATTGCATGGAATCTGTACATTGCTTTGGGTAGTATTTGGGTATTGGTCTGTAATTTGAATCTCTCTAGTGAGCTTTTTATGTCAGTTATTGTACATTTATCTCTAGAAATCCTTTTTTATTTTTTATTTTTTTAGGTTTTCTATCTCCTTATTGATATTCCTGTTTTGTTCATAGATTTTCTTGACTTTTCCCACATCTTCCTTTAATTCTTTAAGCTTCTTTAAGATGGTTGTTTTAAAGTCTTTGTTTTGTAGATCTGCTGTCAGGTCTTTTTCAAGGACAGTGTCTATTCATCCTTTTTTTCCTTTGAATGCATAATACTTTCCTATTTGTATGCGTTAGGATTTTTTTTTTAAGTTGAAAATTGGACATTTGAATCTAATGTGGTAGCTCTGGAAATCAGATTTTTTTCCCCCCTTCACTGGGTTTTCTTGTTTTTGTTTATTGTGTGTGTGTGTGTGTGTGTGTGTGTGTGTGTTTAATTGTAGGCTGTCTCTGCGCTGAGCATTATCCTGTGGTATAAATTTAAGGTCTTTTCAGGTCTTTGTTAAGCCTGGACCTTTCTCTGGGCATGGACAGTGACTTTACTTTCTCCCACACATGCAGTTGCTTTTGAATGTTTGGCTCCCAAAGGGAGAAAAATTGAAGAACAGAGTGGGGAAGGGGGGGGGGTGAGCTGGCCATTTAAATATCTTGGAAATCACCTTAGCCAGAAGGGGAAAGACTTCAACAGTGTGAGGAGTTGCAGCAACAGCCACCCACTTATTTGTCTGCACCTCTGAGATGAGAAGCAATAGTCTGCGATCTGAGCACAGATCACTGATACTTGGAGGCCAGAGTCATTTTTACCTATCCTGACCCCTGCAAGCTATGTGCAGGTTGCTCCAGGAGCAGGTGCACAGCAATGTGCTGTGGGTCTGGCAGGTGGGGAATGGGTAGCTCATATTATGCTAAGAGCCCAAGTTGACCAAAATTAACTGCAGTGTATAGTTCAAGTCTTCTCCCAAAGTTGAAAGCCTTCATTAGACTCCAAAAATCCAGAATAGTTGCATTGGACAGATTTTGCCATTGTGGTCCAGTTGTGGGGACAGATTTCTATTGCCTTTTACTCCATCATCCTCCCAGAATATTCCCTGTTGTCTTTATTTGTATTTTCCTTCCTTCATTTCCATTCTGTTTTCCCTGAGACTTTCAACTAGTGTCTGAAGTTTGTAGTTCTTTTACTTGTAATCTTGTCATTATTCAGGAGCTCTATTGATTTGGTGGTAAGGTGTTATAGGAGAAGCGTTCAGTAGTCTGTCTTTTGGTGAGCCCGAGTTGGGTATTTCTCTTTCCCCATGTTGAAGGCTAGAGGGCGTGTAGTTTGTGTGTGTGGTGTTTGTTTGTTTTTCCACATCAAAGGCTAGAAGAGAGAATTTTCTTCTTCAGGCTTGTTTGGTTTTGGCAGAACCAATTATTTAGGCTTCGGTAAAATATTTTCCCTTGAGTTTAGGGTTGTTGAGGAGAGTAGAGAGCTCTGGGAATATTTCATAATAGTTACTTTCCCCATCTCCTGTTTGGATGTAGGAGATTTTTCTTCGATTTTTACAGTGAGCAATGGGCAGGGCTCCTGGAGATAAAATTTATGGGAATGTGGTGGCACATCTAAGACTGGGACTTGGAATTTTAAACTCTCAACCAGTCCCCACTGAGTCTCGAGTAATTGGTCAGTTTTAGTTAAAAGTATTTCTACTGCTTCAGGTGTGGGCTTCAGCCCCTTGACTTGAGCTCTTGCTAAAATATGATGGTCTGTATCTATTTGACTATTTCTTTCATTTTCAGAGCACCAGTTTGTCTGGTTACCTAAACTCTTTGATGGCTCCAAGAAGAGTTGTTGGTTTTCAGTTTGTTCAGCTTTTTCCTTGTTGTAAGGATGGAAGTGGTGATTTCTAAGCGTTTTATGTATCAGACTGGCAAGTGGAAGTCCCTCATACACTTTTTTGGAATGCAGGAATGTAGGTGTTCATTGTTAATAATGTTAGTGTATTGTAAAAGAAATATATGATATGATTACTTTTTCATATTACCAGTTTGTAAATGATCTCATCATGAATTTTAATTATGTCCAGACATTTTGAGGTTTTATTTTATTTACAATATTGGGGAAAAAAGAGAATAATTTTATACTCTTGATTGTATTTAAAGACAGGATAAATTCTTATAACATAGTGTTTTTTCAGTTTCAGGTGTGAAATACAGTGATTCAATAATTCCATACATTCTCATCACAAGAAGTGCACTCTTTATTTATTTATTTATCGAGACAGATAGCAAGAAAGAGCATGAACAGGGTTGGGGGAAGCAGGATCCCTGCTGAGCAGGGATCACTATGTGGGGACTCCATTCCAGGACCCTGGGATTATAACCTGAGCTGGAGGCAGATGCTTAACTCACTGAGCCACCCAGGCACCCCAGCAAGTGTACTCGTTAATCCCTATCACTAGTTTAAACCTATTCCCCCATCAGCCTCCCCTCTGGTAACCATCAGTTTGTTGTTTGCAGTTAAGAGCCTGTTTCTTGCCTTTTTCTCTCTCTCTTTCTCTTTTGCTCGTTTGTTTGGTTTCTTAAGTTCCACATGTGAGTGAAATCACATGGCTTTTGGCTTTCTCTGATTGACTTGCGTAGCATTATAATCTGTAGCTCCCTGCATGTCATTGCAAATGGCAAGAGGTCATTCTTTTTTATGACTGAATAATATTCCACTATATATATGCCACACATTCCTTATCCATTCGTCTATCGATGGACACTTGGGCTGCTTCCTTAATTTGGCTATTGTAGACCCTACTGCTGTAAACATCAGGGTGCATGTGTCCCCTTGAATTTAGTGTTTTTGTATTCTTTGGGTAAATGCCCAGTAGTGTGACCACTGGATCATAGGATAGTTCTCTTTTTTAATTTTTGGGGGAACTTTCATACTGTTTTCCAGAGGGGCTGTACTGGTTTACATTCCCACCAATAGTGCATGAGCCTTCCTTTTTCTCCACATCCTCACCAGCACCTGTTGTTTCTTGTGTTGTTGATTATACCATACTGACAGGTGTGAGGTGATAACTTACTGTAGTTTGGTTTGAATTTCCCTAAGAGTAAGTGATGATGAACATCTTTTCATGTGTCTGTTGGCCACCTGATAGGATAAATATTTTAACTGCCTTATTATGATACATATTTTATTTGGGAAGCTGATGCAAATGTTTGTATATTTCACATATCTTACAATGCCCAGAAATACTTCCTGAATTGGTAGTTAACATTTTTATGTCTGTTAATTTTTCAAGTAAAATTTTGAAATTAGGAACTGATTGATAGATTAATATCAATTTGTTTATGATCAAAACTTTTGTCACTAATTAAAAAAGCAACATGATTCCTTGCAGAGATCACCCAAGAATTCTTTAATAATATTTCCCCCTCGTTTGTGTATTTATTTCAATATTCATTTATTAATTTAAATATTTATTGTTTTTAACATACATATCACTTGGTAAAGGGTAATCTTGGATTGTTCTCCATTCTGATGAGCTGATATGGTAATCTTTCTTTGCCATTATCTGTTCGGGGCCTATTTTGTTTTGAAATGTTAAGCAGTTTTTAATCTTACTCTCTAGAAAATAACAACAGGTTTTCAGGATAGAATCCAGTGTCACTCTAAGGTTTTTGTGTTTGTTTGTTGATAGGATATTTGGTGCTAAATACAATCTTATTATTAATCCATTATATGACTATATTTAAATATTACATGATATGGCTTTAGCTCTAGATAATACTATTACACTTTTTTGAAGTTTATGAGGAGAACACAGGATATTCATTTTTGGGTTAATATAGAGATACACAATTATCAATTATATTTATCTGTTGGGACACAAGAATATTGTAAGGGTATACCTTTTCATTTATTGCTTATATCATTAGAAATAGGAACACACTGGAAAAGAAAATCAATTTGATCTAAAAAGAATCTAATGCACAGTGTTAATATAATTTCCTTATGAAAGTCCTAGATTTTAGTGACCATTTTTAGTTACCAATTCTTAGCCTTTCTTTGGGAAAATAAAAGCTAATGAACTGATCACTGAGTCATAAGTTTACCTCTCAGGACTGGTCCTAGGTAGAGTGTGGGAAGACAAATTTCAGAGGAATCCAGTACCCTTGGGTATGGGCTTTCTCTACCTTGTAAATATCTAGTGCTATTTCAGTGAAGCACTGAGTTAATTGCAGTTTAAATGCACTTTTAGTCTGTTATCTTATATGAATAATTTACTTTAGCTTATAAATGTTTAAAATTTAATATACATAGTTATTTTAGTAGTTATTTTTAGGTAGATTGGATATATAACACTCCCCCCCACCCCGTTCTTTTATCTTCTCCTTTAAGCAATAAATAAATTCATTTGTAAGGCTTTTAAAATACATGTATAAAACTATACATTTTTATTTAAAATATTTATGCCTTCAGTTTATATTAAGGAAGAATTTAAAAAAATAAAGAGGAAATCGATTTATCTTCAGTAAAACAAATGTAACTTTAACATAGCACTTTAAGTATTTTAAAAGCTTCAATATCAATATTAATAAAAATATGCAGAGAACTTGAGGACTAAATCATGGAATCATTAAAACAATAGTAGAGTTTTAGTATCAGTCCTTTATTCAGAACGAGTGATTCAACATCTCTTTTTTGTGTGTCCACTTAATTTAAGTGTATAATTCCAAGTAGCAAGGCACTAACCTTTTCTATGTAACAAACCTCATTTTAAATTTTTATATGGCCACAAATTGTAGAGAGAAATTTTTTTCTTAGTACAGTGCACTCAGTTGTGCAAACTTATCTTTTTAGGGTCAAAGAAGAGCACAAACCACAACCGACACAGTAAGTAAATGTATTAAGAGTGCAGTAGGCTTGATTTCTGTACCCTTGCCACATTCTGCTTTCTGCACCTTGGATGGTATTAGCTTACTCTAATACTGGATAGGCTGCAGCTAGTGTGTCTTCTGCTTTCTGACTCTCTGGCTTGTAAGAGAGCTGCCTGCAGCTTCTTACTTCATCCACCTGTTGACTGGATGTAGTTTTTTGCTGCCTGCTTGGGGACTGGTTAAGTGTTCAATCTTAATTTCCCTACATTCTGACTGCCTGGTGATAATCGGAGCTCACGTTTCCATTGGCTGTAGCTTTTGTGCCTGTGTCTCTTTATTATTATGGTTAAGAAAACATTTGACCTACATTGTTATTCAGTCACATTATTTGCTTATTTAAACAGGTGGTTTCCCTTTAGTGGGATCACTGAACTGGTAAATAACGTTCTTCAGCCCCAGCAAAAACAACAAAATGAAAAGGAGCCCCAGACGTAAGTAAGCTGATCTGTATAGACTAAATATTATCTCTGATAGCATAACATACTGAAGAGTATGTATTAAAATGCGGCCCTTGGAATATTATTCCTCAGAAACTAAAATTGTTAGGTTATGAGTTTGATACTTTCATCTTTAATTATCATGGAACTCTAAAAAGAAAACAGGATAATTTATAGGTAGTAAAAGTGAAAAGAAGTAGTTCTCCCCTCAGTTTTAGTATGGATAATGTGAATTATATTTACCCAGTAAAACATCTTTCTCCATTTATGTAATATATTCTAAAGTGTGTTTCTTTAAAAAATAATTCAGAGGACATTAAGAAATATTAACCCCCCAATTCAGCCTTTGGTCAAATAGTTTTAGAAAGGTTCTTTTAAAAAAAGGTCAAGCAGTTTTCTTTATTGTAATACTTCTGAGGGTCTAAAAGTGCTCTGAAGGGGTTAGAACATTCAATGTTTACTAAACATATTTGACCACTGAGTCCTGCTCTCACTGAACATTTCATTAAGTTATCAACATAATTTGGGAAACGCAACAGTTTATTCTCACACTGGCCTGAAACATTTAAAAAAAGTCAATTCCATTTATTTCAGTTGTTAGTAAAATAGAAAATATTCTTTAAAAAATTGTTCACACATCTCTTTTTAACTCTGTGCCAGTAATATTATTTATATTTTGAAGTGGAAGTAACTTTGAGAATGCGAGAAAGATTATATATATTTAAATTCTAATCTCTCCATGATAACTGTCATCTTACTCCAACATGCTCTTACCGCTCAGCCTCTATGTTTTTTTTTTTTTTTAAAGATTTTATTTATTTATTTGACAGACAGATCACAAGTAGGCAGAGAGGCAGGCAGAGAGAGAGGAGGAAGCAGGCTCCCGGCTGAGCAGAGAGCCCGATGCGGGGCTCGATCCCAGGACCCTGGGATCATGACCTGAGCCAAAGGCAGAGGCTTAACCCACTGAGCCACCCAGGTGCCCCAGCCTCTATGCTTTTTTTAAGTGGGAGCTCTGATTGTGGAGAAGATGGCTTGCTTGTAGGGATGGACAGATTGAGAAGTGACAGGAACTCTAGGAGAGGATGAGAATGACTGCTCTAGGAGCCCCAAGATGAAATAGAGAAACTTTCATGTTTGCCTTTAATGCAAACTAGGGGATAAATGTCTTTTCGTCTTGTTATGGCTGACAGTAATCTGCTCATTTGTTTTATATTATCTCGTGTGCATTTTATTTTAAATTTTGTCAGCGTTTTAGTTTCAACTAAAGTTAAGTTGTGGTATACTACTTCTAATAGTTAGAGTAGTCCCCTTCACCCCTATCTGCAGATACGTTCCAAGACCCCCAGTGGGTGCCTGAAACAGCAGATGGCACATAATCCCTATTTTTACTGTTTTTTTTTCTGTACATACATACATATGATACATATGATATGTACATATGATTAAGTTTGATTTATGCATTAGGTACAGTAAGAGATAAACAACAATAACTTATAATAAAATAGAACAATTATAATATGCTCTAATAAAAGTTACATAACTGTGGATTCTCTCTCTCAAGATACCATGTACAATATTCACTCTTCTTCTTGTGATGATGGGAGATGATTAAGTGCCCACATGATGAGATAAAGTGAGGGGAATGACACGGGCCCTATGACATAGTGTTAGGCTGTCATCGACCATTGACCTGTTATGGCAGGAGGATCATCTTCTTCCAGACCCCAGTGGATCCCAGGTCACTGAAAGCACTGAAAGTGAAACTGAGGATGAGGCATGGGGGGGGGGTGGGGTTCTACTGTCTATGTAGTTCTAAAATGGGAACTGTTGAAGTATTTAATCTAGGTGAAGTCAAGACCGTTTCTGTCCTATCTACTGTTTTATCTTTGGCATCTAACAGAACGCCTGATCTGTAGGAGGAACTCGGCAAACCTTTCTTGTTCACAACTGATTTTACGTGTTTTATCCTTTTATGGCATAAGAATTCTTATGGTATAAGAATGTGCTTCAAGAAATAGAAATGAATTTAGTAAACTTTTTTCTAATAAAAAATTGTGTTAAAATGGCATACCTTGTCATTATTTTGCTTATTTTCTCTAAGGCACTGAAATGTCATAGAATAGTAAAATTACTATCAAAATATAATTAGATGCAAATTTGCCTCTGTGTTAAATGACTTCACTTATGTATCTTATTTGTAAGTTTCAGAAAGTAATAAAGATTAAGTTACATTATTCAGTAGATTATAGTGGCCATTAAATAAAATAGATATTTGGTTATTAGCTTTAAAAAGTTAGACACTTAAAAATGTCTAATTATTGAAATAAAGTGACTTTTTTTTAAGATTTTATTTATTTGACAGAGATGACAAGTAGGCAGAGAGGCAGTCAGGAAGAGAGAGGAAGAGAAGCAGGCTCCCCGCTGAGCAGAGAGTCCGACGCGGGGCTCGATCCCAGGACCCTGAGATCATGACCTGAGCCGAAGGCAGAGGCTTTAACCCACTGAGCCACCCAGGCACCCCTGAAATAAAGTGACTTTTGATTGACATAAACAAAGATCAAGGCAAACTTGAAAAGAAATAGCTTTACTTCAATAATAAATATAATTTAGTTTGCTTGGATTTTTGGATAGGAAGATGGTAGGAGAAAAGACTAGTATTTTTGGATGTTTTAAAAATTAATTCTTATTTCGGGACGCCTGGGTGGCTCAGTTGGTTGAGCAGCTGCCTTCGGCTCAGGTCATGATCCCAGCGACCTGGGATCGAGTCCCACATCGGGCTCCTTGCTCGGCAGGGAGCCTGCTTTCGCCCTCTGCCTCTGCCTGCCACTCTGTCTGCCTGTGCTTGCTCTCTCTCTCTCTGACTAATAAATAAATTTAAAAAAAAAAAAAAATTAATTCTTATTTAATAGGTGCTATTTCCTTTAAACTATCTTAGGCAACTCATTCTTCTTGTTGATCTGCGGTTTATGCAGTTTTAAAAATTCAGAATTAGGGACACCTGGATGGCTCAGTCGGTTGAGTGTCCAACTCTTGATTTCAGCTCAGGTCTTGATCTGAGGGTTGTGAGTTCAAGTCCCACGTTGGGCTCCACACTGGACATGGAGCCTACTTAAAAAATAAATTGAGAATTAATAGAGTCTCTCAATAGTTAGATTTTTCATCTCACATTCCTGTTATGCTGAGGATTTTTGGTATATAATTTTCCAGGAGCTTTCCTTCTGTCTTTCTGATCCAAAAACCAGGATACTTATGAATCCTCTCTTTAATTCATCTGTGTTCTAAGACTTCTTTCTGAGTCATCTCATTTTTTTCTCTCTTGACTACCATTTGAATGAAATAACTTCCTCCACTTACTGAATTCTAGGTATTCATTTAATATATAAAAAATAGGACTTATGTTTCTCATACTCCATATAGATATTTTCATAGTAGAATAACTAAGTATTCTATCAGATAGCATTAAAAGTCTAATGTTTCCTGAACAGTAATTTCATTCTAATGAATTCACACAAATCCCATTTTGTGGTTATTCAAAGCTATAATAATGTAGGTTTCTTGAATCTGTATTTTCAGAGTTTATTTATTTCATAGTTCTTTAATATAATGGAATATTTACTAATTTTGATATTGGTGATTCATGTGAAACTGTAGATATAAGTAAAACAGTGTGTCCAATTTTGACTTTCTATAAATTTTAAGGCATAGAAAATCAGTTGAGCCATTTGTGTCAGTTGTCAGCTCACTCAGCATTTGCAAAAATTCCTTAATACATAAATTAAATAATTTTACTTTTTCTTTTCTTTTCTTTCTTTTCTTTCTCTCTCTCTCCCCTTCCTTCCTTCCTTCCTTCCTTCCTTCCTTCCTTCCTTCCTTCTACTATTTTTTGCCTCAGCATCAAAATTAGGGAAAGTTTCTCTAAAGACCCTATAATATAGGTTATATGTAAAGTGTAAAACAAGTACCTGGATAATTAAGAATGGGCATACTGGGAAAAAAACTGTTAAGTTCTTTGGAATGCAACTGTTAATTTAACTTTGCATTCCCAATACCTAGCAAAATAACAAAGGTAAGTTAGAAAGTTTTAAAATACAGATTAATTAAACCAGTCAATTGGATTAGTTTGTTTTGAATTTTCATGTAATAGCAGTTTTATTCATGTTGGGACATAATAAAAATTACACTTTTGAAAAACTAGGAAAATCTGAAATTTTAATCATTAGAATCAAATGGCCATTTAATATAATCCTCTTTGATTGTGAGGTCTTTTAATAGGAAAAAATGCTAAGAGAAAGAGTGTTTTTTAAGCATAGGGAACATCATTTGTTAAACTTTTTAAGTAGTGAAGGGTTTGAGAGACAAGGAAGACCAATGTGGCTATAATATAGTGGATAAGATGGGAGTATGGTGGGAGATGAGATTCCAGAGGTAAGACTCAGATAGGGTAGTGTTTTATAGAGAATGATAAGTGTGAGTCTCAGTAAAAAAGGATGATAATTGGAAACTTTTAAACATGGGATTGACATGAATTAATTTAAATATGAATATCAGTCTGGCTGCTCTATGAGTAGAATGAATGAGAATAGAAGTGGATAGAGAAATGAGGAGGCTTTTATGAAAGACTTTGCTAGAAATGATGATGACTTGGACCAAATTGATTAGAGTGAAGATGGAGAGGAGTGGATTGGGGATATATTTGGAGGTTGAAATGACAGGATTATTTTTAGTGTAGTAGATTTGGAGAAAGTTATTAAGGAAGAGAAAAGAGCCAAAGATGACTGCCAGATTTCTGATAGGAAGAACTAATTAGGTGGTGATGCCATTAACTCTGATCAAGATGGGGAAAGGATGAATAGGTTAAGACTAGCAACTAAAATATAAGTTTTAGATTTTTTATGCTTCAGATGTTATAAATTAGCCAACTTTGAAGGAGAGATAGGGATTGGCTAGAGTTACAACTTTTGGTGTTAAATCTAGATGAATAGATAAGATAACTTAGAGAGTGTGTGGAGAAGAGCAGATAAGAAGGTCCATAATTGAACCCTGAAGAATTCTAACGCTGTGCAGGGTACTAGGAATCCAGAGATAAAAGGACTGTGGTTCCTGCTCTCACAAATATTTCACATTCAAGTGTGAAAAAGACATGCTGATGAACAATGAAAAAAATATTATGGAGATTTTCTGGTTTCCTCTTTGACATGGAAAGAGTTTGGAAGTTGTTACTCTTATCCTCGCAACAAGAAGAGGCTGAACAAACTGAAAATCAACAACTCTTTTAAGATTTATCACATAATTGAAATCACAGAGCAAATCATTCCCCTAACAGTTGGAGGGAGAGGCGAAGAAAGAGGACGACTGCCGACTGGGAACAGAAACTCTTGGAGCTAGGTAGGATCTTATAGGAAAACTTAAACTATAACTAATGGAACTCAGACTGAAGGCTGAGTGCACTGACTTAAGAGTTAAAAATTCCTAGGAGCCCAGCCTTAACCTTCTCGACCTCCCCAGTTTTGTGAGGAACCTCACCAGGTTCTCAAGGTGAAGGTCTGTGAACAATTCCCTTGTACTTTCAGCAGAGGAGGGTAAAAGTAATCGTTTTGAAATATTCTCAGAACTTTTTGTTCTCAAGGGATACTACTTTACCTAGCCAACAGGAGAGAAGGGAAATACCCAATTGCAGTCCCCTCTAGCCTTCTCACTGAAAGGTGATTGTGAAGATCATAGCCTAGGGACACAAGCCCACTGAAAACACTGAGACTTATCTATAGGATGATAGAATGCTTCTCTTCTAAGTGGCAGTTCAGGGTTTCTATCTTGTTGGT
Source organism: Martes martes (assembly GCF_963455335.1). Classification (NCBI taxonomy): domain Eukaryota; kingdom Metazoa; phylum Chordata; class Mammalia; order Carnivora; family Mustelidae; genus Martes; species Martes martes. The sequence continues at coordinate 33,893,064 of NC_137891.1, read as the reverse complement.
AAACCACCTGGAACACATAGCTACCAGGTTTCTGCATCAGAGGAAGAGAACAGATGGAGAATGGAGAACTTATTAAACTTATTAAACTAACAGAGTTCGGTCACTTTTGCTCACAGCTCATTCCCCAAACCTGTCACAAGGCTCTTAACTAACTATGAGGAAGTCTAGAAAGTCTTCCCATGTGATCATGAAGATAGGTGACTTTTTATAATGAGCAATAGTACATCTACTGCAGTTAGTTTACATTTGATTTTCATTTATTGCAATGAGATGGAAATTTCAGGATGCCCAAAGATAAAGATTTGCTACTAAAGCAAAGGTAACGACAATTTTAGGCCCGTTCCTGATGTTGTTGATTCTGTTGAAACTGCTGTAGTGACTTGGGAGCAAGGTTGAATTTCTTTTCTTTTTTTTTTTAAAGATTTTATTTATTTATTTGACAGACAGAGATTACAAATAGGCAGAGAGGCAGGCAGAGAGAGAGGAAGGGAAGCAGGCTCCCCGCTGAGCAGATAGCCCGATGCGGGGCTCGATCCCAGGACCCTGAGATCATGACCTGAGCTGAAGGCAGAGACTTTAACCCACTGAGCCACCCAGGTGCACTGCAAGGTTGAATTTTTGTAAGACTGAAGGTTAGGGTTAATAACGTGAAGAAAATTCCAGTACAGAAATGCTCCAGAAGGAGGGACATTTACTGCATGTAGAGTTTCCAAGAACATCTATTACATATTGTTAGTGGGATTATAGGGAGGTTTTCACATTTTCTTAGGTAGTAGTGAAAGACTAAAGGAAATTAAAAATGTGTTAAGAATGAAAATACATGAAAGCATATGAGAAACCTTTAGTTGATCATTAGATACCAAAGCATAATAATAACTAAGATAAAGAGTAAACAAAATAATTTTTAGAAAGGAGAAGTAGAGGTACCAGAAAATCATTCTTTTTTTGGATGGAAGCTATTGATATTGGTTAGTCATCTGCCTGATCCAAGAGTCACTGATCAGCTGTTTCAATCCCAAGATCATTTGCTTCTGGAGGAATCTTATGAGCCTCCTATTTAAGATCCCCTGATGGAACAGATTTCCAACAGTCCAGGCAAAATTATTTATGTCTTTTTAGGTGTAAAACATGAATCCAAGGATCAACATTTTGAGGCTTTTACTGAAGTGCTAATTGTCAGCATGGCTTGTTACAGTCTTCCTTAAGACTCCGGGGTACTTTTTCTCTCCTGTCTCCTCCAGAAGACTGAATTTCTAAGTTTCAGGTCATACAGAGTGCTTTAGAAGAATGTTTTGGAGACTGCTTATACCCGTTGATGATAAGAATGAGTGTATCACTTGATTCTTTTGCTGTACTTAATCTTGTTAACTTGCAATAGAACTGAGTCTAGGGTCAGAGGTGAAATTTCTAAATGCATGGGCAGCCTGTTATTAAGTCATAAGGGAGAGATGATGGATCTCAAAAAGGGTTGATTTTTCTTGTTTTGAAGGCAAATAACAATGGAAATTAAAAGTTCCTTGAATATATAGTTAATTTGATTTTCCTTTCAAAATTCTGGTGTGTGTGTGGGGTGCCTGGGTAGCTCAGCTGGTTAAGTGTCTGCTTTTGGCTCAGGTCATGATCCCTGAGTCCTAGGATTGGGTCCCGCATTGGGCTCCCAGCTCAATGGGGAGTCTGCTTCTCCCTCTCCCTCTGCTCCTCCCCTCTGCTCATGCTCTTTCTCTCTTTTGCTCACTCTCTCTCAAATAAATAAAATCTTTAAAAAAATTTAAAAAAGTAAAAAGTTCAATGGGGGCAACAGGGTGGCTCAGTCAGTTAAGCTTCTGACTCTTGATTCTGCTCAGGTTATGATCTCAGGGCTGTGAGATCGAGTTTGCTTCACGTTCCACGCTGGGCATCGAGCCTGCTTAGGATTCCCTCTCTCCTTTTCCCTCTGTCCTACCCCCTGCTGCTCCCATGAGGATGTGCATGCTCTCTTTCTCAAAAAGACAAAACAAACAAACAAACAAAAAACCCCTCTTGGTCTTTCTGCTTTTTCTGAAGATTGAGAATGATATGGATGAAGATGTTTTCACGTTAGCTGTATGCTTCTTCCTGGTGCTTGACTGGTCAAAGCACTTGACGTGCAGTTGTGAGATAGTGAGGCAGTTCCTGCAGTGGTGAGTTTCCAGGTCTGATATAGATGTTCTTTAGTCTAGTCTAAAATTGACTGCAGCAGTCATGTACCTTTGAACCACCTTAAATTCCTTGTGGCTCAAGAAAGAGATAAATAAATAAGAATTATGAATGATAGATATGCTTATTCAGAAAATGCATTTAGAAAAATTGATAAAAGTAGCAAAGTGCTTATTGTCAAATAAAGTTTTTATTAAAACATAACATATGTAGTGAAAAGTGCACAAATGGAAAATCGGCAACTCATTGAACATATTTTGAAATCATTACTGAGTGCAAGATGCAGAACATTACCAGCCCTCCAGTATCTCTTTCTCATACTCCCCTCTAGGAAAGATTACTTCCCACCCCAAAGGGTAACCTTATCCTTTTATCTGGCACCATAGATTTTTTTTAAAGACTTTATTTATTTATTTTTTGACAGACAGAGATCACAAGTAGGTAGAGAGGCAGGCAGAGAGAGAGAGGGGGAAGCAGGCTCCTTGCTGAGCACAGAGCCTGATGTGGGGCTCGATCCCAGGACCCTGAGATCATGACCTGAGCCGAAGGCAGACACTTAACCCACTGAGCCACCCAGGTGCACCACCATAGATTATTTATATATATATTTATTATATATATAAATACGTATATATATATAATATATTTAGATTTTACACAAATGGAATCATGTAGTATGTATTCTATTGGATCTGTGTTATTTTGTTCAACATATTTGTGAGATTCACCTAAATGATTGCATGTCATTGTATTTCATTCATTCTCCTGGCCTTATGGTGCTCTAGTATCTGAATATACTATAATTTTTTAATCTGTTTTACTACTGATAAAGATTTGGGATTTTTCCAGTTTTTGGTTATTGTGAATAGTGCTGCTGTATAAATCTGATGCCATTTTCCCCCCCTGTTACTCTGGAGGAGAATTTTCTAGTTATTTGTGAAAATGAAGTACTAAAGCTATTTTAAAATATTTTCAAGTAATGAAGCTAGTCATTATGTCAGGGTCGTTACTCTCTAGTTTCCCATTTATTTATTTGGTGCTGTTTCTTGAGTATATCCTACTGTTTGATGTTTTGGTGGCTCTGCATCTGGCCAAGAAAGGGAGAAAAGGCATTCCACGCAGAGGAACTGTACATAAGATGATATGAACTGATTTGCACGTTGTAACAAACATTAGTGTTATAATAATCACTTAGGGAGCTTTGTAGAAGTTCAGATGAGACATCTGCCAAGAGTCTGGGATGGCCAGCTATGTGGCGTATGTTTATTCTTTTATCATAAAAGGACATAAGTTCTTTCTCTTAGCTAATTAGTAATGCAGTAGTTTTCATACTTCTTTTTTTAAACTTCCATCTATTGAAGAAATCTATTTTATACTATAACCCAATATATACATACTACATACAAATATTAATATATAATAGAAACAAGATTTGCATGAAATGCTTACTTGCACTCTTTCCAATGCTCTGATCTATTTTATTAAAAAATTATGAGTCTTGGCCAGCTAAATTGATTTGTGCCTAGTGTTGGGTTGCACTCTGCAGTTTGGAAAGCACTCTAAAAAAAGTGTGTGACTACACTTAATCATATTGTTCCAAAACTGCATGCCATGAACTTGTAGAAAGCACTATGTCAGATTCATTCCCTGATAACAATCAGTGTTAAAATGATATTTATTTTAATGCTTCAGTTTTGTTAATAACCAAGTCCTACGTTAAGGTTAGCATGTCACAGATTTGGACTGTTAAAGAAAAGCTTTATAAATATCATTTCAATTTAAGCCTTAGAATAATAATCAGAGTTAAGAAGAGTGACAATACAGAAATATAGTTTCATATTTGATTAATCCAATACATAGTTTTACTTCCTCCAAAGATAAAAAAGATAGACACTGAGACAATACTAAAACATTTTACTGTAGGTAATGTAGAACATGGGGAATAGATGCTTCTTCTATAAAGAAAGGAGCCAACCAAGTTCAAGTCCAGACATAACACATAAAGGGGAAGAGAGAATGGGGAAACTTTGAGCTAGGTTTTCTTCGTATGTTATCTCAGTCATCATAGTAACTCTGAAATCTACATTAAAATCCCACCTGACAGATGAAGACTAAGCTAAGTAATTTTCCAGCATTCTCATACAGCTAATAGGAAGTGGAATCAGGACTTAGACCATGATTAAAGAAAAATCTTTATTTTTTCCTGCCATAGATTTCCTTGAAATACTGAATTTTTCTTGCTTATTTAAAATACCTCAGCTCGGGGCGCCTGGGGGGCTCAGTTGGTTAAGTGACTGCCTTTGGCTCAGGTCATAATCCTGAAGTTCTGGGATTGAGTCCCACATCGGGCTCCCTGCTTGGCAGGGAGTCTGCTTCTCCTGATGACCTCTCTCTTCTCATGCTCTCTCTCTCATGACCTCTCATTGTCTGTTTCTCTCTCAAATAAATAAATACAATCTTAAAAAAAATAAAATACCTCAACCAATTTTAAATAAGACACAAATAATAACCTAGTTTGTGTCACAGACGTAGTGCTGGGCAAAAGATGAATGGTCCTAGACAGATAATACCCATAAGAATAATTACAATATAATACATTGTTTTGAAGTGTAACCTAAGAGTGAGTGTTTGACTCTGCCAGGTGGTGGGAAAGAGAGGGTTGCTGGTATCTGAACTGGGTCTGGAATGCTGAAAAAGAGTGTTCTGAGAAAAAAAAAAAAAGTAAATTATAGTCTAGTGGATGGAACAGCCCCTGCAACAGTGTGAAAGAGCTTGATGTGTTTGGAGAGCTGTAGGAGAACATTATTGTTCTAGTGTAAATGTTAGAGTAGTATTCTGATATCTTGGTTGCCAGCAAGGTAAATAGCATTGTGCTACTAGATCATGCCATAGTTCAAGGTTTACAGTTACCTACATCAATCTGAGACTAAGTGTGATAAATTTAGCACAAGTTGCAAAAAACATAAATAATGTGATGAGAGTTTTCTTTTTTCCTTTTATTATTATTTTTTCGATGATGAGCAAATAGTGTTTTACCTGGGAACTGTGCCTAAGAAAAAGTGTTTTACTTCCTAATGCCTTTTCCAAAGAAGTACTTTACTTTGGTTAAGCAGAAAGAACTTGGAGATCAGATACCTATATTGGTCTTAACATGTTTCTTCTATTTATCGTTTTTGTTTTCCCTCAGAATTGAATTTGTTGAATACTTTTCTTTAAGAAACAAATTTCAGATTAGCAGTGAAATCCATTTTCCTCTTGACACCAGAAAGGGATAGAAAGGGTTATCTACATATTCAAGATGAATCATTTCCTATTGTCAATATTAAGCTATGAGCGTACTTCTACTTATTTTAAATCTCAGTTTCTTTTTTTTTTTTTTAAGATTATTTATTTATTTATTTGGCAGGCAGAGATCACAAGTAGGCAGAGAGGTAGGCAGCGAGAGAGAGAGGTGGAAGCAGGCTCCCCCTTGAGCAGAGAGCCCGATGTAGGACTCGAACCCAGGGCCCTGGGATCACAACCCGAGCCAAAGGCAGAGGCTTTACCACTGAGCCACCCAGGTGCCCCTAAATCTCAGTTTCTAACATCAAGATGATTTCATCTTGTGAATGAAATAATAATTTCAATCCAAAGATTCCCTATCTGGTGATTATATAAGTTTTTTTGTTGTTGTTATTTAAGAAATAGACCTGAATTTCATTGCCTTTTGGATTATTGGTTATAGTGGCATCGTGAAACAGAAGCAAAGTTATTTATACTAAAGATATATATTAAAGATAAAAATTAATATTATTTAACAAATTTCATGTAAATTAATATTATTTAACAAACTTCATGTATTTTCATATAAAGAGTGTTTCAGTGTGGGTTGTGTGTGTGTGTGTGTGTGTGTAATAGTTACAAATTGTTTTGGAGAAGTATTTTTAGCCTACGGGGAGTGAGCCAAATATCTGATTTATTTGAGTTAGTTTTATAATATTTCTCAGCATTCTCTTACAATTTCTATAACTTGTGATGTGGCACACTAAGTTAGATATTAAATAGTATGGGAAATTATTCTTAGTAAGGAAGTCAGGATATTCTCATCCAAGCTGCCTCTCCAGCTTCTATTCTATCCTTCTTCCTCTTCTTTTCTCATACATAGTTTATGCCAAGGCAATACTTTCAACTTCCTGAATTCTCCATCTGTTTTCGTGCTTTGCATATTTCAGGTTGAATCATTCTCCATTTTCTGCTGATCACAATTTTGCATATCCTTCAAGTCCAGGATGTGTAGCATATATAAAAACGAAAACTTCTGTGAAGTTATAGAAGTCGTCTAAAAAGTCATGCCAACACCATTCACAATTAATGGCTCTTTTCCTTGTGGTCCAGCACTATTTTTCTTACATATTTATTTAGTGTATGTATCATTTTGCCTTGTACTACATAGTATATTTATGTTCACTCATGTCTATACCTGTTCGTTTGTGTCTATCTTACTGATGACAGAATTGGTTCATATTCAACTTTATATTATATTTTTGCTCCATCACTTGTGAAACAGTGTGCACATATTTGTTTATTCACTATTTGTTTATTCACTATTTGTTTATTCACTATTAATTCAAACATTTGGTAAATATTTATTGAGAACTTGGCTATGGGGCATGCATCATGCCTATCAGTGGGATAAAATGGACATTAGAAACAGAAAAAAACAATTCTCGTGAATTATATTTTCTAATTAGAGAGACATTAATCAAATAATAATATATATAAATAAAAGGAGGGATGTGGAAATACAATATAGTGTAGCACTTGGAATATTTAATGGAGGGATTTGACATAATCAGAGATGCTAAGGAATATCTTCCCAATGAAGTGGTGTTGAAGTGGAGTGAGAATAGTGAGGAGTTAATGGAAGTGACGAGTACAAAGCATCATGGTTACATTGGCCTCATGAAATTATTGGGGAACTTGCTTTTACTTTTCTTATGAAACAACATATAAAACATGAGAGTATCTCATAGAGATCTTTGATCTAGTTTTTATATGGATGCTTTGACAAGATGGTGAATCCTATGGACTCTATCTCAAAATAATGTTTTTAAATGCATAGGATATAATGCAAGCAAAATATAATTAGGGAGCCAATTAATTGAAACATAGGTCTGTCTATAGGCTTCTTGGGATGTATATTATTAGTTAACATGAAAAAACTTGAGTTAAAATAATTCATTTGTTAAGTGGCTACTGTTTCTTGAAGATTGGCGATAAGTGGAACTCCTTGTGTTAGTAGGAGGGAAGACAGAGCATTGTAAAGATGTCAGGTCTCCTAAAACTAATCTATAAATGTAGTGCAGTTTTAGTAGAAATTCTACCAAGATTTTTAAGAGAATGGAATAAAAGGATTAAAACACTTAGATGGAAGAAAAACATTTATAAATAGAAAAATAATTTTTTTTAAAGATCTTATTTATTTTCAGAAAGAGAGAGAGAGCACAAGCAGGGGGAGCAGAAGGCAGAAACAGGCAGAGGGAGAAGCAGGCTCCCTGCTGAGAAAGGAGCCTGACATGGGACTAGATCCCAGGATTCTGGGGTTATGACCTTAGCTGAAGGCAGCTGCTTAACCTACTGAGCCACCCAGGCATTCCGGGAAAGGAATTTTGAAAAAGAAAAGCAAAGAGGAGGATTCATTTTGCCAGATATCAAAATGAGTTACAAAGCCCAAGTAATAATATTTGGGAATATGTGGTGTTCCTTTAAAATTTTTTTTCCAGAGATTATCCTTCTAGTAATAGGAAATTGCTTTATTTTGAGTTGTTACAACATGAAAAGCTTAGGATTTCTTTAGTTTGAATTACAAAAGTACTTCTTGGCAAAGACATATTACCCTGAAAGGACCTCAAACAAACATAACTATACCTTAGAGATTACCTGACTGGAACCTATGAAAGGGGAGATAAAGAAATTAAGCATCAGTCTGGAAATTCCTGGGGCTATGAACTCACGATGGCTAGTGTTGGAAGTTGTGGTAAACAACCCTTTTCAAGATTACTTTAGGAGCCGCTGGGTTGCTTAGTTGGTTAAGTGTCCAACTCTTGGTTTTTGGCTCAGGTCCTGAACTCAGGGTCATGAGATCAAGCCCCACATTGGACTCTGTGCTCAGTGTGGAGTCTGCTTAAGACTCTCTCCCTCCTGCTGTCCCTCCCCACATGCTCTCAATCAATCTCTCTCTCTCTCTCTCAAATAAATAAATCTTAAAAAAAAAATTACTTTCAAAAAGGGGTAATGTAAATGGTTAGCTTGTGAAGATCGTGAAAACATACCCATGAGTTGAGTGAGGAAACAATAGCAACAAAAACATTTGGCTGGGTATAAAATTACCAGAAATAGCAGCATTTCTAGGAACTAGGGGATTGAAAAGTTCAACTTTTCAAATAACTCAGAAAGTGAAGAAAATTTGCTTTGGAAAACACTGAGTTCTCTGAGTTGCTTTAGTGATGATGGAGACATTGATTCAGAAAATACACATGAAAATTTGGGTAAAATAGGGGCACTTGGCCAGCTCGGTCAGTAGAGTATGTGATTATTGATCTCAGGGTTATAAGTTCAAGCCCCACATTGGTTGTAGAGATCCCTTAAAAATAAAATCTTTAAAAAATTTTGTATAAAATAGCTTTATAAAATAAGCAGGTGGGAAAAAAAGCAGTATTTCTAAATTGATATCTTATTGTATATGTCTTTTAAATATTCATTTGTAATAAAAGTTTTAAAACAAAGTTTATCTTTGACTCCTTTGTCTGTATCCAGGATCTGTAAAATGTGGCCTATGGGCCAAATCCTGCCTGCTCACCTGCCTGTTTCTGTAAATAAAGTTTTATTGGAACACAGTTAAACTTACTTTTTGTTGTGTTATCTATGACTACTTCCATATCATAACGGCAGAGTTGAGTAGTTGTGACAGAGTTGAGTAGTTGAGGCCCTGTGGTCCACAAGACCTAAAATATGTATCTGGCTCTTAAAAAAAAAAGTTTGCTGACCTCTGATTTATATTGCTGGAAAATTATAGATTCCAACTTACACATTTAAGACCTTTTAGACCTTTTACTCTATTTGGAATTTGGTTCTGACAGTGTTGTTCTGGAGTAGGAACAAACACAAAAACCAATGAAATAAAACACAGAATCTGTAAATAGACCTATGCACACGTGGGAACTTAGTATCCGATAGATTGCCATCACAAATAAGTGCAAGAAAGGATGGACTATTTAATGGTGCTGGGAAAATGCGATCTCTATATGGAGAAGATTGAAATTAAATTCTTGCATCACATCATATATAAAAATAAACTTCAGATCGATTAAAAGCCTAAATTTGAGAGACAGAATTATAAAGCTATTAGAAGAAACTGTAGAATTTTTTTGTGACTGACTTAGGGATAAGCAAGAATTTTTTTATAGCCAGCCACTGAAACCACAGACGATGAAGAAAGAAATTGGTATATTTGACTATATCAAGATTAAAGAGTTCTGTTTAACAAAGGACACCATGTACACAATTAACAATCAATTGTCAGAGCAGGGTATTTGTTTCGTTTAACTTAGAAATGATTAACATATAGTCTATATAGGATACTACTGCAAATCGGCAAGGAAAATACAGGAAATCCAACAGAGTATTGGTAAAGAATGGAGTGAATGGACAGTTCATAGGAGGGGCAGTCCAATGGGCTGAACTTCATAGAAGTCAGACAGACATGAACTGGGAAAAAAAAAAACAACCCACAAAACCACATCAGTTCATATCTATTAAAGCTGCAAAAATTTTATAAGTTAAGTAATATCACACATTGGCACAAGAAGAAACTGAAACCTTCATACCCTTCTTGTGGGGATGCTAACTGGGTTAAGCCACTTGGGAAAGCAGTTTAGAAATATTTAGTCAACTTGATGATGTGTACTATACTCCTGCATATATACCCCAGAGAAAACCCTCCAGGCTTACCTCAGAGATACTGTGGATTCAGTTCTAGACCATTGCAATAAAGTGCATGTGGAAATATAGTGAGTCGAATGAAGTTTTTGGTTTTCAAGTGCATATAAAAGTTACATGCGTGCCTACTGGAGTCTATAGTGTGCAGTAGCATTCTGTCTAAAAGAATGTATCTGTCTTAATTAAACATACTTTATTGCTAGGCATGCCTGGATGGCTCAGTTGGTTAAGTTTCTGTCTTCAGCTCAGGTTCTGATCTAGCCCCACATTAGATTCCCTGCTGGGCGGGGAGTCTGAGTCTCCCTCTCCCTCTGCTTGCCACTCCGCCTGCTTGTGCTATCTTACTCTGTCTCTCAAATAAATAAATAAAATCTTAAAAAATAATACTTGATTGCTAAAGAATACTATCTCATTACTGATTACCAATCACCATAGTATAATAATAATGAGAAAGTTAGAAATATCGTGGGAACTGCCAAAATGACACTGAAACATAGAAGTGAGCAAATGCCATTGGAGAAATGGCTGATAGACTTGCTCAGTGGAGGTTGTCAAACCTTCAACTTGTAAAATAGCCAGTGTCTGCAAAGTACAATAAAGTGAATCTCAATAAAATGAGGTATGCCTGTATGTGGGTTTATAAATATATCATTACAGAAATAATATAATAATAAATGATAAAGGGCCAACTTTAAAAAAATACATTGAGTAAAATGTGATTTATGTAAACAGAACATTATACATCCATTAAAATGCATGAACTAGATGCAAAAACTGTAGTGGTTAAAAGCATGGATTCTGAAGCAACTCTGAATTTGGATCTGGCTTTAACGACTTACCACCTGTAAGACCATGAGCAAGACAGTTTCTTTAAAGAATAGGAATGAAAATAGGAATAATAATAATAGTAGTACCTATCTCCCTGATACACCATAAACACCCTATGAATTAGCTATAGTTTATTTAGATTTAAATATAAAAAAGTAAAGTTGAATGGCAAGTAAAAGAAGCAGAAACAAGTAAATGGCACAATGCCATTTATGTAAATTGACAGGACTGGTTATCCGATGAAAGAGAAATCACATTGGGGAAGGGAAAAAGAATTAATTAAAATAGGAGCCAGATATGGATATGTACTAACAAGCTTATGATCAATTCTGTTCTGGATACCCAAGGTTTAAAAGAAAAAGAAAGAAAGAAAGAAAGAAAGAAAGAAAGAAAGAAAGAAAGAAAGAACGAGCGAGCACATTGCAATCCATTTCAGGTGGAAACAAGAGCATGTGTAAAGTGCAAAGACCAGTAATGAGATGCACAATGTTGAATCTAAAGGATGAAAGAAAGCCAGAATGGCATTAACAGAATGAGGGTAAAGAAACTGTGTAAAACTTGAGGTTGAAGAGGGAATGTATGCCAGAACATTCAGGGCTTTGTAAGTCTTCATAAGAAGTGTTTTCTTTTTATTTAAGAGCAATCAGAAGCCAGTAGAGTATTTTAAACAGTGTCTTTTAGGAAAGCTAAGTTTTCCTGTAGTGTACACAACAGATTGAGGGAGAGAAGTGTGGAAGTGAGTAGCCTCACTAGGAGATCAGGTGGGCATGGGTGGTAACAAGGCCTATGGTGTTCACAGGGGATATAGAGACAAGTGGAAGGATTCAAGACACATGTAGGAAGTAAAACTGAAAGGACTTGGTGATAGGTAAATTATGCATGTGAGGGAGAGGGAGAGTTCTAGAGCAATTCTAGATTTCAGGCCATATAATTGAATGGTAGCACCATTTACTGAAATAGGGAACACTTTAGAGGGAATCTGGTTTGTGTAGGAAAATGATGATTTCAGTTTTATACATATTGCATTTGAGGTGGCATTGAGATCTCCAAATAGAGATGTTGAGTAGGCAATTGAATTTTAAAACTCAGAGGAGAAGTCTGAGCTGGACATTTACATTTATAAGTAATTTATAGATAGGTGGAAATTGAAGCCTTGGATGGGGGATAAGACTGCCTAAGAAGACACCATAGAATGAGAAGAGAAGAGGGCCTGAGTCTTGACCTTCAAAGGAGAAAGAAAATGAACGGCTGCAGATACAGGAAAACGAGGAGAGCATTGTGAAAGCCAAGGGGTAGTGAACATAGTTGAACATAATTTCAAATATTGTTAGAACTCAGTAAGATACAGAGTAAATATTTTGCTCACTAACTTTAGGAACAGGGAGACCATTGATGAACTTTGTGAGAGTTGGTAAGTAGACTGGAAACTAGATTAGGTTGGTTGAAGAATGGGATAAGGAAGCAGAGATAGAATTTTTTTTTAATTTATAAATGGGGAGGGAGAGATATGCTCTTCTCAGCAAGGAGAGAGAATCTGCAGCAGACTTCACACTGAGCGTAGAGCCCTATGTGGGGCTCGATCTAGGACAACGAGATCAGGACCTGAGCCGAAACTAAAAGTCAGACGCTTAACTGACTGAGCCACTTGGGTGCCCCTGTACAGCACCACTTGTACGTATAGTAGTTTTTCACTTTATAGGACTGGAAGGATGCACACCCCAAATCTCTCTAAATCTTCTCTCGTTACCTCAAACTGTTGTCGTCATGTCCTCCCTGGATTGCATCTCCTTTATCTCTTTTCTCCCCACAGCTGCCATTGGATCCCGTCCTGCAGCCTTACTGCTCCAGTCTCTGGAATTTCTGTAGTTCTCTGTAAGAGGGTTTCAGATAGTTCTTGAAATAGTTCTCCGGGATGCATGATTCCTAACTTTGTGACTAATAGGATGGCCCTTCTCCTCATGTGTGAAATGGGGCTTCCACTTCCCCACTGAGACATTCTATTTTAGCACCGTTCATTTAAGCAGACTGCTTTTTTGTTTCAGTGTGCCTTGGTCATTAGCCTAGTATTCCCACGCCTCTAGAACTGAAACAAAACCTTGCGGGTTCTCATGTTCCTCTTCCCGTCTTCTCCTTTTCCCGGCTGGGTTCAGCCATTTCTTGAGAGGAATCTCAAACATCGTAAGTGTATCAACAGGTGTATAATAGAAATGTACAATATATCTCACACATGGAAACAGAATTCTTCTACATGGGGCAGGGCTCATCCAGTGGTCTGCTTAAACTCATGCCTGCTCTGGTACACATTTTATGGGTAGTGGTGCTTACTTTGTGTTAGCAGAGCTTCTCTCTTGGTGGAAGATAATCAGGGAAAAAACAGTGTATATTATCTGAAGTTACAGAAAAAGTTAAACTGGCATAGCTATTTAAGTGTACTGTTACACTGTTATACATATAGTATGTGTTTATAATTACGTTGCTATAATGGACTCACTCATAGAGTTCTATTTTTAATTTACCTACTGACTTTAGGTTAGCACTTTGAAAATAGCTTTCTTTAAAATCAAGGTTTTTGAGATGTAATTTATTTACAGTAAAATTCACCCCTTTGAGGGTAGTACTTAAGTGAATTCTGAAAAAACATACACTTACATATTTACTTCCATAAGCAAGACATAGAACATTTCCTTTACCCCCAAAAGTTCCTTGTTTACATTTGTATTTCATTCTCTTGCTCTGCCACAGTCCCTAGCAACCATTGGTCTGATTTCTGTCCTCAAAACTTTGCCTTTTCTAGACTATCATATAAATGAACTCATATTGTATAGAAGTGGGCAAACTATGGCCCATAGGCCAAATATGGCCTACTGGCTGTTTTTTTTAAGTGGTGAGTTAAGAATGGTTTTTACATTTTAAAATCATAAAAAAAATTTTAATGATAACATTTTGTGACTGTAAAAATTACCTGAAATTAAAATTTTGTGTTTATAAATAACATTTTGCTGGAACACAGCCATGCTTATTCATTTAGCATGTTGCCAATGGCTGCTTTTTGGATCATACCTTTTACATCCTATTGAAGAAATCCTTGTCTAGCCTATCTAAAAAGTCTTTGTTTAACCCACGGTCATGATTTCCTGCAGTGTTTTTTCTAGGAGTTTTATGGTTTTAGTCATTAGATTCAGTTCTGTAATCTGTTGATTGCAGTTATATAAGACATTGAGTTAATTTTTGCATAAGGTGTAAAGTATGATTGAGGTTCATTTTTGTAACACATGGATTTCCAATTACTTTTTTTGTGCATGAGTTTCTCATTGCTTAAAAGATTATTCTTTTTTTTTTCTTTTTTCCTTTTTTATTAACATATAATGTATTATTTGTTTCAGGAGTACAGGTCTGTGAATCATCAGTCTTACACAATTCACAGTACTCACCATAGCACATACCCTCCCCAGTATCATCACTCCATCACCCAGCTACCCTATGCCCCCTGCCCCCGCCCCCCGCAGCTCTTAGTTTGTTTCCTGAGATTAAGAGTCTCTTATGGTTTGTCTCCCTCCCTAGTATCATCTTATTTCATTTTTCCCTCCCTTCCCACCGCAAACCCCCGCCCTACCTCTCAAATTCCTCATATCAGAGAGATCATATCATAATTGTCTTTCTCTGATTGACTTATTTCACTTAGCATAATACCCTCTAGTTCCACCCACATCATTGCAAATGGCAAGAGTTTGGGTTTTTTGATGACTGCATAGTATTCCATTGTATATATATATACCACATCTTTATCCATTCATTTGTTGATGGACATCTAGGTTCTTTCCATCATTTGGCTATTGTGGACATTGCTGCTATAAACATTGAGGTGCATGTGCCACTTTGGATCACTATATTTGTATCTTTAGGGTAATTACCCAGTAGTGCGATTGCTGGGTGGTGTGGTAGCTCTATTTTCAACTTTAAAAGATTATTCTTTCTCCATTAAATTTTCTTGACATCTTTTTAAAAAAAATTAATGGCCATTTAAGTATTGGGCTATTTTGGACTCTATTCTGTTCCATTATGTGTGTGTTTATCCTTTGTTAACACTATGTTTGATTTGATTACTTCTGTAGCTTTTATAGTAAGTCTAGAAATCAGGTGGCATGAGTCCTGCAACTTCTTTTTCAAAATATTTGCCTATTGTAGGAATTTTGCTTTTCCACATAAATTTTAGAGTTAGCTTATCAATTTCTTCAAAAAAAATCATGCTGAGATTTTGATTGAGATAACATTGAATCGAGAGATCAATTTGGAAAGAATTGGTATCTTAACAATATAATGTTTCCTCATTGATGAATATGGCATATTTCTCCTTTTACTTAGATCTCCTTTGATTCTTTTAATCAGTATTTTATAGTTTTCATACTATTTTATAGTTTTCATATCAGTATTTTATAGTATTTTAAAAGCCTGTATGTATTTTGTTCAAATTATACCTGAGTGTTTTCTTTCTTCTGTTTTTGATGCCATTACAGACTACTCTTTAAAATTTTGATTTCCAATTATGCAATGCTAGTATATAAAAATACAAGTTTAGGGGATATGCTTAGTTTATATCTTGTGACCTTGCTAAAGCACATTTACTATAGTAGATTTTTTTGTAGTTTCTTTAGGATTTCATATATAGATATTTATGCCATCTGCACACAACTTTTTTTCTCCCCCTTTCTAATCTCTATGCTTTTTATTGTTTTAATGCACTAGCTAGGATTTCCAGTTCAATGTTGATTAGGGGTAGTGAAAGAGAACTCCTTGCTTTTTTCTTGACTTTAGAGGGAAACCATTTAATCTTTCACAATACAGTATGATATTAGCTGTAGGCTAATTGTAGGTGTAGGCTGTTGTAACCCTTACTGCATTCAGAAAGTTTCTATGTATTCCTAGTTTGCTGAGTCAAGTGCTTTCTCAGTATATTTTGACATAATTATATGATTTTTTTCCCCATTAGTCTGTTAATATAGTGATTTATATTGCTTGAATTTAGAATGTGGAATCAACCTTGCATTCCCAGGACAAGCCTAGTACACCTGTTTGTGATGTATTATTCTTTAATATATTTCTGGATTTGGCTTGATAATGTTGTGTGAGGATTTTTCATCTTCCCATGAGGAATATTGGTCTATAATTTTCCATTATATATGTATATATTTTTATTTATTTGACAGACAGAGATCATGAGTAGGCAGAGAGACAGGCAGAGAGAGAGGGGGAAGCAGGCTCCCCACTGAGCAGAGAGCCTGATGTGGGGCTCAATCCTAGGACCCTGAGATCATGACCTGAGCCGAAGGCAGAGGCTTTAACCCACTGAGTCACCCAGGTGCCCCCCATTATATATATATATATTTTAATGATTTTATTTATTTATTTATTTGACAGACAGAGATCACAAGTAGGCAGAGAGGCAGGCAGAGAGAGGAAGGTAAGCAGGCTCCCTGCTGAGCAGAGAGCCTGATGCGGGTCTTGATTCCAGGACCCTGAGATCACGACCTGAGCCGAAGGCAGAGGCTTTAACCCACTGAGCCACCAGGCGGCCCCGCCCCCCGCCCATTATATTTTTATGTGGTTTTGGTATCACAGTAATGCTGGCCTTAGGAAATTAGTAAGGAAGTGGTCCTGTATTTTCTATTTTCTGGAAGAGATTATGTAAAATTGTGTTATTTCTTCCTTAAATGTTTGGTGGAGATCATCAATAAAGCCAGTGAGCATGAGAGGTTTTTTTGTTTTGTTTTGTTTTGTTTTGTTTTGTTTTAGGTTTTAAACTAGGAATTAAATTTCTTTAACACATATGGGACTTGTCAGTCTTTCTGTTTCTTCTTGAGTGAGGTGTGCCAGTTTCAGTCTTTCGAGGAAATAGTCTATTTTATTATAGTCTATTTCTTATGTAAGCTACAGAATTTATGAGCAGAGAATTGTTCATAGTTTTCTCTTGTAATCTTTTGCATTTAATTCTGAGTAACTGTGGAGTCTGTAGTGATGTTCCCTCTATCATTCTTGCTCTAGGTAATTTTTATCTTTTCTCCCCCCGTAATTATTTTGTTTGGAGGTTTATTGATTTTATTGTTTTTTTTTTTTTTTTTTTTTAAAGAAGCAGCATTTTGTTTCATGGATTTCTTCTATAGTTAAAAAACTTTTTTTCCCCAATGCTTTCTTTGGTTTTAGTTTTCTCTTTTTTTGGAAATGGATTTGAGACTTTTTTCTTTTTAGTATAAGCGTTTATTTTTATGTGTTCAGTTTTGTATATGATACTTTCAAGGAATATCATGCTCCTTCTGCCTAAAGAACTTACTTTAAATTCCTATGGTTAATGTCTTCTGGCATTAAATTCTTTCAACATTTCTTTGCCTGAGAAGTCTTTATTTTGCTTTTCCTTTTTTCTTTTTTAAAAGATTTTATTTATTTATTTGACAGAGATCACAAGTAGGCAGAGAGGCTGGCAGATAGAGAGGAAGGGAAGCAGGCTCCCTGCTGAGCAGAGAGCCCGATTTGGGGCTCGATCCCAGGACCCTGAAATCATGACCTGAGCCAAAGGCAGAGGCTTTAGCCCACTGAGCCACCCAGGCGCCCCTTCCCTTTATTTTTTGAAACATGATTTCATTGCCCATGGGATCTTGGGTTGACAGTTTTATTCTGTCAGTCCTTCATAGAGATTTTATTCCAAAGTCGTCTAGCTTCCATGGTTTCTGAAAGATGATCTTCTGTAACTTTTATCATTGGTTCTATACATATAATTATCATTTTCTCTGGCTGCTTTCATAGTTTTCTTTGGGTTTTAGCAGTTTGACTATGATGAGTCTAGGTGTGTGTGGATTTGGTGTTTGTTCTACAAAGGCTTCTTTCAGGTTCATGTGTCTGTGATTTGGTAACTTTCATTAATTTTGGAAAGCTCATGGCTATTATACCTTCAAATATTTCCTCTTTTCTCTTTGCTCCTTCTTTTGGGACACCAATTTCACATGTTAGATCAGTTTAGCTCTTGGATGCTCTGTTTGTTTTTTTCTTTCCTTCTCCAACTCCTTTTTGTTTGTTTGGATATTTTTTATTGACTTATTTCAAGTTTACTAATCTTTTTCTTAGTTTTTTCAAGTGTATCCCTTAGCCCATCAAAGAAACTCTTTATCTCTGATGCCATGTTTTCTATTTCCAGCATTTTCATATGACTCTTATACTTTGTATCTTTCTGCCTCAGTACCCCATCTGTTCATGTTTGTTGTCCCCCCTTTTCTGTGAACCTTTTACCTTAATAATTATAGTAATTTTCAAGTCTGCCTGATGACTCCAATAATTCCATCATGCTTGTCATCTCTGAATCTAATTATATTAATTATTTTATCTCTTGGCGATGGGTTGTTTATTCCTTGCTATTTTCCCCTGAGTCTCGTGGTTTTGAATTATACTTATGCCTTTAAGTGGGCATGCCTTTTCTGTCAGACTGTTAGTGTTGGAAATTAAGTCATCATCAGGTCAGAAGTTCAGATAGGTTTGGATTTTGTTGTTGCCATCATTATCTTTAGTGCATCAGTCTTCAAATTCCTCCCAATTCCTCCAGTAGGCTACTGCTGCATTGTATTTAGGAAGAATGCAGGAGTATGAGAAGTTTTTTTTCAGTGTTTTGCTACCCCTTCAGCCATTTCCATCTACTTACTCCACAGAGTAACAAATTGCTCTTGCCACTCCTCCCCCCAGCAGTAAACGATTGATGCTCATTTCTTGATTCTAGGTTTGTGGCCGGGGCAAGGGTGTTTTGTTAAGTTTTCCTGCCCTTCATTGTTGGTAGGACCTGTGGATCTGGGCCTTATGGATGAGGTTTGCTCAGCGTTCTTGGGCCCTTCTTCTGATAGAAGTAAATCTGCCTTATATCTCTGATAGGTTTGGGACAGGAATTTCCATCCCTCCCCTAGTCATGAAAGGCCTTTGATTTGAGCAACGGTTGTTGGCTGAAGATGGTTTCCTGTCCCTCTTTCATGGGCAGAGGTTTTTTTTCCCCTTTAACCTTTTCCTTAGCTGCAGTAGATGCCTTTGCCCTGGGGATGACAGAATTTCCCATTCCCTGTGGCTTATAGCTTTGACATTTTTAGGAGAGATGGTCTGGGGAGTTGGGCCTGTACTCCAGCAGCCACGAGTTAACTCTTTTACACCTACACATGTGTACCGCCAAAGAGTTGTTTGTTCTTATGCCCTGCTCCCAGTCTTCTTCGTAAGTGACCAGTAGAGGCCTGCAGAAAAGTGCTTGTGGGTGAATGTGAGCTTTCCTTGAGTCTGGGTCCCTAGCTATTCCAAACTGTATGTTAGCCCACACTTGGCCTTTTACAATTTGTTAAAATTTTAACTAATTTCCTCTTACCTGCTTGTAGGGTGGCCTCTCTTTCTCCTCTTCTGCTCTGCCAATGGTGAAACAGTGTATTTCATTTCTCTTTGGAGGGGCTTGCTGCTCTTTGGAGTTCACATTGTTTGCCTTATATCCTCAACTGTCTGATGGGCTCGAGAAAAGTTATGATTTTGTAGATTATTTAGGCTTTTGTCATTTTTAGGTTGGGAGTGACATCATTTACAGCTTTGAAAATCTTAAGCAGAGTTAATTGGAGTTTTAAAACATTTAAAATTTTCCGTTATGAAGATAATGGAAGTGAAACTTTTTATCACGATTTATTATACTACCTTTTTCTAGGCATTTTTTTTCTCATTTTTTTTTGGTTTTGTTTTTAAGTTAAAAATTGGCCTTATTTTTATTTGCACAGTCTTATTTGCTAGGCTTCTAATCTTTCACAATGTTTTTAAAGCCAGCTAATATCCAGACTGTTGAACAGATTTAAACAATTAGTGAGAGCACTCATCCAGTGTTTTCCCCTCTGTTTGGATTCTTAAGAGCACTCCAATTGAGAGTTGTCTCAAAGATTTGAAGTTCATAGGTTTTGGCTATACTGTGTCAAATCAGCTCAGTCCAATTCTGAAGCTAAACCTTTGAAAAATAATACTTTAAATATTTTATGGCATATGATTGATATATTACAAGTGGGAGATAAAAATTTTACAATTATGACTTAAAGAGCTATCTCTATTCGCATGTATTAATTGGCTCTTAAATTACCATGTATGTCAGAGGGCAGAACTAGTTACAACACTCTTGTGATATGCCATGTAGGATGTTATTCAATAATCAGAAAATTAAATTTTTACTCTTTATTCTCATTTTATGAAATTTTTGGATACAAAATTGTATATAGATTGTTGTAATTACTGTTTTTGAGACCATCAGGCAACCAAATTTTTCTTATCTGCTTTCTCTGCAGAAAACTTCATCAGCAGTTTGAAATGTACAAGGAGCAGGTGAAGAAGATGGGAGAGGAATCACAACAGCAGCAAGAACAGAAGGGTGATGCCCCAACCTGTGGTATTTGCCACAAAACAAAATTTGCTGATGGATGTGGCCATAACTGTTCATATTGCCAAACAAAGTTCTGTGCTCGTTGTGGAGGTCGAGTGTCATTACGCTCAAACAAGGTACAGAATGAAAATTACACATTATTCTCTTATAGTTAAGCTTATAATACAGTTAAGCTAATTGTGAATAAAATAAAGCAGACAATTGAAATTTATATTTAGGCTAACCAATGAACCAAAAAACCTCTAGTGTCTTTATTTTAGATAAAAGAAATTTTTCATTTTTTTTTCAGTTGATGGATTTGTCTCATTGTTTATGTCCTTTAGCTAATGATTTTGTTTAGAATCATAGGATCTTAAACTTTCAAAGATGAGGAAGATAAATTAGAGATCAATTGGTCTAACTCTTTTATTTTATAGATGCAGAAAACTCATATTCAGGGAGACTAAAGGTCCTTCTTAAAGTCACACAACTGATTAATGTTAGAGCAGTGGCACTGCTTTTTCCATTACCTATACATAATTTTATAATTTTATAGACCTAGTCATCCTTTGACCCCTGTTTTCTTTCCTTTCAAGAGAGGCTCTTCCCACCTTAGAGAGTCTGTGTTTTATAATTTTACAGCTTTTGAAGCTTTGTTACCCTTTATTTTTGTTTTAACATTAATGAAATAAACATTAGACTATGGAATTTAAAGAAGAAATGTTAAGGAGTTGTTTTATACTTGATTTTTGTAGTTTATCCATCCACTTTAGGGAATATGTTAATGCTGCTCAAGGAATGCTTTGCTGAAATCAGCAAAAACAGTATTATAATGTCTTTCTCAATAAGTTCGTTAAAATTTGCATTTATTTCCTTTCTAGTATTTTATCATTCCATTCTTTACTTAGGCAGTTTTAAAATAAGAAGCTGATGTTTGTGCATACATTACTTAAACATAATTATGGGGATTTGTTCTCCTGTGTGATTTCATTTCTCCATTTTCTCAGTTTCCTGTTTCTCATTGTTTTGTTTTCCCCAGAATTAATAATTTTCCATTTTCTCCCCTTAGTCTTTCCCCCTGGTTTACCTGATTATTTTTCTTTTCCTTGACTACTTCCATTGGCTAGAATCTCCAGCACAGTTCTGAATAGAAGTGGTGAGAGCATACATCCCTGTTTTGTCCTTGATCTTAGGGGGGAAGTATTCAGTCCTTCTCTATTAAGTATTATATTAGCTGTTAGCTTTTCATAGATGCTATCTATTCCTAATTTGCTGACAGTTTTTTTGGTTTATTTGTTTATTTTTATATCAGGAATATATGCTGGAAATTGTCAAACACTTTCCCTCCATCTATTGAAACTAATCATGCTTTTTTCTTTGCTTGTTAATGTAGTAATGAAATTCATTGGTTGATTTTGAAATGCTAAACCAACTATATTCCTGGGACAAATCCCATTTGCTTATGATGGTTTAACCCTTTTATGTAATAATGAGTTTGATTTATTAAAGTTTTATTTATAGTTTTTGCTTCATGAATGTTAGTGTCTGTAGTTTTCCTTTCTTATAATATGTTTCTTTGATTTTTGGTATCACAGTAATGCTGTCCTGATAAAATGAGTTGGGAAGTATTTCCCTCTCTTCAGTATTTTAGGAAAGTTTCTGTAGGATTGGTATTTATCCTTTAATGGATAAATTAAAGATTTTAATGGATAAAAAAAGACTTAATGGATAAAAATAGATTTTACCAGGAAAGCCATCTGGGCATGCTGTTTAATTTTTGGGAAGGTTTTAAAGTACCCTTTCAATTTCTTTTAATAGGTATAGAATTATTCAAGTCATTTATTCTTTCTTGAATGAGCTCTGGTGTTTTTCAAGGAATTTCTTCAGATTCTCATAAGTTGTCATATTTATTGGCATAAACCTGCTCACAGTATTCCATTATTATTCTTTAGTATCTGTAGATTCTGTAGTGATGCTACCTTTTTCATCTCTGATATTGGTAATTTACATCTTCTCTCTTTTTCCTGCTGAATTTGGCTAGAAATCTATTAATTTTATTTTATTTTATTTTATTTTTTTTTTTTTAAGATTTATTTATTTATTTATTTGACAGAGAGAGAGCACAAGTAAGCAGAGAGGCAGGCAAAGAGAGAGAGGGAGGGAAGCAGGCTTCCTGCTGAGCAGAGAGCCCGATATGGGACTCGATCCCAGGACCCTGAGATCATGACCTGAGCCGAAGGCAGCGGCTTAACCCACTGAGCCACCCAGGCGCCCCTAGAAATCTATTAATTTTAATGATCTTCTCAAATAACTAGTTTTTTGTTTCATTGGTTTTCTCAATTGTTGATTTCATCTTTGATCTTTATTATTTCTTTAATTCTGCTGATTTGGGCTTTAATTTTCTCTTTTTCTGGTTTCTTAAGGTGGGAACTGAGGTCTTTGCTTTGAAATGTCTCTCCTTTTCTAATATTGCCATTACATGCTGTCAGTTTCCCCTAAGTACTTCTTTGGTGACATTCCCCAAATTCTGATATGTTGTCTTTCATTTTCATTCAGTTAAAAATACTTACAAGTTTTCCTTTTCTTTCTTGATACATAAATAATTTAGAAGTATGTTATTTATTTTCCACATACTAGGGGGTTTCCAGAGATCTTTATGGTAATGATTTTTAATTTAGTTCTATTGTGGTCCTAAACATACTTTGAATACTTTGAATCCTTAAATGTATTCATAATTATTTTATGACCAGTATATGGTTTATTTTGGTAAATGTGTGTGTACTTGAAAAGGATATATATTCATATGTTCTTTAATTTTTTGGTGGAGTGTTTTTAAATGTACTCTAAGTCAAGTTGGTTGATGCAGTTGTTCAAGTCTAGTATGTCCTTTTTGATCTTCTGCTTATTTATTTTCTCAATTATTAAGAGGATATTGAAATATACAACTATACATGAATTAGTCTCCTTCCTTTTGCAGTTCTATGTATTTTTGGTTTTGTTTTATGTATTTTATTAAGTTCTGTTTTTAAATGTATAAACATTTAGGATTATTATGCTTCTATTAATTAATTGAGCCCTTTAAAATCATTATATGGCTTTATTTTTTCCTGGTAATAGTCTTTGCTCTGAAATCCACTTTGTCTAATCTTAATAAAGCCACTCCAACTTTGGTTTACATTTTTCTCTTTTACTGTAGATTAATTTGTGTCTTCATATTTAAAGTATTTTCTTTATAGACAGCATATAATTGGGCTTTGCTTTCTTATTCAACCTGAAAATCTCTACATTTTAATTGGGGTCTTAGATAATTTATATTTAATATAATTTCTTATATGATTTGTTTGGTTATATCATTTTCCTTTTTTTCTTCTTGTACTATCTGATTTTTGTTTTTGTTTTCTTTTTCTTTTAGTCTCCTTTGAATTCATCAAGCACTTTTTATGATTCAGGTTATCGCCTTTGTTGCCTCGTTAGCTTTTGTGACTCTGTTTTATAGCTTTGTTTGTTCTTCATTTTGTCATTTTATTAATTGCTTCAGGATAGTAGTATAAATCCTTAGTAGTATAAATCTTTAAATTTCATCATCAGTCTTAACTGATAGTATATCATTTTGTGTATAATATAATATAAGAACCTTCCAACAGTGTATTTCCATATCTACTCTTTAGGACTTTATGTTATGGTATGATATATTTTAATTTTACTTATTTTATAACCTGACATTACACAGTTATTCTTTTTTGTTTAAAAATTTTTCTTTTAAAGAGTTTTAAATAATAGAGGAAATATATATTTACTGTTGTCTTTATCATTTCTAATATTATTAATTTCTTCTCATTGATCTATATTTCTGTATGGTATCATATTTTACCTGCCCGAAATAGTTCCTTTAATATTTATTGTAGTGTGAGTCTGCTGATGATGAATAAACTTTTTCTGCTGAAAATTTTGCTTTTTTTTTTTTTTAACTTTTTTCTAGGTATAGAATTCTAGATTGAGGTTGTTTTCTTTAAGTATTTTATTTTTTTAAAAGACTATTTATTTATTTATTTGACAGACAGACAGAGATCACAAGTAGGCAGAGAGGCAGGCAGAGAGAGGGGGGGAAGCAGGCTCCCCACTGAGCAGAGAGCCTGACGTGGGACTTGATCCCAGGACCCTGAGATCACGACCTGAGCCAAAGGCAGAGGCTTAACCCACTGAGCCACCCAGGCGCCCCTCTTTCAGTATTTTAAAATGTTGTTTCACTGTTTCCAATTAGACATGTGATACCATTCTCATCTTTGTTTTTCTGTATATATGTTCTTTTATCTGATTGCTTTTTTCCCTAAATATTTATTTATTTATTATTGAGCATGGGGTGGGGGTGGGGAAGAGGGGCAGAGGAAGTCTTAAGCAGACTCCACACTGAGTGTAGAGCCATCTGTGGGGCTCCATCTCACTATCCTGAGATCATGACCTAAGCTGAAACCAAGAGTTAAATGCTCAACCAAATGCACTACCCAGGCTCCCCTGTCTAATTGCTTTTTTTTTTTTTTAAAGATATTATTTATTTATTTGACAGGCAGAAATCACAAGTAGGCAGAAAGGCAGGCAGAGAGAGAGAGGGGGAAGCAGGCTCCCTGCTGAGCAGAGAGCCCGAGGTGGGGCTCAATCCCAGGACCCTGGGATCATGACCTGAGCCCAAGGCAGAGGCTTTAACCCACTGAACCACCCAGTTGCCCTAATTACTTTTAAGATAATTCTTTTTATCACTGGCTACATGAAACTTAATTATAAGTTTCTTTGTTTATTTTTCTTCATCTTTCCTGTGTTTGTAGCTTTTTTGAGCTTTTTTGATTTGTGAGTTTATAGTTTTTGTAGGGTTTTGGAAAATTTTGGCCATTATTTCTTCAAAAAAATTTTTTAAATGTACAATATATTATTTGTTTCAGGGGTACACATCTGTAATTCATCAGTCTTACACAATACACAGCACTCACCACACCACATACCAAATATTTTTATTGGCCTTTCTTTCTCTCTTTTCCTTCAGGAACTCCCATTACCCATACATTAATTAGGCTGCTTGAAGTTGTTTTACAGCTCACTTATGTTCTTTTCATTAAACCAAATTTTATTTTTCTCTTTGCTTTTCATTTTAAGTATATTCTATTGTGCTTTTGAGTTTACCCATCTTTTTTTTTTTGGCAATATCATATCTGCTTTTTTTTTTTTTCATCTTAGATATTGTTTTTATGTCTAAATTTCAATTTTGGACTTTTAAAAAATATCTTCCATGAGCTACATAAGTTTTTGTACATATAGAATAAATGCTCTGTAATAACTGTTTTGATGTTCTTTTCTGCTAATTTCAACATCTCTGTCTCAGTTTTTGGTTGGTTTTGATTGATTATTCTCATTATAATATGTGTTTTCCTGACTCTCTCCTGAGTACTTTAACCAATTTTGGGTGTGTTTATTTGACGTGAATTAACAGTTCTTCCAGTTTTGGTGGTAGAAATACCCACTGTTTTCTCTAACCCTTCAGATGACTTTTTTCACATGCATGCTCACTCATCATTACCAGCTGAATACTTGAAGGGAATTCCTGCAGATCTATGGGGTTCTCCCTCTGCAGCTTTTTCTTCTCTGGTGAGCTGGCCTGTGAAATGCAGTTGTGTTGGCCTCCTCACAGTGTTTGTTCTCAGTTTGTTCTCTTCACTTGAGGAAGTTTGCCAAACTGAACTTCAGCTCCTCTGTACTGCTCTGCTGCCTGGAAAGTCTCTCAAGCAATAAGCTGGGGGCAGTTATAGAGCTTATCTTGTTTGTTTCCCATATTTTCGCTATCTCTGTGTTTTTTTGCCTGATGCCCAGTGTCTTGAAAACCACTTCTTCATATGTTTTTCCCACATTATGTTTGACTGCTAGGCAAGTGGAGAAATCCTGTTCTTGCTACCCCATTTAGGCCACAAGTAGAAGTCTCTAATGAATCAGATTATAGGCTTGATTATATATTTTCCGGTTTCTAATGTATAGTCACTTTATTCTGAGCAAAGTTTTAGTTAGTAAATTAAATACAGTGAAAAATTGGAAATCCCCTTGAAAGTCTGTTTTATTGTAGTCAACTATAGAACTCTGTATGTTGTGGATTAGCCTGGTGGATGGTTTGTGGAAGAAAGAAGGAACCAGAAGTAGTATTTCCCATTTTTCTCATATTTTTTCTTATATCTGAGGGAAGTATTAGCGGAATGAAACATAAGAAAAAATAATCTAGATTTTAGCTCAAAGAGCATAACTTTGGATTTCTTTATTAGTTTTTCTACATTTTCATTCATAATCTACTTGAGGAAGCATTCCTTTGTATGATATGTATAAAGGTTGTCTATATTCCAAGTGAAAAAAGTATTGAGTTCAATTTCTCTTTTTAAATTGGATCATTGTATGTATGCTTGGTTGCCTTATGTAATAGAAGAGGCTTTTACTCTCAATAGATGCTGAATACACTTTTTGATTTATCATAGCCCCAAAGGATTAAGCTCAGTGAAATTTGTTCAGACAATTTTTATGAAGTAGAATAATGAGAATGCAAGTATTTTATAGCTTAAAATTTAATTATAAAGCATTTTAAAATTATTTTAGTAATCTTCTATGAGAATAAGATAAGAATCTTTTGTTTTAATTTTGAGGCTCTTTCATGTGGAGCCATCCTTAACAATTAATTAACTCTTTTGAGGTACATTTATGATTCAGCAAGAATAAATGTAGTGCAGGACATATGGAAATACCAATACAATATGTTTTTGTGAAATATTGCTTTCATTTATTTCCTTTTAAGATGACACCCCCTGTAAATTAAAGCTTTATATTTAGTTTAGATTTAAAAATAATGACTTCATAAGGAAGAAATTATTTTGTAATCATAGAATGGGGATTCTAATAGGGCAGACATGAGAGGTAATTTACAGTGAGGATTATTTTAAGCTTCAAAGGATGGCAACATTAATTTTTTCTTTCTTTTGCTTTTTGGTGGGAAAAATAGATTACCATTTGCTTAAAAGATATCTAATTTTGAAAAAGTAAGTAATAATATATTTTTCAGAATTATATTAATTTACAAATATAATAGATGTGATTTTTTCTTTACTCTAAATTATCAGATTTGAAGCAGAATGAATAATAACTTTTAGAATTATTATAAAAGCAAATGATCATTAAGCAAGGGCCTTAAAATATATTGACATACATTGTTCAATATATCATATGGTTAAGAGTGAAATAATATAGACGTTTCTACTGTATAACCATGTCAGTAAGTATCATTTATATGAATGATTTTAATGATTAACTTTTTAATTGTGCACTGAGAAATAAAATAATGATTAGAGTATTTCTGCAGTCCTTCAGGTCTTTCTTTCTTTTGAGGAATTTCAACTCACAGGGCATCTGGGTGGCTCGGTTGGAAGAGCATGCAACTCTTGATCTCGGGGTTGTGAATTCGAGCCCCCAACTGGGTGTAGAGATTACTTAAAATAAATAAATAAAATTAAAAAAATTTCAGGTGACTGTGATTATGGGCAAGTCTTTAGCTAGTGTGCTGGTGTAATATACAATCAGTTCCCATATGCCCAAGGCAAGCATATCATATGTGAATTTTCTTTTAAATGTCATAGAAATACTACATACCAGTATATCAGGAAACAACATTCTCCAGGAAGAGGCTGGCGTAAGTTGAGATGAAGAATCAAGTTTTGTTTCTGTCCTGGTGTTGTATGACTTTGGTTTGACATGTCACTTCATATCTTAGTGCTTCTGTTTCAAAATCTGTAAAATGAAAGCATCAGTTTGTGATTTCTAAGGTCTCTTCTGGGTTCAACATTTTATAATTTTAAAATTTAATTTTAAAATTAAAATTTTAAAATAGATAACTCATGTAATGCTTGAAGTACCAGAAAGTATATTCATATAGCCAAATATATTTACTGCTTAATAATTTTTAGGAAGAAACTGAGAAACTCCATTAATTTTCTTATGTTATTGTATCTAGCACACTGTGCATTAAGCTTTGGTTTTTATCCCATTCCACATTTATGGAACATGAGAGTGTTGAGGGCATCACTGTTTTAGTAAACTGTGTTCATAGGAATTTGAGAGCTGGGTAGCAGCTAGTTATAATTCCAATTATTAGAATTATTATAACGCTATATAATAAATAATAATTGGAATTATATAGAGTTATAATAATTCTAATAATTGGAATTCTATATAATTCTATATATTTCTATATAATTCTATAGAATTCTAATTATTAGAATTATATAATTCTATATAATTCTAATTATATAATTCTATATAATTCTAATATAATTCTATATAATTCTATATAATTCTAATTATTAGAATTATATAATTCATAGGACTACCCTTAAGCCAATGACTGCATCAGGTGGATCCTCAATTTTAAGCCTTTAGGCTCAATGACGTAGAAGGTGTGAGAATATTATTTGAAATGGTTGTTGAATTTAAAAGGAAGAATTATTTTCCCTCATTGATGTCAGCCTCCCTAATGGTACAGCATAATAAAGGAACTGTGAGAAACAGTCTAACTTGCAGAGCCTTAGGACATTTTATACTTCCTCATGCATATCAGCATCATGGGAGGAGGCAAAATCATGTTGCAAATGGAGCGTAAGGAAAGATATTTTTTACATGAGCTCATTCCTTCTCCACACGGCATCTTTTATAGTTATAGTTTTATAGTTATTTTATAGTTATTTACTATAACTTTTATAGTTATAGTAACTATCTTTTATAGTTATTTACGTGGCTCCACCCCCACTTCCATCACCTGTAGAGCATGATTCAGTGTTGGTAATATTACCTAGAAGAGCTAAGAAGTTTACAAAATCTGTTGTAGTTACAGGTTGGGATTGTTTCTCTTCAGGAATCTCTGGATGATTCCATAGGCATTTTATACTCTAAGGTATATGGCGGTAGGCTTGAGAGTGAGGTAGTGTACACTTGCTGTGGAAGGAAGGCTTTCTGGAGAGTAGATGAATGTGAATAACTTAAAGGACAAAAATTCCCATACGTATTCTTTCATTTTTTTCTCAAAATTGATCTACCTGAGAACATTTCTGTTTTGTGGAATTTTCTTTCTAACTCACTTTTTTATAATTGCTCTTATGCTCTTCAAATCAAACGCCTGCTCCTTAACCCTACCTAATGTGAATCTAGTCTTTATATAACGGATTGCCTCAGGATGTAAGAATTTCTGGGGCACGAAACAAAGTGACAATTCTAGAATGTCTTGTCTTGAGGGAGAGTTCCTTGAGGGCAAAGCAGTTAGAGATTTTGTAAGAAATATAGAAAGGAGAAGCATCTTATTTCTTTAAGGCAAGCGGACTTCTGGTGGGACTCCGGTTCCTTATGTCTCTTTTTTAGAATTAGAACTTTGATGTGAGATGATCATGGTGGCCCATAATGCCACATTTATTTGAATTTAAAAATGAAGTTGGACTCTTTGAGAAAAAAAAAAAACATATTTATCTGATGGTTTCTCAACATGGCCTGGTTTTCCAAATAGGATATGTAGTAGGCATTTTCCGTATAATGAATGAGGTAAATCTGCAGCTCCAGGATTTGATAAAAATGTAATTGAAACATACCTACAATATACAACATATCTGAAAATGCATTCTTTCTAACTATTTAAACTTAAAATGTAAATGTTATCCTAAAAATGTGTGAGGGGTATATGGTTTTAGGAGTTTATTTTAGAGAAAAGAAAAAATATATTTAGACTACCGATATATAACAGGTGCATAGGTATTCTTGATTAATGGCATATTGTTAACCAATACTTGGTTAATATGCATTTGAAAGCTTGCTATCTACTGCTGTCTACTTGCTCCTAACCACTTGGGGAGAAAGAAAGAATCCTGCTTAGTACCTAATATCCTCGTCAATAAATGAAGTAAGCTCCTTATCAGTGGATAAGATGAGCACCAGGTTCAATAGATTTTACTTAGCTTGTACGGGGAAGATTAATAATAGCATCTGCAATGAATTCTAATCATAAAAGTAGACTATATGGTAGTTTAATAGATAAAGAAATTCAGGATATCACCAAAACTGCAGCATAGCATAGTTAAAAAGACACTAGGTAGGGGAGCACAAAGGGAAGGGAATAGAGACAATATGTGAGAGGAGGGTTAGAAATAGTTATGAATTCCTCTATCCTTTTTAGGTAGAATACACAGTAAATCTCACCCAATTCTTTTTCAAACAATCCCAAGAAAGTATTTAGCTTCAAACATAAGCAAAAAGAATAAATGAGCTCTTATCTGAAACAATGTTTTTTTTTTTTTTTTAATTTTCAAGTTAAAAATAGTCCTGATCCATAAAAAGAAAAAGCATCAGGGGTCACAAAGGAACATTTGGAGGTGACAGATATGTCTGTTAACTTCATTGTGGTGATGGTTTCATGGATTTATTCATATGTTTCAACTTTTCAACTTGTATATGCATATACAAGTTGGAAAAAATAAAAGGACATAAGATTCTTCTTTTGAAGAATCTCTGTCTTTTTAATTCCCTTTCAATGAATATATTAGAATATCACTGACTCTCACTTGGGTCAGAACAGGCTGTGTATTTTATATCACTGGAACAACCCCTAGATCTATTCCTTCTGTAACTTTCAAATTTTGAATGGCACCACTATCTACTTTGTCACTTAAACCAGAAAACCAGGAATACTGTCAGGTCTCTATCTATCACCCATCTTTACTCACAATGTTTGGAGATGATCATTTCCTCACCACCTTTATGAACTACTAACTGCGGTCTTATTTGGGCTTTTCTTTCATCTGGACTAATGTTAGTTTCCTCATGGGTCTCTCTGCTCTTGTCTCGATTCCTTGTACACATACTTTACATATTGCTATTGTGATATTTGTAAAATGCAAATCTGATTATTTTTTTTTTATTTACTTTTTTTTTTTCAAAGATTTTATTTATTTATTTGTCAGAGAGAGAGAGAGAGAGAGAGAGCGAGCGAGCACAGGCAGACAGAGTGGCAGAGGGAGAAGCAGGCTCCCTGCGGAGCAAGGAGCCCGATGTGGGACTCGATCCCAGGACGCTGGGATCATGACCTGAGCCGAAGGCAGCCGCTTAACCAACTGAGCCACCCAAGCGTCCCAAATCTGATTATTTTACCTTCTGCTTAAAACCTGTTTAAGGACGACTCATTTTTTGATGACTCATGAAGTCATCATGACTCCTGAAGTTTCTTTTTTTTTTTTTACTCCTGAAGTTTCTAATGGCATAAAGCGCCCTCTGATTCGTACCCTGCCTAACTCAAGGCACGTGCCTCACTCCATTCTGTAAGCCCCAGCCAAACTACACTATTTGTATTTTTCATAAATTATTACTGCCATTTATCTCTTATGCTTTTGCTTACCCTGCCACTTTAATCTGAATTACAGCTCTGCTTTCCCCTAGACCCCGCTCCTACCCTTATCCACCTGATGAACACTTACTCATTTTTTCCGGATTTAAGCATCATCTCCCCATGATGCTTTCTTTGGGTAACTCATGTCAATTAAACACTCACTCTTTTGTGCTGCTGTGGATGCTGAACACTTCTAATCTAGTACTCTTTGTATTTTATTATTAAGTGACTCTATTTCTCTCAGTACCCTCGTTTACTGTAATTTATCATCTTATTCTGGGATAGGCATTGTCTTTTGATCCAGATCCTTGCTGCAGCTCAGCGCTGTGACAATATTTTTTTGAAGATGGCAGTGCAAACTTGTGAACAAATGAATAAAAAAGATAAACCGTACAAGCACTATGCAATTGTTGCAATTCTTGGAAGAAGGGATTAGACTTTACAGAGAAGATGGAGTAATATTGTATTGGTGTGAGAGGTGGTTTAGAATTGGTTATAAAAGGTAGGCAAGAAGAGAGACATGTGATGTTAGTTTAACTATGGAAAGTATATCACATTGGTATAGAGGGAGGGATCTATCTTTTTGGCAATACAGAGAAGGAAGCACTAGGAGAAAGACTGACTATCTAGAGATTTTATTGATTTCTTTGAGGGTGTGAGAGTGAGTGAGAGAG
This sequence comes from Martes martes, assembly GCF_963455335.1. Taxonomy (NCBI): domain Eukaryota; kingdom Metazoa; phylum Chordata; class Mammalia; order Carnivora; family Mustelidae; genus Martes; species Martes martes. Next base: position 33,860,576 of record NC_137891.1, on the reverse strand, counting down.
AGCATGTGAGCAGGGGGGAGAAGGAGGGGGAAGAAGGGGGAAAGAATCTCAAACAGACTCTGTGCTGGGAATGCCGAGCCCAGTGCAGGGCTCAGTGTCATGACTCTGAGATCATGACCTGAGCCGAAATCAAGACCCCGATGCTTAACCAACTGAGCCACCCAGGCACCCTGTGATTGAATATCTAGAGGAGGAGTCTGAGGGAAACTGACATTTGTTTGGCAGGTGACTGGGGAACTAATAATGGAAAGTTATATAAAGAATAGTCACTGACCCATGATAATGAGAAGGTAGATTAACACTTCAGTTGATCTTCAGGAGAGGCAATGTAAATTGGTTATTAGCAGAAGTGATAAGATAGTAAGGAGGGCCATAGAGAGAGTTGATTATGGAGATAAATGGTGAGTATAAAATTATTTGAAGATAAAACACATTTTTAATAGCTTTTTAAAAGAAGTTTTAAATAAATATATGTTTGTACTATTAAACTTTAAATAAATAACTTTTGGACATATTCTTAAGTTAGTAGAGTTTTCGAGTCTAGTAAATATGATCTGAAATAATTTATTGATCAATTAAATTCACTTTTAAAGAACACATTATTTATTTATTTAATAAGAGGAAGAGAGAGAAGGGAGCTAGGAGCTGAGGGAGAGGGAGAGAGAGAATCTTAACCAGGCTCCACTTGTAGCATGGAGCCCAACATGGGGCTTGATTTCATGACCTGAGCTGAAATCAAGAGTTGGACGCTTAACCAACTGGGCCACCTGGGGGCCCCTAAAGAACATTTTAAAATTCAAATTATCCATATGCTTCAAATAAAAATATTTCTCCACAGCAAGTTATTTCTTATGTTTCATATATTTATATTTTGTATTTCAGAATGTAATTTTTTATATTTCATCACTCTTTGCCCTGAGATCCTTGACAATATTTTATATTTATACATTCCCTTTGATTTTCACGCAACTCAATTCCAGTTTACTAATGAGCCTTATTTCACTTTTTTTTTTTTTTTGAGCCTTATTTCACTTCTGACAAATAAAGTGACAGTGAAACTTCTGACTTAATTGTATTACTAAAATCTGATTAGAAAGTAAAATCTGGGAGCACCTGGGTGGCTCAGTGGGTTAAAGCCTCAGCCTTCGACTCGGGTCATGATCTCAGGGTCCTGGGATCAAGCCCCGCATCAGACTCTCTGCTCAGCAGGGAGCCTGCTTCCTCCTCTCTCCCTCTTTGCCTGCCTCTCTGCCTACTTGTGATCTCTGTTTGTCAAATAAATAAATAAAATCTCTAAAAGAAGAAAAAAAGAAAGTAAAATCTGTTTTGAATTTCTTTTCTTGGAAGGCTTGCTAGTACAAAGAGAAGGACCATTTTGATTAGAGGTCATTCTTCCTTTTCTTCTAACGATTTCCTGGGGGGATTTTATGGACTCCTATAACTTCAAATACTGTATACATGTTGACGATTTACAGATATGATTTCACTAGCCAGATTAGTCTTTTGAGCTCCAGATCCACCTATATAGTTCCTACTGAAAAATCTCTGTTTGCATGTATTAATTGGCACCTCAAATTCACCTTGTCTGTACCTGAATTCATTATTTTCCAAGTGTGTTTCTCATGTGTTTCTTCTTTCAAGGAATGGTTCTTTCCAGTTGTCCAAGCCAGACTTGGAGTCCTCCTTTACTTCGTCACTCAAGTATTAATAGCCTTACTTCTCAGTATCTCGTAAATCAGTCTACTTCTCTCCATTTCTCTTGCTACTACTGTAGTTCACACTGCTCTCACATTTGTTTCTTACCCCAAAATTTCAATATCTTTTTTTTAAAGATTTTGTTTATTTATTTGAGAGAGTGAGAGAGTGCATGAGTGGGAGGAGGGGCAGGAGATGGGGAAGCAGACGCCCTGCTGAGCAGGGAGCTGGACCTGTGGCTTGAAGCTAGGACCCTGGGATCATGACCTGAGCCAAAGGTAGATGGTTAACTGGGCCACCCAGACATCCCATATTTCGGTATCTTCTTAATTGTTCTCTCAGCTTCCAGATTTGTTTCCTTCCAATCAGTGTGCACTTTGAAGACTCAGTCAGTAGTAGGTAATGATAATGAATAAAGCCTTATTCATAAATCATATGATAGGTTTTTTTTGTTTATTTTTTATTCCTGTTGACAGATAATAAAGATATGATGGCAACAGTATTTCATAATTTTTTTAAAGATTTTATTTATTTATTGGACAGACAGAAATCACAAGTAGGCAGAGAGGCAGACAGAGAGAGAGAGGAAGCAGGCTCCCTGCTGAGCAGAGAGCCCGATGCGGGGCTCGATCCCGGGACCCTGGATCATGACCTGAACTGAAGGCAGAGGCTTTAACCCACTGAGCCATTCAGGCGCCCCTTCATAATGTTTTATAGCTAAGTTTTTCATGTATATGTTATAGCATTATAGAAATTTAATTTACCTGTTCAGAGGAATTGACTTGGCAAATTCGTTAGTTATAACTTCATTTTGTTTCATTTTTTAAGTTTCTGCAGTGTGAATTAATTTTTGTTAGTGTGATGCTTTTAGTTATTCATGGAGACTTCAGTTCAAACATATCAGTTATAATCTAGTCATTCCCTCATACTTGTATTCCAAATATACCAGTCTTGTTTGTGCTTTTGTGCTTTTTGCATATTTCATGTTATTTGCATAAAATTTTCTTCCTTACTGGTCTTGCTTGACATTCTCTTCTTTATTCTTTAAAGACCTGCTTACATCTCAGAAACTTTCTCTTAATCCTTTTTCTTAAAGTCTTATCTCCTCCATCATTGCTGTTTCTATAGTGCTTTGTTGTTTTCCTGCTTTCAGAGGTCTCTCCATTCTGCATGGTTTTCTTTCTCTTACTACATTTAGTTCTTTGATGGTAGAAACTGTCTTACTTAGTTTTTATGTCCCAGAAATCTAGTTTAGTGCATGTTACAAATAAACTGAGTGCTTCATAAATGATTTTTGTTGGACTAAATGATTAGCATTTAGATGTCCTGGATGGTACACAATAGCTTTTATATGATCTTGACCATTTGTAACAAATGAAGCAATCAAGAGCACAGTATAATGTAAAGAATGCAATTCTGTCCCTTCTAGGCAATATCCTATGTTTCAGTAGGTTAGAATATTAGATATAGAACTCTATGCCAGGCACTGTATTGAGAGGTTTCCATGTTATTTTCTTTCCGAAAATCCTATAGAGTAAATATTGATTCCCTATTTTGCAGATAAAGGCTTAGAGAGTTTAAGAAAACTACACAAGGTATACAGGTAGAAATGTTACTTAGAAAAAAGGTGGAATTTTAAGGTAGGTCTCTCGTAGTCCTTCCTCTTAGTCACAAGTATTATATACGGCCAACCATAACTTCAGAGAAGCAGTGATACTTCAAAACACATGATTTTAATTTTTAATTTATATGTTCTTATATCAGATCATTATTATTGTTACCACTTTTACAGTTATCATTATATTTAAGCAACGAGAAATGCAACAGTTTTTAACTATATCTAAATGTGTTCCCTTGACCAAATCATGCATCCTGCTATTTTATTAATCAATAGTGTCTTATCTTTAATTTTTTTCTAATTTTTTAATTTTTAGTTATAAAGGTTAGAAGGCTTCTAAATTAATGGGACAGAAATAACTTTTAGAAGCAATATGCATCATTCATGTAAAATTTTATCTACTTTTGACAGTATACGATGAGATTAAAGATAAAGAGTGATGCTGTGTTTTATTTTCTCTGTACTTAAAAAGCTATTTTCTTTAACATTTTTCAGTTCCTCTCTTTGGGTTAAATGAGTATTTAATTGGGATTTTATTTATGGAAAGATTATTTTTATTTTTCTGATGTTTGTATATTTAATTGCTTTTATAGAAACTATTGTTTGTATATCTTTATATATTCTAGTATATGGCATGCTCTTGCTTGAAATGTGTGGAAAAAATTTTCCTTTTAAAATGTTTATATTTCAGTCAAAATGTAACAGACTTTTTCAGAATTTTTATTTCACTAACAAACTCTTAAAAACTCTTACTTGTTTTAAGAATGGAATTAATTATTATTTTTTTTGTTTTGTCTTTTCTGTCCTTTCTAACTTGCTTTCGTGGATTTCACACCAGGAGGACAAAGTGGTTAGAGTCTTTTTTTCTGTCTAATATTATTTTTTCTTGCTGTTATTATTGCTAATTTTAATTTGTTAGCTATATTTAATTTATACACTTCTAAGTGTTTTGTTACAGCTGTAGTGCATGGTAATTGCTATATGTTGATATATTTTAAGCATGCTATCTGATTTTACTGATAAACACATTTTATTATATTATAGATGAAAATTTGATTACTTTATTTGACTCTTAAAAAAGCTTGCCTCTTTGGTTTCGTATTTTTTTTTAAAGGAAATATTCTAGCATTCTTCATTGTGATAAGAATTTCTTTCATCTTATTATGGTTCTCTAAACTCATTGTATTGGTCAGAGTTTTCAAGTTTCTGAGTTAATGTAAAGATTTAATCTTTGTAATAATGAGTCTCAATAACATTGAACATGGATTTTCTGAAGCGTATGTTTATAGTTGATCTGAGCATTTGATATATTTTTATTTTTCTTCATAATATGTTTTAGAGATTGGCAAAATTAGCTATCTTATATCCTCATGTTGGATATTAGATATAATTATAATTTTAAAATACTCAGGTATATAGAATTTGGCCACAGGCAGGATTTGCATAATTTGCTAATGTCTGCAGAAGTCTGATTTGGGTTTGGTTCTGCTCTGGAGACTGGTGACTTCCTGCAAACATAGATAAAATCTTCCTATTCTGATTCTTTTGATGAGTCATACTGAAACTTGAGGTCTTTTCAAGCTTTCCAAATTCAAATTGGCATAAAACCCAAAGAGAGATCCTTTAGCTGATATCTTCCAACAGTACCTTCTTTTTTGTTGGTTGGAGCATTTTTATTCTGTTCAGTTTTCAGTTACTTGGTTGGGATAATACGAGTGTTGGCAAATACTGATACGGGTTTAGAATGGAATCTCTGAGCAGAAGAAAAGATACTGTGACTTCCTTCTTCTTTTTTTTTAAGCTATAGGAATTCTACTAAATTTTTAAGGCAGTTTTGAGGATATACAGGCAATTATTGTAGAACCTGCCCCAGACTGTACATCATCCTCAATTCAGGGCAGGTTCCCTAGAGAACCCACCAGCTTTCCACCAGCCAACTTTATTAGTGTAGGTCAGGCAATTCAAAACCTTTAGAATCTCTCGTGCTACCTTTGTGTGCAGAGTTAACACAGGCTATGTAATAGTTTGATTGTCATCTGTAGTTTTCATAATGAATTCTGACACCTATCCCAGAAATGAGACTTTCAGTGATAACTTAGCTACCGAAATGACGTTCATGTACTGACAAGATTTCGTAATATAACCGTTTGTATTTTAAACCACAGAGAGGCTAACAGATAAAAGTATGTGAATCTTTTGTGGGTTTGGAACATTGCAAATAAAATTCAACAGGACTTTTTAATGACACTCTTTTATGCAGCCCTGTTTAATAGAACTTTCACCAACGATGACAGTATTTTATATCTTTAACATCAATGCAGAAGGTTCTCGTCACAGGTAGCTATTAAAACCGTGAAATGTGAGTGTGGCTGAAGAACTGTAATGGAAATTTTATTTAATTTTAATTAAATTTAAATAGCCATATATAGCTAGTGGCTAAAGAAACCCCAAGCGTGGGTAGCAAACGTCCTGTGACTAGTCAGCCTTTAAGGCACTACCCTGACCTCACAGTAGCCGTGTGATGTGTAGACTAGTCATGGAGATACAAGCTGTACAGAATGCAGGAAGGCTACACTCTCCAGGGCCAGTCTCTTAGGCAGCCCAGGAGAATGATGGACAAGGGACATCCTCCCAAAGGGCAGAACCAGGGGACATGAATGACAACAGTCAAGGGAGGTAGCTGAATCAGGGCTGCCAGATAGGGTGACCAATGAAATGAAGGATGTCCATGTAGGGATTCCTGGGTGCTATACAGTTGACCACTGTATCTTTCTGATTCTTCCTGTTTTGGATGAGAGTTTCTGTTGCAGTCACTCTTTTCTTTTTCCATCATTGTGTATTGAGTGTGTTGAGAACAGGTAACTTGTCTTTCAGTGTGTAGTCAGTGGTTTACAATGAGGTACCCTTGACCTTGATGGAAAGATTTGCTCTACCTCAGAGATCTTAGATTCAGAGCCAGATTTTGTAACTAGATGAGACTTTGGGACTGTCTCCTTTTGGGAGGTAGCGAAATGTGTTATGAGTAATGTGTATACGTGTATTAGTGTGTGTGTACATGTATACATACATATATTATGCATACTTATATATGTGTACATATAAACATGTGTATATATGTATATGTACATACACATATGGACTGTTGACTTGTTGAAGAGCAGACTGTTCTAGAACCTGTTCAATGGCTAGCCTGACTTCCTTCTCTCTTGCAATCCCCAATGGAAGGACCTGAAAAATATAAAAATTTCTAGATTTCTCTGCAACTGGGACACAGTGCTGTGGCTGTGACACAGTTCTAGAAAATGAGGTGTAAGAAAATTTATGAGAGCTTCTAGAAAGTCATGATAAAGAATGAAAGATGTAGCTGGCACTACCTTTTTTTTTTTTTTTTAAAGTGGCACTACCTTTTAATGCAGAAGTGTTATCTTGGGCTTTCCCAGCCCTTGTGAAGATGAGGGAAAAGCCAAGAGTATTGGAATCATGAGGCGCATGACCTTTTCTGAGCTCTTGGTTTAATAGTATTGACAGCTTTCTTCAATGGGAGAGAAGTACCCATCCTCAATTAATTCTTGTCACTAGAAGTCAGATTTTCTGTTACTTATAGACAAAAGCATTCCTAACGGAAACCTTAGTTGAGATGTATGTGCAGCAGGGAAACCCTACAAACATCCAGAGTGTTCTTCAGAAATATGGAACTGGAAGAAAGAAATATGTGTTGATCACTGTCTAGATACTAATCTATTTGCTTTTGCCTCTGTAAATGTGTGAAGACTTAGGGTCACTTAACATGTCTGCTTATATATTATATATAAATTATCTCAGGTTACAAATAGTAAATTAATGTGAATATGTTCGTTTTAGAGAGAATATTTTCTTAAATATGAATTTATCCTATTTCACATGGAATCAAAGAAAAAGGGATCAAATTATTTTTTAAAATATAATTTGGATGTTTCTTTGAATTTTGTGTGGAACAAATAAGGAAACTGAAGCTCTATGGTAAATTATTTGCCATAGGTTAGAACATATCTCTGTTTATCTTGTAATAAACCCTGACCTATTCATGTCTAGTGAGAGTAAAATGAAATCATAGCTTTGGGAACAAAGTGATGCTCATTTCACTGTCTAGTGATAATATTATCTGTTTATATAAAGACCACTTTAATGAGGATCCTCTTTCTTTTTTTACGACAGTGATGAATTCTCTTAGGATGCCAGTGTTACTAGTGGTTATTGTTACTGAAATGAAGGGTGTGGAAGGATGACATGTGACGTGTAGTGTTTCTCACATTTCAGAAGAAGAAAGGTTATCTGTTGGGTTGCAGCTGTAGCTGTGATATTCAGAACAAAGTGCTTGGTTTTCCCTGAAATTTGATGCTTTTTCTGATTTAAGCACATTATTGAAGCCTATGTTTTCATCTAGCTGCTCGTTGTAGTTCTCATTTGGAGTTGCAATTCAGCAAGAAAGTATGTTTATAGTATATTCGTTCCATTTCATCTGGGCAATAGCTGTACAGAGCTGCATTTCAATAGATACTGTCTTAACAGTAATAAATTAACTTATTTGCTTCTGCATTTCTATTTGATAATAAAATAACATGTATATGATATTAATGAAATTGTTCTAGAAATTTAATAGAAGAGTTCTTTCAGGGCCAACTTTTATAATAGAATCATAAGTTAAAATGCTACCACTATGCTGCCTCTTACAAGTCTGACAAAGACCAGAATTTGTACTTTTTCAGTAAGAATACTATTCAAACCTCCAGAGTTTTTGTTAGCGAAATAGAAGTATTTTGAACAATATTATTTAGACGACATACCTTACAACAGAAATATGGAAAAATGCATTTAGAAAACAGGGAGAGTGGAAGGGAATGGGTGAAAATAGGCAAAGGGGATTAAGAGATCCAGGCTTCCAGTTACAAAATAAGTAAGTCACAGAGATGAAGAGTACGACATAGGGGAAATAATAATATTGTAATTACATTGTATGGTGGCAGATGGTGACTACACTTACTGTGGTAAGCACTGAATAATGTACAGAATTGTCAAACCAATATATTGTACAGCTGTAACTAATATAACATTGTATGCTAATTATACTTCAACTAAAAAAAAAGGCAAGAAGAGTTTTGATTAGGGGAAATTGAAAGACAGGGAAATTGTAGAGTTGGGAAAATATTGTGCATAATTTAAAAGACAGGAATAAAAGTCACATCAATAAAAAATATAGGGACTGCTGAATATTTACTTGGATATATTATATATTCAAAATTCAGTGAAAAATTTATAATATTAAAAATCATTCACCTGATCAGTTGCCTAGTTTTTGTAAGTGGGCAAATGAACTTTGGAAATCTCACTTAGGTCTCTTATAAAAAGGGATTAAAACTCACATTGTGGAGGGACGCCTGGGTGGCTCAGTTGGTTAAGCAGCTGCCTTCGGCTCAGGTCATGATCCCAGCGTCCTGGGATCAAGTCCCACATCGGGCTCCTTGCTCGGCAGGGAGCCTGCTTCTCCCTCTGCCTGCCACTCTGTCTGCTTGTGCTCACTCTCGCTCCTCCCTCTCTCTCTCTCTCTGACAAATAAATAAATAAATCTAAAAAAAAAAAAACCAAACAAAAAAAACAAACAAAACTCACATTGTGGAAATTCTGTGAAATGCCATATCTGTAGGATAAAATATCCTACAGGGAAATTACAAAGAATATATGGGACAAGGGAAAATACTGGTAACTATAACATGTTGGAGGTTTTGGGAGATCATGTTACTGGTAAGAACTGATTTAAAGTGACTCTCAGTTTGGCTTCGATAGAGATCAAAAGAAGTTAGAGAGATCACGAGGTATAGTTATAGTTGCAGCATAGATAACTTCTTGGGAGCAGAGACAGGTCGTACATTTTGATTATGTATTTTGCTACTTCTCCACCTGTAGCTAACTTTTGCTTTGATCCAGTCATTCCAAGCAGGTCTTCCATTCTGTTGAATCTACAGCTGAAAGGAGACCTGTTTCTTGATCCTCTGTGAGGCTCCCATAATTATACTAAGTACCATAGATGAGAGTTTATGAGCTCCTGAAATAGGAGAGAGTGTCATTGGCTGTACTATGTGATGAGAGTTGAGAGTTAAGTGACGTGAGAGTTGAGAGTTAAAAATGAGAGGTTCAGTGGTTGAATAGAGAGGATGAAAAAGAGTAGTATAGGATTACAACTAGATTTTTGCATTGAATGAAGATATTTGTGCTGAAGCCAGCTTGTGGAAGATAGAGGGCATATTTGGGGCAGGAAGGGATGGAAATGATTGTAGTTACAGCGATACGGAGTTTGAAGAGCTTTTAGGACACCAAGAAAGAGGTGTTTATTAACTTCATTGAACAATCGTTCTGTATGAAGAACATTGTGATAAACTTTTCAATGTTTATCATTTCATTTCATTCTCATGACAACTTCTCTTAACAGTGAGTGGTGGGAGTCCTAATAGGGTCTGAGGTGGGATGCAACACAAAATGGTTAAGAACAAAAACTCTACTTGCAGAATGCCCAAGTTTAAAGCCAGCCTCTGTCACGTTACTAATTATATTATTTGGGGCAGTCACATTACTACTATAAGCCTTACTTTCCTCATCTCTAAAATGCAGGTAATATTCTTTTTTTTTTAATATTTTTTATGGCTAAGTAATAGTCCATTAAATATAGATACCACATCTTCTTTATCCATTCATCTGTTGATGGACACTTGGCTGTTTCCATAATTTGGCTATTGTAGATGCTGCTGCTATAAGTGTCAGGGTGCATGTATGCCTTTGAATTAGTATTTTTTGTATTCTTTGAGTAAATATGTAGTAGTGTGATTGCTGGGTCACAGGGTAGTTCTGTTTTTAACTTTCTGAGGAATCTCTATACCATTTTCCACTGTGGCTACACCAGTTTGCGTTCCCACCAACAGTGTAAGAGGGTTCCCCTTTCTCCCACATCCTCATCAACATCTGTTTCTTGTGCTATTGATTTTAGTCATTCTGGCAGGTGTGAGGTGATACCTCATTTGGTTTTGATCTGTATTTCCTTGATTATGATTGATGTTGAGCATCTTTTCCTGTGTCTGCTGGCTATCTGTGTGTCTTCTTTGGAAAAATGTCTATTCATAGGGCGCCTGAGTGGCTCAGTGGGTTAAAGCCTCTGCCTCCGGCTCAGGTCATGATCCTAGGGTCCTGGGATCGAGCCCCCCATCGGGCTCTCTGCTCCGCGGGGAGCCTGCTTCCTCCTCTCTCTCTGTCTGCCTCTCTGCCTACTTGTGATCTCTGTCTGTCAAATAAATAAATAAAATCTTTTTTAAAAAATGTCTATTCATGTCTTCTGCTCATTTCTTAACTAGATTATTCATTTTTGGGGTGTTGAGTTTGATAAGTTCTTTATAGATTTTAGATACTAACCCTTGATCAGATATGTCATTTGCAAATATCTTCTCCCATTCTATAGGCTTCCTTTTAGTTTTGTTGATTGTTTCCTTTGCTGTGCGGAACTTTTTATTTTGATGAAGTCCTGACAGTTTTATTTTTGCTTTTGTTTCCCTTGCCTCAGGGAAGGGAAACATTTCATTTCTAGAAAGAAGTTGCTATAGACGATGTCAAAGCTGGTACTGCCTGTGTTCTCCTTTAGGATTTTCATGGTTTCACGTCTCACATTTCGGCCTTTCATCCATTTTGAATTTATTTTTGTGTTTGATGGTAAGAAAGTGGTCCAGTTTCATCTCTTTGCATGTTGCTGTCCAGTTTTCCCAACATCAGTTGTTGAAGACTGTTTTTTTTTTTCCCCCATTGCATAGTCTTTCCTGCTTTGTCAAAGATAAATTGACCATATAGTTGTGGGTTCATTTCTGTTTTTCAGTTCTGTTCCATTGATCTATGTGTTTATTTTTGTGCCAGTACCATACTGTTTTGATCAGTACAGCTTTATAATGTAACTTAATATAACTTAATATAATATAACTTAAGTCTGGAATTATGATGGCTCCATCTTCGTTTTTCTTTTTTGAGGTTCCTTTGGCTATTCAGGGCAATGACATGGGTAGAACTAGATAGTATTATGCTAAGTGAAATATTCAATCAGAGAAAGACAAATACCATCATGATTTTATTCACATGTAAGTCTAAGAAACAATACAGATTATTATTAAGTTACTCACATTCAAGATTGTGAATGTGAATATCATGTTTTTTGATGAATTGAGCTTTTATTATCATGTAGTGCTTCTCTTTATGTTTGGTAGCACTCAATTTTGATATCCACTTTTCCTGATATTAATAAAGCCACACCAGCTTTCTTAAGCTTAGTGTTTTCCTGGTAAATCTTTTTGCCATCCTTTTACTTTGAACCTGTCTTTGTCCTTATCTGCAGTTTTAAAGAGAAAAGTAGACAAATCCATAGAACTGTGGGACTTCAGCACCCCTCCCTCCGTTAAGTGATAAAATAAGTAAAAAAGTACTCAACAGGTCTTATGTTTAAGATGAATTTCTTATAAATAACATCTAGTTGGGTCTTGCTTTTTGTATCCTGTCTGGTAATCTCTGCTTTTAATGAGTGTATTAATGTAATTATTGATATATTCAAGTCTATTGCTTTTTTTTTTTTTTCTCTGTTTGTCCTCTCTTTTCTTTGTTCCTCTGTTTCTTCTCTCTTGTCTCCTTTGGGGGATATCAAGTGATTATTTTTTTCATTGTTTATTTCCTTACCTCTATTGACTTTTTAGTTGTGTCTCTTTCTGGCATTTTTAATGGATTGCTCAAGAGATTATGGTATACATCTTTAACATATCACGGTCCACTTTGAAAATATCCTTTTACTTCATGAATATTTTGAGAGTCTTACATCAGGTTACTTTCTTTTATTTTAATTTTTTTAAAGATTTTATTTATTTATTTGATAGAGAGAGAGAGAGAGGGACAGTACAAGCAGGGAGAGGGGCAGAGGCAGAGGGAAAAGCAGCCTCCCCGCTGAGCAGGGAGGCCCGATGTGGGGCTGGATCCCAGGATTCTGGGATCATGACCTGAGCCGAACGCAGTCACTTAACCAACTGAGTCACCCAGGTGCCCCAGGTTACTTTTAATGATCACCCTCCTGCTCTATGTACCTTATCTGTATATGCTAAATACCCACATTACATTGCTATTAAAAATAACAGTAAGTAGTCAATAGTTTTTAAAAATAAATTTGTATATGTCTGTGTATGTATATGTAAATAAATTTAAACAACAGACTTCTACTAGCATTTATTCTTTCTGGTGTTCTTTATTCCTTCTTATAGAAACATATCTTTTCCTTCAGCCCAAATCTGTAACACTTCTTTTAGCAGGTCTGCTGGAGATCCAAGACGTCAGCTTTTGTTATGTCTGAAAATGTTCCCATTTCATCCGTATTCTTGAAGCATATGTTTGCTGGATTGAGCACTTGGACTAAATGGGTTTGTGGGTTCCTGGATCATGCCGCAAATAATAAACCTGTGTGAAGTTCAGGACAATGTTTTGAATTATCAGGGGGAACAGCTTTGTTAGTCGAGCGCGTAAGCAGAGATGTACTTATAGTGCTTTCCCTGTCAGTACGCAAAATTTTTCTAGCTTACCCCTTCACTGAAAGCACAGAGTTCTCAGTACCCTGCATTGTGCCTCATCGTAGATGGTAAGATTCAACTCCTTAACCTGTGTAGACACTGGGCTTTAGTTTTTTGTCCTTGTGTGCTTCCTGCATAGGTGTTAAAGTCTTAAACTACACAACGTCAATCTTTGAGCATACTAATCTGGTTTTTATCTCCCATTTTCCTTTGTGGCCCCTCAGCTTTTCCTTCCCTGTGTAATGAGCTTTTCATTTAAACTTGCTATCTTTTATACATTGTTATCTAGACTAATTTTCAGACTATATTTTAATGTCTACAAAACAATGGATTTTATGTGTGTGTGTGTGTGTGTGTGTGTGTATACATATATATGTATATATATTTTTTTACATCAAAGCTGTTCCTTATAGAGCCATGTCGTAAAGAAGAGAATGGTCCAACAGTAAATAGCTTGTTCCATTTTGTCACTAACAAAAGTAGACCTGACCACTTCACTAGCTTTGAAATTATGCTTGTTTCAAGTCTAGTCATTTATAAGAAATGACTTAACGAAGTCCTTTAACGATGTGAGGAAACATGAAGCTGTAGTCTGGCATTGAAGAGATGGTAGCTTTGATTTTTGTTTTTTAGACCTTACCATCGACTAATTTTCACCCATTGTGAGGAATTAGGACTTGGCTAGACTGAATCTGGCAAACCTGTTCTCTTTAGAGTTATTCCAGGTTTCACTCAATTTGGGTTCTTGATTGAGTTTAATCTGAGAATGGGCTTTTATATGGAAAAACATTGTGGTATATTTTGGGGAAATCTAGGGGATTCATGAAGCATAATATAATGGCCTCAAATCAAGTTTTGTCACTAAAAATGATTCCTATGCAGGTTTTATTTATTTATTTTTTATACTAGGGACACTATTTAGCTAGAACAGAAATTTATAGGCCTTTCTGAGCAGGAGCGTATTTTGAATTATTAGGCTTGTATTCCTCAGAACCGCCCTCCATTTCATCTAAAGATCAACTGAATGTGAACCAAATTCTAAGGATTAGAAAGTAGAATATGGGAAATCCCAATGGCTTTAAGTACCATCTGCACAGCTTACTAATGTCTTAGACCATCTGGGCTGCTATAACAAAATACCACAGACTAGGTGGCTTATAGACAATAGAAATTTATTTCTGACAGTCCCAGAGGCTGGCAAGTCCAAGATCAAGGCACTGGCAGATTGAGTGTCTGGTAAGGATTCACTTTCTGTTTCATAGTATCTTTTCACTGTGTCCTCACATGGTCGAAGGGGTCGAAGATCCCTTTTATAAGGGCATTAATCCTATTTGCAGGGACTCCATCCTTATGATTTAATTACCGCAAAAGTCTCCATCTCCTAATATCATCACCTTGGAGGTTAGGATTCAACCTGTAAATTTGGAGGGGGGGGAAGCAGATATTTGGTCCGTACCAACTAATGTTTTCCAAATGCATATTCTAGTCCTGACCTGTACTCTAGAGTCCTATATCTAATTTTCTACTTGACATCTCTCCTTGGATATATACTAGGTATCTCAGACTTAATGTGCACCCCTCAAAAGAGAACATTATCGGATGCCCTGTTCCTTGAGCCAAAAACCTAGGCATAATTCTTCATTCTTCCCCCTTCCTTCTCAACAGTTTTATCAGTCAATCCTCATGGCTTCTATGTCTCATTTGAATTCCTACAGTAATCTCCCAGTTGGTCTCTCTGCTTCCTTTCTCCAACCCAGTCTCCGTACATCTCTTCGGGTGATCTTTTCCAAAACGGAATCAGATTATGTCATTTCTGTGCTTACATCCCTTAAGAGCTTTCTCCCACCACTTCTTACGTGGACATACAGGGAAGATGACACACTTTCTGGCTTCTGACTATCTCTTTAACGTCATTCCCATACCATCCTCCCCGTCATTGCTATCCTTCGCAGGCATTTCTGTCCCTGTAGGCACTGACATATGTTGCTCTCCTCTGCCCGGCATGCATTTCAGCAGCCTTTCCCGTGCAGAGTTCATCCGCATTTTGCTGTCATTTCACCTGTCGTCACTTCAGGGAAGCTCTCTGGAGGCTATAACTTACTCTCTATCCTTCTGCCCTTCATTGTCTCCCAAGCACGGAGGTATAGTTTTCCTGTTTGCATATGTGGTCACTTTTAATCCGTCTCCCCCACTGGACCATAAGCCCCACAGCAAAGAACTGTGGGTTGTCTTCTTTATCACTGTATCTCTAGTAAGTCACACAGGACTTGGTATATTATAGTAGATTTCAAAACTATCCGTGAGTATTAGAATAATTAGGTGCTCAAATGAAATAATTTCCTGAGATCACTAGTTTCCCCCTGTCCTCAACCCCAGATGAGCAGATAAAATAATGATGACATAAAATGAGTCAATTATTTTATTATTTTTAAGAGATAATAGCATCGTGAAACTAAAATTAGGGTGGAAAGATTTTAAATTTCAATCACTTTGATTTAAGTTTCACTATGATTTAAAATTTAAAAAAAAATGTGTCAGGCATGAGCTTGTGTAAAAATGGCTGCATCTGGTCAGGTGGTTCTTTCTCTGTTAATGCAAGTTTTCAATATTTGGTCCCGTCATTTAGTATTCAGAGAGCTTTAGAAAATAAAAGTGAACAGTTCAATTAGTTCAGAAGACTGTGACAGCCATCTCTTTATCAGTACTTCCCATTCTTCAGTGTGTGTTCTGAGGGATTTCTAAAATCTGTGTCTCAGGGACCAGTCATTTCTAGGAACAAAATATAGTACTTCCTCTTCTAAAATTTATTGATTTGTTTATTATTAAATTTTAATTCCACTATCATTAACATACAGTGTTAGATTAATTTCAGGTGTACAATATAGTGATTCAGCAATTGTATGCATTACTCAGTGCTCATCATGGTAAGTGTACTCTTAATCCCCTTCACCTGTTTCACCCAATATACTACAATATACCAAGTCCTGTGCAACTTCCCTCTGGGAACCATCAGTTTGTTCTCTATATTTAAGAGTTTTGTTTGTTTGTTTGCTTGTCCCATTTTTTCTTTGTTTGGTTTCTTAAATTCCACATATGAGTGAAATTGTATGGTATTTGTCTTTCTCTGACTTACTTAGCATCATACCCTCTAATCCATTCATATTGTGGCAAGTAGCTAGATTTCATTATTTTTTGTAGCCCAGTAATATTCCACTGTGTATATGTACCACAACTTCTTTATCCATTCATCTCTTGATGGACACTGCTTCCATAATTTGGCTATTGTAAATAATTCTGCGATAAACACAGGGGCACATATATCTTTTTGAATTAGTGTTTTTGTATTCTTTGGGTAAAAACCCAGTAGTGGGATTATTGGATCATATGGTTAATTCTATTTTTATTTTTTTGAGGAATCTCCATCCTGTTTTCCACAGTGGCTGCACCAGTTTGCATTCCCACCAACAGTACATGAGGATTCCTTTCTCTCTGCATCCTTGCCAACACCTGTTGTTTCTTGTGTCGTTGACTTTAGCCATTCTGACGGTCGTGAGGTGATATTGCATTGTAGTTTTGATTTGCAGTTCCCTGATGTTGAGTGACGTTGAGCATATTTTCACGTGTCTCTTGGCCATCTGGATGTAGGAGAAATGTCTGGTCATGTCTTCTGCCCACTTTTAAATTGGATTATTTGTTTTTTTGTGTGTTGAGTTGTATCAGTTCTTTATAGATTTGGGTACTAACTCTTTATTGGATATGTCATTTGCAAATATTTTCTCCCATTCAGTAGATTGTCTTTTAGTTTTGTTGATTGTTTCCTAATATAGTACCTTAAATCTAACACAGTACTCACTCAGGGTCTCTTTCTTTTCATCACAGACTAGGTCTTTAAGTGCCATAATCATGTGTCTTGTGGTCTGTTCCACTCTTGAGAGTCATTCTTATCATATTGGATGGTGGAACTAGATTAAAATGGGCCTGGGTAAGAAAGGTATGCTCTGGTCTGGAGCCCTTCTAGTAAATAAAGGAAAATATAACCTATAATGGGAATTCAGATTCAGTGCTTCATTACAACAAACTCTGGATCCATGCCCACCAGAGCCCACCAGAGTATAATCGGCCTGGGAGCTGACCAGATTGGATCTCTAAGAATAGCTCTGCATTAGCTCTTGCTGTCCACAGAGTAACTGACCTGGGCTTTCAGGGGATAAAGTAGTGGTTTCAGGGACTGGTATGTGCTAGGCAGGATGTGCATTGGTTGGTGGCCTAACTTTTTGTCCAGAATTTCTTTTTAGGTATTTATCATGTGAGAATTTGCTGGGGTTTTTTGTGTGCCTTTTAAAAATACCAGCACAGTGTGCTTTTTGGAATTGAGGGTAAGCTCATGTAGTTTTAGGTGATACCAAATGAGGCTTGTGTTAACCTAATAGCCTAGTATTAGAATTTATTGTGATGTTCAAAAAGCAGGGAAATGGCCAACTAATGGTAAGATCATGTTCACTAGAAGTACACTACAAATAACCCATAATAGAGCCAGACAGGGTCTATGAAAATCCAAGAACCATTGACTTGGTTAAGTATATTTAGGGTAGGGTAGGGTAAAGCAGAACCTAATCACTGCTATTGAAATTCAGTTATCATGGCATATAATCATCATTGGGATTTTTTTGTGTTGTGTTCTTAAAATTTTTTTATTGTGGTAAAATAAATGGACATAAGATTTAGGATCGTGACACTTTTTAAGAGCATAGTTCAGTGTGTTAAAAACATTCATAATGCTCTGCAACCACCACCATTATCTATCTCTGGAACTCCTTTTATCTTGTAAAATTGAAACTCTGTACCCATTAACTACTCTATTCTCCTCCTTCCCCAGCTCCTGGCAATGACCTTTCTACTTCCTAGCTCTATGATTTTGACTACTCTTAAATAACTCATATAAGTGGAATTATACAGTATTTGTCTTTTTGTGCCTGGCTTATTTCATTTAGCATAATGTCTTCATGGTTCATTCCTGTTGTAGCAAATGCCAGTATTTCCTTACTTTCTAAGGCTGAATAATATTCCCCTGTGTGTGTGTGTTGTGCTTATTTACTGGTTGATGGACAATTGTGTTGCTTCCATGTTTAGCTATTATGAATGCTGCTGCTTCAAACAACCTTAAGGCCCCGATTTCAATTATTTTGGGACTATACCTAGAAGACAAATTGCTGGATCATATGATAATTCTATTTTTAGTTTTTTGAGGAATTGCCATTCTGTTTTCCACAGGGACTATACTCTTTTGCAGTCCTTCCAACAGTGTACAAGAGTTCCAGTTTTTCTACATCCTTACCAGTACTTGCTATTTTCTGTTTTTTTTTTTGTTTTTGTTTGTTTGTTTGTTTGTTTTTTTGATAGCAACTACCCTTAAGGGTATGAGGTGGTATCTCATAGTAGTTTTGATTTGCATTTCCCTAATGAGTGAGGTTGTGATACTGTGATTTGTAATAAGAAATACATATTTAGTTTTCTCTTTCCATTTGCCTCTGTGTATTCTCTAATTTCCCTTGTGACTTCTTCCCTGATCCAGCGATTGTGTAATAAGAGAATATTGTTTAATTTCCACAAATTTGTGACTTTTCCAGTTTTTCTTCATTATTGATTTTTAACTTCATACCTTTGTGGTTGGAAGACTAACTTTGCATATTATCTATCTTTTTAAATTTATTGAGACTTAATTTGTGACCTACAATGTGGTCTGCCCTAGAAAATATTCAATGTGCAGTTGAGAAGAATATGTCTGCTATTGTTGTTGGGTGGAGCATTGTGTATATGTCTGTTAACTCTACTTGGTTTATTGTGTTCAAGTCTTTGATTTCCTTACTCATCTGTTTGTTCTGTCTGTTATCGAAAGTGTGGTATTGAAGTCTCTAACCACTAGTGTAGAACTGTCTATTTCTCTTCAGTTCTGTCAGTTTTTGCTTCATGTGTTTTGCTGGTCTGTTATTAGAAATGTAATTATCTATAAGTGTTTTATTGTCTTGCTATTGAAGATTTTATTAATATATTATGTCCTTCTTTGTCTCTTGTAACTTTTTTTGATTTAAAGTCTATTCTGGGTGGTGTCAGTATTGCTGTCCTGGCTCTCTTTTGGTTACTGTTTGCATGGAATATCTTTTTCCATCCTTTCACTTTCAATCTATTTGTGATTTTGGATCTAAAACGAGTCTTATGGAGCATATCGTTGGATCATGTAATTGTATCCATTCTTCACATAGCTGTCTTTGAAGAGTTTAACCCGTTTACAAAGTAATTCTCGATTAAGAAGGACTTCTTTAATTTTTATGTTTGTTTTCCATATGCCTTATAGCTTCTTTATCCTTCATTCCCTGCATTACTGTCTTTTGTATTTTGCTGATTTTTTTTGTACTGAAACATTCACTTTTTCATAACTTTCCTGTAAAAACTGTTTTCTTTGTGGTTATCACAGGGATTACATTTAGTGTTATAAAGTTATAAAACTCTGATTTTGAATTTTTTTTTAAGATTTTATTTATTTATTTGATAGATCACAAGAAGGCAGAGAGGCAGGCAGAGAGAGAAGGGAGGAAGCAGGCTCCCCACCGAGCAGAGAACCCGACGCAGGGCTCGATCCCAGTACGCTGGGATCATGAACTGAGCCGAAGGTGGTGGCTTTAACCCACTGAGCCACCCAGGCGCCCCTGATTTTGAATTTTCACCAGCTTAACTTCAATGACATACAAAATCTCTGCTCATTACAGCTCCATCTTTCCCCCTTTCAGTTGTTGATGTCACAAAATTGCCTGTTCATGTATTGTGTGCCCAAATATATAAACTAACAATTCTTTTAAGTGCAGTAGTCTCTTAAATTATGTAGAAAACAACATTTGGAATTACAACCTGAAGTTGTGATAATGCTAGCTTTTAGAGTAATAATTAACAAAATATATATTAATGCCTTAAATCATGTGGGAAATAAAAAGCGGAGTCACAGATTGTTACAATAATATGTGCTTTTATAATTTCTCATGTAATTACCTTTATTGCGATCTTTATTTCTTCATTTGACTTTGAGTTACAATCTAGTGTCCATTTTACTCTGCAGGACTCCCTTTAGCATGTCTTTAAGGGGGTAACAAACTCCCCTGTCTGTTTATCTGGGAATGATTGGTTTCACTCTCACTTTTGAATGATAGTTTTTCTGGATATAGGATTCTTGTTTGACAGTTTTCCTTTAGCACATTGAATTTATCTGCCCACTGCTTTCTGGTTTCTGAAGTTTCTTTCTTTCTTTTTTTTTTTTTTAAAGATTTTATTTATTTATTTGACAGACAGAGACCACAAGTAGACAGAGAGGCAGGAAGGTGGCGGGGGGAAGCAGGCTCCCTGCTGAGCAGAGAGCCCGATGCGGGTCTTGATCCCAGGACCCTGAGATCATGACCTGAGCTGAAGGCAGAGGCTTAACCCACTGAGCCACCCAGGCACCCTGGTTTCTGAAGTTTCTAATGAGAAATTTTCTAGTAATCTTATTGAAGATACTTATTGAAGATACTGTGTATGTGACAAGCCACCTTTCTGCTGCTCCTTTCAAGATTCTTTCTTTTTCTATGGCTTTAGAAGGTTTGTTTATAATGTGTCTCGCTGTGGGTCTCTTTGAGTTCATCGTACTTGGAGTTTGTTGAGTTTCTTGGATGTTTACGTTCATGTCTTTCATCAAATTTGGGAAGTTTTCAGCCATTATTTCTTCAAATATTCTTGCTCATTTCTCCTTCTGGGGCATCCAGAATACACGTATTTGTCACTTTGATGGTGTCTAAATGTCCCTCAGGTTCTTTTTATTTTTCTTCATTCTTTTTGATTTCTGCTCCTCAGACTCAATATTTCCATTGCCCTAGCTTCCCATTTGTTGATTTGTTCCTCTGCCCACTCAAATCTCCCTTTGACTCCTCCCTCTAGTGAATTTTTCATATCAGATGTTGTACTTTTCAGCTCCAGGATTTCTTTTTGGTTTCTATGTAGATCTTTTTTTTTCCTTCTTCTTTACTGATATTTCCATTTTGTTCACACATTATTTTCTTGACTTTCTTTACACCTTCCTTTAGTTCTTTGATCATCTTTAAGATTGTGTTTTAAAGCATTTGTCTGTTAGATCCTCCACCAGGTCTTTTAATGGACAGTTTCTATTTTTTTTTTTTCCTTTGGATGGACCATATTTTCTGTTTTTCTTTATGCCTCATGATTGTGTTGTTGTTGTTGGAAATTGAACATTTGAATCTAATAATGTATCTCTGGAAATCAGAGTTTCCCTTTTCTTTAGGGTTTATTGCCTTTTTTGTTTGTTTGTTTTGTTAATGTTTTTATTTTTTGATTGTTATTGGCTGTCTCAGTGCCAAAGATCAGCCCGAGGTATAAACTTAAAGTATTCTCAGGTCTTTCCTTGGCTAGCACCTTTCTCTGGGAATGTATAGTTATTTTATAATTTTTCCTGACCATTGCTTGCTTTTGAATGTTATAGTCTTCAATATCTGGCTGCCAAGAGAGGAAAAAGAGAAAAATGAAGTGATAGGAAGGGAGAAAAAGGGCACCAGCTCTTTAAATCACCTGGATGGAGGTAACTTCACCCAGAGAGGCAGGTGTTTGCAGCAGTAGGGGTAGGTGCAGTGATAATGGCCGCCTGCTTTTTGTCTATACCTCTTGGACCAGACATAGTAATCTATGATCAGAGTACAGGTGCATAATATTTGGAGGATAGGATCCTTTTTTAAGCTTTTTATTTTAATTCCAGTTAGTTAACATACAGTGTTATATTAGTTTCAGGTGTATGACTCAGTGATTCAGCATTTCCATACATCACCTGGTGCTCCTCACAAGTGCACTCCTTAATCCCCATCACCTATTTCCCTCATTACCCCACCCCCCCCCCCCCCGCCCCATTCGCCTCCCCTCTGGTCACCATCAGTTTGTTCTCGGTAGTTAATGGTCTGTTTCTTGGTTAGTCTCTCTCTTTTTTCCCCTTTGCTTATCTGCTTCTTAAATTCTACAAATGAGTTAAATCATATGATATTTGTCTTTCTCTGACTGACGTATTTCACTTAGCATAATACTTTCTAGCTCCATATGTCATTGTAAATGGCAAGATTTCATTCTTTTTTATGAATGAATAATATTCATATATATATATCTCCACATATTCTTTGTCCATTCATCTATTGATAGACACTTGGGCTGCTTCCATAATTTGGCTGTTGTAAATAATGCTGCTATAAACATAGAGGTGCGTGCATATCTTTGAATTAGTGTTTTTGTATTCTTTGGGTAAATACCTAGTAATGAAATTGTTGAATCCCAGGGTAGTTCTATTTTTAATTTTTTGAGGAATCTACATACTATTTTCCAGAGCAGCTGCACCAGTTTTCATTCCCACGAACAGTGCATGAAGGTTCCTTTTTCTCCACATCCTTGCCAACACTTGTTTCTTTTGTTGTTGATTTTAGCCATTCTGACAGTTGTGAGGTGATATTGCTTTGTAGTTTTGATTTGCATTTCCCTTTTTGCCCACTCTGGCCTCTGCAAGTTGTGTGAAACTGTTTTAGGAACACATGTGTGACGCTAGCCAAAGAGGAAGGGATGGAGGATGAGTAGCTGACACTGTGCTGAAAACTGAAATTGGCTGACAGTAATTGCAATTTACCACCAGATTTTCTCCTGGAAGTTGTAATCTTTTCAATAAACTCCAAAGTTTCAAAGTAGGTGTATTAGCCAGATTCTGCCAGTGCAGCTGTTGTCTAGATGGGGAAACAGATTCCTATGCTTCCTACTCCACCATCTTCCCCTCATTGGGGTTTTACCAAATTCTCTACTTCACCTCCTTCTACTTTTGTTTTCATAATTTAAAATTCATCACCTTTGGAACTACATCTTTTATTAAGGAGACTCAATTTTCTTTAATGTTCCTGTGCCTATTTACTCATTGTTTCCTCTGTCTAGAGTCCTTGTCTCTATTTTGTCCATTTATACAGATTCTTCCAAATCCAGCTTAGATATTTCTTTCTTCATTAACTCTAGCTTTTATCAGTACTTGCTCAGTATCTTCTATATATTTCTATTACTGTCCAGAATGTACTGTGATAATTTGTTGAGTTATATGTTTTGCCTTTTGGTTTCTTGAGGACAGAGATTGTATTTCATTAATGTCTTTATCATAAGTATTTAACGTAATTCCCAAGAGATAGGAAATACTTACATGGTTGATACTCAGATTATTTAAGCACTAGCAGACCATGGATGCCAACCAGTCAGATGATATAGCTGACTGAGAAGAGTAGACAATGGCTATTATTCTATACTTTCATATCCTGGCTAGATATTGTTCCTAGGTGCTTAGTTAATGCCTATAGACTGAATGATTAGTGGGCAAGAGCACTTTTCTCTTTTTTAATCTTTTGTATGTAATGATTGTGTATGATTATGGCTTTCCTACATGAATTAAAGATCCTGAAATACGTTGCCAAGTAAGTCCAAAACAACCTGAATATGGGTATTCATAGTTTTGAAATCTCTGACCCAGTTGATTCCTGTAAAGTCTCTGCGTACCGTAATTTTATCAGTTATGTTGTTTTTGGTTTAACTGGGAATGATGGAAAGTATCTCTAGATTACTCTGTCTGCAAGTAGTATCTTCTCTCTCCACAAGCTGCTGAACGTTGCTTCCGGCAATTTGATGAACTCTACTAAATATAGTGGTACCTAGGAAACTTTAATAAAATTATACTTATGGACTCACCAGTTAATATCTTTTTTGCTACTCATTGGTGGAGCGGAAGAATAATCTTTTTTCTTGTGAAGGATTTCCTGTCTTTACCAGTGAGCAATGGTAATTTGTAAATGTTTTCCAAAGCCAGTCTTGATTACTGCTTATATGTTGCTAATATGTTCAGTTTTCTTCATGTAACATTAATAGATTTCTTTAGGGTTTGAATGTTTTGTAAATAAATGATGCTGCAAGAGAGATGAGTTCACACTGTTGTTTGATGATAATGTCTTAAGAGCAGAGTCTTTCAGAGTCTCTGGAACAATGCAGAGTTCGCAGGTTAGATATAACTGGGAACTATATATCTAAGATCATTTTCTTATCTATTCTCATACCTTCCTTCTTAACTTTTAACTTAACTTTTAACAAATTGCAAGGTATTAAATGGCATTAATTTATTATTGGATAGCATATAATGAATGGGCTTTATAGGGTATGATCTACTTCAGTCTGCTTATCCCTCTCCCTCTGCCCTTTGCCCCACTTGTGCTCTCTCTCTCTCAAGTAAATAAATACATAAAATCTTAAAAAAAAGAACAATGCCAGTTAAAAGTGATAATCTTGACTGCTTCTTACCTTCAAATGATTTTTCAGTATTTTTTAACTTTTTTTTTTTTTTTTTAAGTAAACTCCATGTCCAGCATGAAGCTCAACCCAGGGCTTGAACTCACTACCCTGAGATCAAGACCTGAACTCTGATCAAGAGTTGGAGGCTCACCTGACACCCAGCACTCTGATTTTTTTCATTACGACTGCAATCACAATTAGGTTCTTGCTTAATTTTTCAAACTTTCTTCAGCCAGTACCATGCTTAGTTATTGGTGTATAAATGTAGCATCCCTAATGTTCACTGAATACATAAGAAAACTCAACACATTTAATAAGCAAGTATTGGTATTGCTTGGTAACACAGCTCTACTTACATCAATGATCTACAAGAGTATTGTGTGTATCGTGTATATACAACAGGAAGTTCTCAAGCCATCTGCCAATTATGAATAACTACCTTATAGGTGTATAGAGAAACTAAGTTAAGAAAATCACAGTTACATGCAGAATAAGACTGCCAGGTGAATTTGTTCATCTGTAGATTCTGTTACATTGAGGTGTAATATTAGTGTCTGATTTGAAAATAATCTCTAAAAATTGATAACTCTAGATTATTGGCATGAAAAGCCCCCACATTTTACTTATTTAAAATTTATGTAACTATCAAAATGATTAACAATATAACTGAACTAAAGTCTCATTTCTGTCTTCTTTAAACATTCAACATCTATATTTCTGAGTTATTTGTCTTATAGTTTTATTGATATATCAGATTCTTCTGTTTTACTTTATCTTGCAAATATATAGTACTTTGTTCTCTAAGGAAGTATTTGAGAAAACAGTTTTATTTGGTCAGACAAATCTATGGTTTTTCCATTAAGTTTAATTTTCGCTGAGGGTTTTTGAAAAGTGATATTTACCAACATAAGGAAATGCCCTTTTATTCCTACTTCTCTTACCAAGTTAAAGAAACAAACTTGTAGTTCTAATATTCTGTTACTTTAAATCATAAAATGGTATAGAATTTTATCATATGCTTTTCATCATTGATTGAGATAATCATATGATTTTTTTCCCTTAGTCTATTATTACATTGTTTAAGTAAATTTTCTGATGTTGCACCGTCCTTACATTCCTGGGGTTAACCGGTGGTTGATTGTGATAGGACATGTTTTCTAGTTGTTCTGGATTTCATTATTTAAGTTTTAGCTTATGTTTTGGCTCTCTTTACATATACTTGAGTAGAATTGGCCTATGCTTATCTTATGTCAAAATTATATTTGGCTCATAAAATGAGATACATGACTCTTTTTCTTCTTTAAATTTAATTTATGAGATAATTTATATAGGATATGAATTAATAACAGTCCCTTAAAGCTCTGGTAGAATTCCACCAGCAGAATTATAGCAATTGCTATAAGTACCCTATGCATAGACTGCAGCCCATCCCAGATGTCACCTGCAAATGGTTCTTGAGCATACCAATAGCTTCCTGCATCTCTCTGCTTAAGGACATTTTATGGCCAATGAAGTAGGCTTAACCTGAGGGAGAGGGACAGAAGTGCCAATGAGCTAATAGATAAATACCCCCACTTCCTTGCCTCTTAGTGTGATGAGTCTGAGGGTTCTATCAAGACCAAGCTTCATTTGCCTTCAGAAATAACCTATTCTTTGACTGTTTATTGGCTTTTCTCTTTTACATATTTCACTTTCCCTCTCTTTACTGTACTTTTTGGGATCATCTTTCAAATAAACCGACAAATTTGCATTCAAATCTTTGGGTCAGCATCTGATTGTGGAGAAACCCCAAAAAAGATAAAAAAACCATCTGGGCCTGGGATTTTTTATAGAAGAAGTATTTTAAAAAAATATTAAATTGCAGTGGAATTCACATAACATCAAATCCACTATTTTAAAGTACACAAGTTAGCGGTTTTTAGTATACTCACAGTGTTGTGCAACTATCATCAATATCGAATTCCAGAACATTTCCATCACCCTGAAAAGAAACCCTATAGCTGGGGCGCCTGGTGGCTCAGTGGGTTAAGCCTCTGCCTTTGGCTCAGGTCACGATCTCAGGGTCCTGGGATCGAGCCCTGCATCGAGCCCTGCATCGGGCTCTCTGCTCAGTGGGGAGCCTGCTTCCTCCTCTCTCTCTCTGCCTGCCTCTCTGCCTACTTGTGGTCTCTATCTGTCAGATAAATAAATAAAATCTTAAAAAAAAAAAAACCCTATAGCTATTAGCAGTCACTCTTGTCTTCCTTCACACCCAGACAACTGCCAGGCTACTTTCCTTCTCAGTGGATTTACCTATTTTGGAAAATTTATATAAATAGATTTATATAGTATGTTGCCTTTTGTGTCTGGCTTCTTTCACTTGGCATAATGCTATAAAGTTTCATCTGTGTTGTAGCAAGAACTAGTACTTCATTTCTCTTTATCGCTGAATAATATTTCCTTGTATGAATATACCACATGTTGTTTATTTGCTCAACAAGGGAAGGGCACTGGATTGTTCATACTTTCTGGCTATTATGAATAATGCTTTTAGGAACATACATTTACGAGTTGTTCTGTGAACATACATTTTCAGTTATCTTGGGTATTACCTAGTACTGCAATTGCTGGGTCATGTGATAATTCTGCCTAAGTTTTTGAAGAACTGCCAAACTGTTTTCCACAGGGACTGCTCCATTTTATGTTCTTTACCATCAATGTACAAGGGTTACAAAAACCCATAGTCTCGCCAATACTTGTTATTTTCCTTTAAAAAAATTACATACATCCCAGTAGGTGTGAAGTTGCTTTGGGTTCAGTTACTGCCACCACTCTCTACCACAGCTCTGCCTAGAATCAGCTGGAAGTCAAAGAGATTTGACACTGGGTACCAGAATTATTGGCTGCATGAGATTTAAAATGGACTTAATGTGAAAAATCTAGCATCCCTTGCTCCTTATAGACTGGAGCTTGAATTCTGACTGCATTGCTTATCAGCTGGAAGACATTGTCTTTGCCCTGCATCTTTGCGCTCAGACCCAGGACTCAAAATCTGCATTTTATCAAGGTCCCTTGGTGACTCAAATGCAAATTGTAATTTGAGAAGCACTGACTTAGTCTTATCATTTTGCTGCTGTCAGTTTATCCAAGTCCTTATTGGATGCGGTATCTACAATTTTGTTTTTAGTTTATTTTAACAGCTTTATCGAGGTGTAATTTTTATACAAAAAAGTGCATATCTTTAATGTAAACAATTTGATGGGCTTAAGCAAATGCATACACCTGTGAAACCATCACTACAGTCAAGAGTGATAAACATTTGGAATCCAGAAAGTTCTTAAACCTTATTTTATTTATTTTTCTTTTTTCTTAAAGACAATTCCATGAAAGCCTATGTATTTGGATTGTAGAAATTTGCCAAGCAAATACTTGAAAGAAAGAAATATATAACTGTTATGTACTTATTGTTAATATATTAATTCACTCATTCCTTGAACTTGTCTTGGTGTTTTCTAGACATGTGGGTTAGAGCAATAAACTAAAAGAGACAAACATCTTTTACTTTCCCGAAGAATATATTCTAATTGGGAGATGCACACAACATAAGTATTAAAGATAAATAAGTATTATTATTATTTTTTAAAGACTTTATTTACTTATTTGACAGAGAGAGACACAGTGAGAGAGGGAACACAAGCACAGGGAGTGGGAGAGGGAAAAGCAGGCTTCCTGCACAGCAGGGAGCCCAATGTGGGGCTCGATCCCAGGACCCCGATATCATGACCTGAGCAGAAGGCAGATGCTTAACAACTGAACCACCCAGGTGTGCCATAAATGAGTATTATTAAGAAGGTGTAAATGCACTGGAAAACATTACAATCTAGATACTTTTGGGTGGTGTTGGAAATTTAATTTGGATTAAGAGTGACACACTTAAGAGGGACAGTTGAGCAATGACTTGAAAGAGATGAGGGAGTTACTGGCATTGCAGGTATGTAGGGGAAAAGCAGTCCAGAGTGAGGTTAACAGTGAATACAAAAGTTCTATCGTATGGGCATGCTTGACGTTGGAAAATAGCAAGGAAGTATATGGCTGGAGTAGAGCAAGTAGGTGAGAACAGTGAGAGACAACGTTAGAGAGATCGCAAAGGACCTTTTGGATCATTGTAAAGACTTTGGCATTTATTCTGAGCAAAATGGGGAGTATTAAAACGTCTGACCAAAAATGTGACATGATGTGAGTTACATTTTAAAATATTGTAAAGGATTTATTTGACTGTTTTGTTGAGATAGATTAATGGGAAAATTGAGAAAAGGATGGAACCTGGGAGACCAGTTACGAGATTATTGCAATAATTTAAGCAGGTGATGATGGTAACTTGGACCGGGTTGTTATGGTGGAGATGGTGAGATATCATCTCTGTAGAGAATAGCTTAGACTAGAACCAGGAAGATTTTCTGGTGGAATCCATGTGGGATATGGGAGAAAAAGAGGATTCCAAGATTTTTGGCCTGAGGCCAACTGGAAGGATTCAGAGTCCCCCTTAATTGCTATGAGTAAGACTGGGTGGAACAGTTTTTAGGGTGAAGGTCTGGAATTCAGTTTGAGGATGTTTAATTTGAGATGAATCAAAATACAAATGCACTGAAGCTTCGATATAGGCTGTGTTTTTCATTTTATGTTGTGATGGTGTTGTGAGTATGAACATCCTAGAATTGTAAATTCTTAGAATAGTAAATCTCCCTTGGATAGGTCAGGTGAGAGTTGCCTTCTACTGAACCCT
This sequence comes from Martes martes, assembly GCF_963455335.1. NCBI lineage: Eukaryota > Metazoa > Chordata > Mammalia > Carnivora > Mustelidae > Martes > Martes martes. Next base: position 33,831,514 of record NC_137891.1, on the reverse strand, counting down.
GTTTTGTAGGAGGTCACACGACTGTATGTGATCAGTGATGTTGTTGCTTTTTAGCAATTACAGGAGCAAGAAGTACAATTTAAAGGAAGCGCATATAGTAGTCTATGTATTCTCATATTTTACTTACAGGAAACTGTGGAAGATCCCAAACAATTTTGTCCCTTTAAAGTTTTAAAGAATTACTAGTAAGAATCTGAGAAACAGGTAAATGAAGCTTTATAATTGAGAATTTTTTCTCTGAATTACTAACTTTTCCTTAAAAATCTGCCCTCCCCCTCAGTGTTTCAGTGATTCCCATATCACCATATCTTGTTGGTATTATGTTAGGACTGCTTCTAGTTTTATACTCCCTATTTTCTTCAATTTGGATGAAGTATCATCATCTTTACTATCTGATAACCTTCATATAAATGTTCTGGCTTCCTTCCTTTTCTAACATTCCTCTTCAGAAATTGTCACATTCTGTTTTCCATTTTAAATGAAACCCTCCTGGTGAATGTGCTTTCTGTTTAAGAAAAATTAACTTTGGCCCCCCCCCCATTTTTAAGTCATAATTTTACTTTAAATTTATTGAAATGATTTTATAATTCTACAATTTCAACATCATAACTTTTAAGCTCTTCTAAATGATGGAAAAGAAAACCGACGACTGATAGTTGTATTTATTCAAATCTTTGAGTAGGTCATTATGCAGTGAAAAATAATTATTCTAATTAATGTCACATTTTATAGTGTACTCTTTGAACTCACTTTTTAATTTTGTTTAAGTTACTGTATTTTTAACTGAAATTTAATTTATTTTTAGGGTAAAGGTGGGTTAACAACATAGTACTAATATGCAGAGAAACCAGTGGGTTCCCCTTGAACAAAGTGCTGTAGCACAGACTAGTGGGAAAACTTAATAATTGCAGAAACATTCACTTTCCTTAATCTTGCTGGATTTACCTACTGTTGTAAGAGTTGTCCTAAAAAAATTACTTAGAGAAATTTAAACTTAAAATGCAGTTGTGAATTAAAATGAGATTTAAAAGTCAAATAAATATTTATTATGAAAATAACACTTACCCTATTCTGATAATAATATGCAATTAAAATCTTTTTAATGACTACTTTGGCAACCACTTCCCTAGTTTTTTGGTAACATTCAATTTAGAACAGTTTATAAAATAAATCACATGCTTTGATGAAAAGAAAAATAAAACATTACAAAATATGTTACCTTTGATGAAATTGACTCCTTTACTCACACCCCTCCATATAAAAACCCCTGAAAATAAACTATATTGTATTTTCAAAAACATGTATATGATAATTCAGTGATTGGTTCTCAGCTAACTAATATATTTATGTTAAATACATATTTACTTTCAGTGTGATTATAAGTATCAGTAAATATTTTCCCTAGTCCAGTTAACCTTAATTGGTTTCTAGTCTGATATCCTTATTACATATTCCCAACTCCTCCTCCTGTGTTTTTCTTTTCCTTCTTTTTTTATTTTAAAACATTTCAGAAATGTTGAGGTTAGAGAATAATACCAACCTCATACAAACCTAGTATTTTGTCATACTTGTCTTACATTTTTCTCTTTTTTAAGTGCTATTCAAAGTATTCAATAATCTTGAATACTTTATACATACAGATTGCTAATCCATAGATAGTATTACTTTGCAAGGTTTTTCATGCTGTATCATGGATCAGACTATTTATTTCTCTGATGCTTGTTTTATTTAACTCTATATTTCAACGTATCTCAACATTTCGATTCATCAAAACCCAGTTCATTCATTTTGAACTGCTGAATAGAATCCTTCTGTATGAATATGATACACTTTATCCATTGTCATGTTGATTTAGATTATCTAAATTTCTTCTAATGGAAACGGTGCGCCATGCATCTACCTGTTCATGGCTTCTTGTGCATGCTTGGGAATTTCTCTGGGATAGAAGTAAGATCTCTGGGTTGTAGAGCACATGGAGAGCCATTTTCGCTTTCACCTGATACAGCAGAATGGCTTCCCAAACTGGTCGAAGTGATTTACAGCCCTGGGAGGAATGTTCCTGAGTATTGGTTCCTCTACTTCCTCTCCAATGTTTGGTATTGTCAGACTTTTAAATGTTGCCAAACTCATGGAAGTGAAATAGTAACTCATTGTTTTACATTTGCATTTTCTGACTGATGAGGTTAGGCACCTTTTTATTAGTTTTTATTTTGATTTATTAATGAGGAGGGAGGGGCAGAAGGAGAAGGAGAAGGAGAGAGAGGGAATCTCAAGCTGGCTGCATGCTTAGCTCAGATCTCACCACCCCGAGATCATGAGCTGAGCCGAAATCAAGAGTTGGATGCTCAAGCAGCTGAGCCACCCAGGAGCCCCTTAGCACCTTTTCATTTCTTCATTGTTTAATTTGGTTTCTCTATGGAATTGCATGTTCATTCCTTGACCTATTATTCTACTGTGATGTTTGTCTCTCTCTTATTGACTGCGGAAACTCTCCATATATTCTGAAAGCATACCCTTTGTTAGCTGTGTCCATTGCATTAAAACCTCTTCCAGATGGTGGTTTCTCTCTTTACTTCTTCTTATTATTTCACTATTCAAAAGTAACCTTTTTTTTTTTTTAAGACTTTATTTATTTGACAGAGATCACAAGTATGCAGAGAGGCAGGCAGAGAGAGAGAGGAAGGGAAGCAGGCTCCCTGCTGAGCAGAGAGCCTGATGCGGGGCTGGATCCCAGGACCCTGAGTTCATGACCTGAGCCTAAGGCAGAGGCTTAACCCACTGAGCCACCCAGGCGCCCCAAAAGTAAACCTTTTAATACAATAGAATTGATCTTTAAAAAAATTTTTTTAACTTCCATCATCTCATAGAGATAAAATAGATACTCATCTCATATAGATCACAATAAAAAGAAAAGCTAAAAATTCTTGTGTTGAGAACTCTTAGGATCTACTCTTTTAATAACTTTCCTATATATCATATAGTGGTGTTGATTATAGTCCTCCTGTTGTATATGACATTCTTAGTACTTATCCTATAACTGGAAATTTATACCTTTTGGCCACCTTCCTCCATCCAGTCTGTCACTAGTAACCACAGGTGTGGTTTCTTTTTCTAAGAGTCTCATCTTTCTTCTGTTTTATCTTAATTTAATTTGTTGCTATGTAAATTTATAAGCTAAAATTCTGGGTGCAGAAACAAAAATTTTTCTGTAACAGTTATGTCTGTTTTAGCAGAAAGCTGCTAAAAATAAAGAATTATATCATGGCATAAAACAAACGACTTTAATATTAGAGATAAAAATAGAATTTAGAGAAAGTGGAAAGAGGAATAAAGGTTTAAGTTTAGGCAGGGTGGTATAATTTTTAATTCTTTAATTTCTCTGAGGTTTTAAAGTGTGAGTTAAATTGTGTGTTGTTGTTGTTGTTGTTGTTGTTTTCCTCAATTGGGCATTTTTGTTGGGATTAAATAGGGCAGATATCTGAAATTTAAGTAATATTGACTGCATGGTAATATAATAAATCATTGTATTTTCAACTTAATTGTCTTGTCTTTCATTTTCATTATCATTTCCTGTCTTTTAGTTAATATTTGGCCTCTCAAGTTGCCAAAATGTGAGATGGACCCATCATACTATAGGTATTATAACTTTGTTGAAATTGCTACTCAATTATCTGATTGTCTCAGTTTTCTGACTTAATTGGTTACTTACTGTAAGGTCATGCAGCTGAATACTCATATGATCTAACCATCTCAGTTCTTTAATTTAATTGGTTGAAACCAGTTTCAGCTTCATTCAATAACTGGTTTTGGAGAACACTCAAAAAGTGAATGAGTCCCTTAAGACTTACATTGCTCTCTGTTTTTTGTTTTTTTTTCTTCAAAAGAACTAACTTACTACTAACATGCTATGTATAGGGAGTTAAAGCTCAACCATAGGTCCTTGTGGTGCCCCCCCCCCCCCCAACGCCCCTGCCCGGTAATTACACAGATTGTTCCTTTTGACTCTCCCAAACTGGCTCTTTCCTCTAGTTTCTGAAGTTTGCCCCAGGCCTTCCTACCCATGATGTTTTGTGCCTTTCTTTTTTTTTTTTTTTGATTACTGACTTCAGTTAATTTTGCTGTAAAACCTGGCCCTTTTAACATCTTTTCTTTAAGTAACATCAACTCTGGGTAGTATAGGCTACTGTCACATTCCCTGGGGACCACTTTACCTGGACTAAGTTCCTTTTCTCTCTTCTCCAGCCTCCTATCCCACAACTCCTGCCCAAAGCAATCCGGTCCATACTTTGTACTTAGGCAATTATCAATCTCTGAACATAGCTGACGATACTCAAATCACGGTATAATAGGTATATTATATCTGAAGTGCCTCCTAGTTTGGATTCTGTGATCAGTAAGCCAGCTGCTGCTGCTGCTGCTGCTTCTTCTTCTTCTTCTTCTTCTTCTTCTTCTTCTTCTTCTTTTTTTCCTATTTAAGGCAATGGTGGGTTAAGAGAAACTACGAAATAGGAAACCTGAAGCTTCAAGCCTAAAAGTAGTTGGGGACAGTTAGGTATACAGAAAAGGGAAGTCAAGGAAAAGCTGGCCCCTTCTATCCCTGTGCATCATAGGGAAGGAGAAAGAAAGAGGTAAGGTCAGTAGGTGACCAGAGGTATGGTCTAATAGCTTCTTTCTAGGCTTTGACCAGGAGGAGGGTGCCTATTGGTTAAATTGAAGGGCAGATTTTACCCTTGATATTTGAGGTTCTTGAGGAGATCACCTTTCATGAAGCTCTAGCACCCCCCGGGGACATGGCCATTTCAGATGAATTCAGCAGGGTATTATGGCCAAGAAAAGGCCAGCTTTAGCCTTCCAGAACTATCCTTAGTGCCAGTGTGGAACAGAGGACATGAAGGTAGCTGCGTGTCCCTGTCACGACACCCCCCCATCCTGAGGGATGAGAGATGAAGGATGAGATGACGTTGCAGGAGAGGCTTCTGAACGGATAGCTTGAGCTGTGGCTCAGGAGAGGCTTATTCGGGGTCTAGGCAGATTCAGCAGTGCCTTGGGAGCCGAGGTGAGATCGCGTCGATAGCGGAGCACAATCCTATGAAAACTGAGAAGAACCAGACTCTGGATTAAATGAGCTGCAGATTTCAGCAGTAGAAGCCCCATAGAACACCTAGACACATTCTTGGAAAACAGCAGGGAAAGGCACAGAAATATCAGAAACAGAGAATTTATCCAAAGGAGCTGTTTAAGAGACTAAAATTGCATGAGTTTTGGTTTTTTTTTAAAAAAACAAAAAAACGAAAAAACAAAATTTGGCCAGTATGCTGTTGAGGAAAATCAGATCAAAAATAAAGAAGTTATGTTTCGTTGCAATTACTTTTTTCCAAGCTGCAACAATTGGTAACAGAGAAGAGTTTGCAACAACTAAGATTTGGAGATATTCTAGGTTAAAGCTTCTTCAGCACCGCTGCTATGGGCTGAGAGACTTATGGAAGACACCATAGAATTTTCTTGCTAGCTAGAGAGGCTGTGCTTATAGTTCATGCGGAATTTGGGAAAGTCTTGCTGTTTGTCTTGGGGTATTAGATGAAGCAAAATTTCTGATTTTTATTTTGTGACCCAGAAGCCTGATATAGAGATTACAGAGATCTCTTAATGGCTTAAGGAACAAATTTTTTAAAACTTGAGACCTCTAGAATACGGGTTAGTACTTCAAATTTGCCAGTCTACCATGACAGTGCTGGGGGAGGGGCTTGTTGCTTAGTAGTCCCAAATTCCACCGAATTCTGCCTTTTGAGACACAGAGACACCATGGCTCTGGTGACAGGAACACTTCAGGGAGATGCTATGATTGAGCCTCCCCGGATTTCCAGGTCTCTTGACATTTTCCAATTTCTGAATCCTTGTTTTTTCAAACACAGCCTGGGATAGGGGAGAAGGCGACGTTGAGGGATCTATGGTGTGAATGCATTCATTTTGTAGAATGTATCATAATTGTAATAGAAACAGTATTTGTGCAATTATTTGTTTTGCTTCTTGTCTCTCCCATGATACTTTAAATTCCCCAGTAAAGTCTAGGTCTGTTGAACTGTATTTACCAGCGCTTAGCATAGTGCCTGGCATATAAGAGGCATTTAGTGAATATTGTATGAATGAGTAAATAATTAATGAATTAGTGTTAATAGCTATTTGCCCATATATAAGTACATTGGAATTTTATGGTCTGAATTAATTTTTATGATAAATTGCAGCTTCATCCAAGTTTACTTACTAATTCTGAATGCAGTATTAATCTTTTAATACTACTGGTTGGATCAACCACTAGTTTTCTGTAAGAAAAAGCCCTGATTTGTGACATTTTCCAATTTCTGTTTAAATACGCCTCCAGGGCTGATTTCAAGCTAAGCCACATTACTCCATTGAATGTGGAGTTGGGAAGAAACGTGCACCGCCGGTTCTTAGGACTCGGTGCAAGCTGGCTCCGGAACTGCTCTCAAGAGCTTTCCTGTGCGAGTTTAGGAATGCATTGTTCTTCACATACGAAGATTGTGCTGGTGATATGCATTCAAGAACATGTAGTTTAAAAGGAGTCTCAATTAGCTAAGGGAAATCTGTCAGCTGTGAAGGATAAACTCAAAACGTGTCAGTAGCTCAGTATTATTGAAGTTTGTTTCTTATTTATGTCAAGTCCACGTTAGTATGGCCACTTAGCAGATGGTTCTCTTCCAAGTGCTCATTCTGGTTGCTGGGCTCCTTTTTTTTGTTATCTCCTAGGTCTGGAGTGAAGGGCATGATAGTAGTATATGAGAGGTTTTTTTTTTTTTTTAAGATTTTATTTATTTATTTGACAGAAAGAGAGAGGGCACAAGTAGGCGGAGCAGCAGGCAGAGGGAGAGGGAGAGGGAGAAGCAGGCTCCTCACTGAGCGGGGAGCCCAGTGCAGGGCTCGATCCCAGGACCCTGAGATCATGACCTGAGCCAAAGGCAGACACTTAACTAACTGAGCCACCTGGACACTGCATATATGAGAGTTTTTTAATGGTTGGGGGAATGGCGCACATCATTGCACTTCTAATCAAATAGCCAGGACATAGTCACATGGCCATGGGCATCCCTAAGTATAAGGGACGTTGAGAAATGCAGCATCCTAGGGGGAAAAGGAAAGGAATTTAATAGTTAGCCAGGATCTTTCAGTTTTCTGGTCATATGACAGATTAAGCTGATCAGTTTATATTCTCTAATTATATTCTCTAATATACGCATTTATAAGCAGGATGGAAATGATTAGAAGTAGAATCCAGTAAATTCTTTTATGTGTACGGAGTTAGCTGGATCTTACGAGCTTGGTCTGTGATCGAACCAGCAATCCTTTGCTTCTCTGAATTACTCTATTTATTATCTCTATTGAGATGAAAATTAGTTTTGTAGACCTTTAAATTCTTTCAAATTACTCTATGCAGTGGACATAATTTTGTTTTTCTTTTCTTTGGCTATTTAGCGTAGCTGTTACATTGATTATTTATATAATTTTAACGAAATATTTCTATTTTCCTTAGTTTTTTTCCTCTCCCTTTCAAACCCACCAAGGATGTTTGTAGAATGAAACGTATGATAAGAAGCGGCAAATTTGGGTCGTTAGGGAGTATTCCGTCTCTTAATAGTTATATTACTTGGAAAAATACGGCATATTTAGAAATGGAAGTAATAATACCTTATAGTTTTGAATCCTATATGTCTTTGTATTCTCAGGACCTTGGTGTTTTTGATATTCATGAAGATCAGCAAAACTAATAGGCCCCAACTATGGCTATTTACAGGCATATATGTTACTAAGATTTTTTTTTATTTTTTTATTTAAAAAATTTTTTTTTATTTAAATTTATTTATTTGTTAGAGAGAGAGCGAGCAAGCACAGGCAGACAGAGTGGCAGGCAGAGGCAGAGGGAGAAGCAGGCTCCCCGCCGAGCAAGGAGCCCGATGTGGGACTCGATCCCAGGACGCTGGGATCATGACCTGAGCCGAAGGCAGCCGCTTTACCAACTGAACCACCCAGGCGTCCCTAAGATTTTTTTTTTTTTTATTGTGCTATGTTAGTCCCCATACAGTACATCATTAGTTTTTGATGTAGGGGTCCATGATTCATTGTTTGCATATAACACCCAGTGCTCCATGCAATCCGTGCCCTCCTTAATACCCATCGCCAGGCTCACCCAGGCCCCCCCCCACCAAAACCTCAGTTTGTTTCCCGGAGTCCATAGTCTCCCATGGTTCATCTTCCACTCCGATTTCTCCCCCTTCATTTTTCCCTTCCTTCTCCTAATGTCCTCCATGCTATTCCTTATATTCCACAAATAAGTGAAACCATATGATAATTGTCTTTCTCTGCTCGACTTTTACTAAAACAGCTTTCATCATATGGTACACTTGCTGATTAACTTAATGGGTTAAATGGTTTCATTAACAGAAGCCCTGTGATTTGGTTCCCAGATCAGTTTAATTTCATTTCATGGGCACACACCTTACCTCTGGTAGACATTAATAATTTCCTAAGCAGTTAAAAGCCATCTCCTACTACTCATGTGCATGTGTCTGTGAGATGGAGTTCAGTATCCTCAGCTGAGAGATTAAGTTGCTCTGTGTTTGGAGGACTTTGAGTAAAAGCGTCGGTCTCTTTACTACTTCAAGTGAGTGGATTTGTTAACTGAGGTTTAAAGATTAACAAACTGGGAATCCATGAATGGGAGGAGGTAGTAAAAGAAGGAAAGGAGAGTGAATTGGGTGTTAGGATATGAGCGTACTAAGAACCGGAAGTTGAGGACGGAACAGAGGGAGGAGTCAGAAACGTAGCCGCCATTGTGGGTATCCCAGAGAGTATGGGGAGAGAATTAATACGGAGAGAGTCTTTCTTAGGAATCGAACAGCATCCTTCAAGCCTTATACTCATTTATCTCAGATTAATATCCCCTGGGTGTTAACAGATGAAGAACAGATGAGTTCTTCCAAGTCTTGTTCTCATTTTGGGTTACACAGAAATGTTACTGTTACTGTTTGTGTGATGAATAGTTCATGCTGAGGTAAACCAGCGAGGCTACGCATGGCCTCTGCACTCACTGAGGAACACACGTGTAACTCATCCCTCATATCCAGTTGGGAATCTCTGCTTCAACCAGTGGTTCTCTAACTTTATCTGGCATCAGAATCACCTATAGGATGTGGCCAAAAAATCCCAGATTTTTGGGTCCTGCCCCAGAATTTCTGATTCAGTAGTTCTGGAATGGGACCTGAGAATTTGCACTTCAGACAAGTTCCCAGGTGGTAGGAATCCATTGTCCCAGGGATAGGAACTTGCTTACGTTGTGACAAGGAATGAAGCAGCAGTAGGTTGTTTCTGCAGATGACTGTGACTGGATAATTGTTTGTCTCACAAACTCACTTCTGTTTTATCGTTAGTTACCAGGCACAAAGGGTATTATTCTCAGTACTCTGATTTATTCCAGGCGAAGTCATATCGTGAAATCATATAACTTATATTATCACTGTAACATGAATAGTAATCTGCTTAAAATAAGACAGAAAGGTTGAAATTCAAACTTTATTTTAACATTATTTTGTGGTTCTATATTTAGTTTAGTTTTCACATTTAAGAGAGATCTGCAATACCAACATTTGTCACAAGATGGCATCAAAAGACTGAAGATTTTGGTTGAAACTTCATTTTTGAGAGAGCTAGCTATTTCAGGAGTATTCAAACCAAAAGAAATTTGTACCCTGAGGTATTTTTTGTGTTTTTTTGGTGATATTTTGGTATTTTCATATCAAAAATGCTTTCTTATTTACTTATAAAAATAATATAAGGCACATACGTTGACATTATTGCTGACTAATTCTTTTGGAAATCAGTGAAACATAATTCTTAGTGTAATAAAATCCAGTATCTTATCATCTTTCCCCAAAAAGGATTTCAAAAGAATTCAAGTTAGTAAGCATTTAGAAGGTCTTACTATCCTGTGATTGATAGCATTTCTTTATGCAAATAGACTGTGTAAATCCTGTCCCCAGTGAGCTTTGAATTTAGTGGGGTGGGGAAGAAATGTATATACAGTTCAAAGAGATAACAAAGTAATATAATATTAAACAGTGTTGTATGATATGAATTATACAAACAATATGAATGAGAATGAGGACAATTAAGCAAAAATTTTAAATGGCATTTTACAAAAAAAATCTTTGCATCAGTTGAAAATACCAAAATAAATCTTCCTTTTACTGTGGATATCTATTTATTATTGTTATAACTTATTTAAACTATGAGGAAGTGTTGGCAATATTGAGAGCTGTTTCAGTATTTGACTCAAGTTTCAGTACTTGACATAAACGTCAGAAAACCCTCACTTGAAACATGAACTCACCTTTTATTTCATGAATAGATAATTTCATTTTTCCTGATACATTGAAAAAGATTTCTTAGAAGAAAGTGAAGGTTTTCTGGTCACAAAGATAGTAGTTAAGATATTCTTAGATTCCTGGAGTCTGAAAAATGTATCTACTAAAAAATCAAGTGTAGGATGGTTGTTATGTGGTGGTGGGGAGGGAGAAAGGGGATTTGCTGTTTAATGAGTATAGATTTTGAGCTCTGCAAGATGAACAAGTTTTGAAGGTGTGTTTCACTGCTCTGTGAATATACTTTTGAACTGTGCACTTAAAAATGGTTAAAGTGGTAAATTTTTTTAATCACAAAATGTAAAAAAACAACAACAATAAGTATCCTTCTATCGATTATGAGCAACTAATATGTTTATGTTGAAGGTCAAAAATGTTCCTAGCTTTATTTTAGTCAGTAAGAGCTACTTAAAAGAAATAAATACCCCTTCAAGAAGCTTATAATATAATTATTTGGTGATAGAAGTTTAACATAATATTAGTAGGTAATCTACTAGAAGTCTAATATCTAATAAGCATTGTGCTAGACATTTTATATAAATTATTTCCAATCTTCAGTTCTCAAAACAATATAGAAAAAAGTATTATCATCCCTATTTCCTTATTTTATCACTAAGGAAACTTTTATAGATACGAAGGTTCAGCACCTTGTTCAAGGTTACAGTTTCTAATATTGGAGTTAGCATTTAAACCCAAGTCTGTCTAGCCTCAAAATCCATTTTCCCTATATTACACCATGCCCCTAATTTAAATAAAAAGGAATTTAAAAATACACATAAACAACCAGTAATTTGGGACTCTCGTTTGGTATTTCTGCTGTCAGTTAACATTGCCTGTTTCATTATAATTGTGCTGGCAAAATGAAAAGATATGTGATATAATTAATGGCAGCAGTTAATCTGGATTATATTTTTAATTTCAGGAAGGCTAACCGTTTGATTTTTTTGTTGTTGGTTTGAACTGTCTTATCTTTTGACTTGTGTTTAACTTTTGGAACCACTAATTTTTTTTCCCTGTGTATTCGTGTGCAGGTTATGTGGGTATGTAATTTGTGCCGAAAACAACAAGAAATCCTCACTAAATCAGGAGCATGGTTTTATAATAGTGGATCTAATACATCACAGCAACCCAATCAGAAGGTTCTCCGAGGACTGCGGAATGAGGAGGCACCTCAGGAGAAGAAAGCAAAAGTGCATGAGCAGGCCCAGTTCCAAGGACCCTCAGGTGACTTATCTGTACCTGCAGTGGAGAAAAGTCGCTCTCATGGGCTCACAAGACAGGATTCTATTAAAAATGGGTCAGGAGTGAAGCACCAAATTACCAGTGACATAGCTTCAGACAGGTAAACATTTTGTTTAATCTTTAGGTAAACATTATTTTTATAACCTTCATTCCGAACAGAAATAAAAATACATGAAATGTTGAGGCAACGAGTTGTCTAAATGTAATGTGAATGTCCGTGTGTTTTATATAAATGCGGGAAGTGACGTTTCAGGACTTGAGCTCCTCGAAGTTTGAACAATCTTAGGTTTATTCTGATTTTCCAGGATAAAGAAATCAAACAGAGGATTTATACAGAAGGCTGTTGGCATAGGAAAGACAGACTGGGGTAAGAGCAATGGGAATGAAGAAGAGATGGTTTTAAGACATTTTAGAGAGGTTGCATTGAAGGAACTAGCCAGAAGTGGGGGGTAAGAGAATGGGGAATATTACTGATGCCCACCTTGGGCTGAAGGATGAGGTAGTTTTCCAAGCAGGTAGATCCAGATGAAAGGATTTCATGAATTTGCTGTGTTTGTGGGCTAACTCTGTTATTACTGTTTGGGATCAATTCTATGGGCTTCTTCATGTTCAAAATGTTGGACTTTTATAAATAGTATTTATGGTCCTGTATTTCCTACCTTTGGAAGGGGAGAATGAAGCGTTTTCATGAGAAGATTATTTTTCTATACCATATTCCTATTTGAATTGCAAATTAAAAAAAAATCTGGTTTATACTATTTCTGTCACCCAGAAGTGGCCAATAAATTTCTGTGTGAATAAGTACAAAGTCATGCATTTGTGGAAAATCAAATCTAAAATTATTCTCATAGGATGGTGGGTTCTGAGCACTCATTTGTCACAGGGAAGATAATTGGAAGTCACTTTATATAGTGCCTCAAATGTCATCCCGATGAATTGCTGTGTCTTATGAGAACTTTGCTAGTTCTTTTGAAAACTAGCAAAAGTGAAACAATGTAATCATGTCTTTGGGCAAAACAATGGTGGTTTCACGGCTGAAATACTATGAACATGTCTCAGTGTAAAATCTCAGGAACCCCAAAATTTTAATTTTAGAGGGCCATCTTCGATTGAGGTCCACCTTAAGCAGACAAAATATTTGGAAGGCAATCCCAGGCATGACCTGTAGGGGAGCAAGCAATGGTCTAGTTAAGAGAAAAAACACAGTCCTAAGCACATTCAAGAACAGGTTATTTCTTGTAGCCAAAGTGTCTCAATTTTACTGAGACACCTGGGAGACAGGGTAGAATGGCCTCAGCCTTATCCTACGTGATGGGCAAGGAGATTTGGGTATTTATCCCTATCTCTCCTTTGTTACTGGTTTAGGGTTGTTCTAGAGGGTGTTAACTCTTTGGAACTCACTGGCCAAGCATGTTCTTATGGCCAGAGAAAGCACTCAGGCAGAGTATTTCAAATATGGTAAGAAGACAGTGCTGTGTAGGGACTGGTGAATGATGAAGCAGTGTGAGTTGGGACAGTGGCAGTGTCTGCTACACAAGGACTTAAGAAATCAACAAAGCCTGTAAAATGGCAACGACAACGATCGCGATATATGAATTTGGATGAAAAAATAGATGATAACCAGCGGAGGTAGGATTTTCAATGAAAGAATGAATGACTAAGTAAAATGGATAATGGAGACATAGATGCATTCTGCAAAAACTAGATAGATGCATGAGATAGTTTCCTTTGGAGTTTAGAAAGATGGTTTAGGAAGAATAAAAGGAAATACTGAAATACTGGATCATGTAATAGATTATTACGCATAGAAGTTGTATATTATGTATAGAAGTTGTGGCGTGCATTTCATCAGGAAGTTGTAGATGTGAAAAATAAATCCAACAAGTTTATGAATGATTAATTCATCTTTGTGAGGAAGCTGGAATCATCTCTCTAATCTTTGAAGAAGGCGGTGATGAGAACAAATATCTCTTTCAATATTATCTTTCACCTCTTTTTCTGTTGACAAAGTATTAGCCTGGATGAACAATAGAATCTGATCCATTGTGGGGAAGCAAGATATAGTACTTTTCTCCTCCCCCCCCCCCCCCCCGTCTTCTCTTTTGCCTGGTGGCTTTGGCTGCCATTACTAATAATTGTGTATCTTAATGACTCAAAGTATCCGATAAGTATATCCCCCTTCTCCCAATCTCATATAAGTCAAACAAGTAGCTCCTTTTGTGTACAGGAATTACTCTAGTCAGGGAAGAAGTTAGAATTTAACATTAAATTTAGTAGTTATACCTAGAAAATGGGATTGGTTATAAGTTGTGAAAGCTTTTATTTGAAAAATACTTTCTCTTCAAGAATAATTCAGTTTTCCTTATCATAAGCAAAAAAGAGTATTTGTTTTATTATTTTTAAATGTAGATTCTATACCAATTTGCTATGTGTGCATCTATGAACCCACTGGATTCTTTCCCCTAGAGCATGGCATCAGCAGACTATGCCCCTGGGCCAAATCTGGCTTGCCATATTTTTTTTTTTTTTTTTGGTAAATGAAGATTTCCTGGAACACGGCCATACCTATTCATTTACTTAGTGTCTTTGGCTCTTTTCAGCTCCAGCTCCAGGGCTGAGTCGTTTATAAGGGACTATATGGTTCTTAACAGCCTAAAATATTTACTCTCTGACTGTTCAGGAAATGTTAGCCAATTCCTACCCGAGAGAGTAGTTAGCTCTCTTGTTCTGTTGGTATGTCTGCTTTCTTTGCCCATTTTCTCTTGTTACTGTTTAAATCATTTCAGCTAAGGCTGTTTTATTGTAGCTATACTACATCTTCTTTATCTTCTTTATCCATTCGTCTGTGGATGGACATCTGTTTTAGGCCTGTTTCCTTGTCCTGCTTTCTCCCTCTCCCAGGCCCTCTTCCCTTCCTTTTTTCTCTGGGTCCCCGTCTCTCTCCCTCTTTTTCTCTCCACATCTCTCTCTTTTCTTACCAGAATGATTCTTCTAGCAGTTTGAGCTGGACAGTGAAATGCCGCTACTGATAAGGAATATAATTTCAGTTTAAAGTATTATTAGTAATTTGTTTTGTCAGTATCATTCAGGAACTGTTAGCCTCAAAAAGAGAAGCTTTGGTTCAATTAATTTAATACTCTATAGATCTTAGAATTGTGTTTGACAGATACAAAAGTATGTTACATTGTCTTTTAAGGAGTTTTAATCTTCAAGTACAGTAACTTTGACCTGTTTTATGACTTCTTTCTTCCCTCCTAGGTTTTAGCACAGTGCTTTACACATGAACCCTTCATGTTCATTGAGTGAATGACTATCAGTTGGCCCTAGATCCTGGCTTTGAGTTAATGAATATTTACTTACTTAGTTTATTCATAAAAATGGCAAATGTTTTTTATCGGTTTAGATGCAAAATATTGTTAGAAGTTTTCAAATATGTTTTTAATTTCAGAATAGGTTTTGAAATCACCATTTAAAAATTATGTGCACTTTGCTTACCCTTTGTTATGTCCCTCAGGAAGGCCCAGTGGCTTCTCAGCCTTTCATTATATATATAATAAGCCTTTCATTATACATATAATGTGGTGATTTCATTAAAATATAGATTTGAATTCAGTAGTTCTGAGGTAGGACTGGATAATCTGTATTTTCACAAGCTTCTGAGGGATGCCATTACTTCTAGTGCAGGTTAGTAGTGAGGCAGTAGGGCATCTGAGAGGATCTTAGGGAGAGAAACACCAGTGACATTCAGTAGCTCAGTGGCAGTTGTCCTCTGTAGCTCTACCACTAGGGGGCACACCACTCAGCGAACACGGAAGGTTCCTGGAAGCGACGGAATGGTTCATTTGAATATACGGTTCTGACATACTTGTTGGATGGAGGACAAAGGTGGAAACCAGCTACCGGGTGGTGGATTGACTACATCCATGGAGCTTCAAGCTCCTACCTCCTTTATTATGACAGCGTGGCTGAGCATTTACTTATTTAAATATGTTTTATTTTTTATAAATTACTTATTTCCCCATTATTATACAGTAAGGAATATCATTCATATATATATATATATCTTATATATATATCTGGATTCATTTTCAGAGTAGTAAAGGGGATGTTACAGAATATTTGTTTTACAAAGAGGCCTTGGGTTGGAGGAGGATTGTGAACCGCTGCGGTAAGGAATCTAAGGTGGGATCTAGAGGAGGATGGGTAAAATAACCATTAAAAAACTAAATTTCCAGAATGCCTGGGTGGCTCAGTCTGTTAAGCATCTGCCTTCAGCTCAGGTCATGATCCCACAGTCCTGGGATCCAGCCCCATGTTGGACTCCCTGCTCAGCGGGGAGCTGGCTTCTCCCTCTGTGGCTCCCCTGCTTTTGCTCTCTCTCGGTGTCAAATAAATAAAATCTTCTAAAAAAAATAAAAACTAAGTTTTTGTTAAGAAAATACAATTAAATAAAAACTAAAATAAGTTTGTCTTACAACATTTAGTTGACATTTTATACACTGAAATTATTTAAAAGTTGGATGCTTTATAATATTCATAGTTGAAAATTGATAGTTAAAATTTAGCAAGCAGTTAATTTTTTTCTTTTACCTATAATTTTAGCATTTATTTAGCACTTCCTAGGACACTGGGAGAAGTTTAAAAGTAAGAAGTGTTAGCTAATTTGTTTGGTGGAAGGGATGAAAACTGGAAATCAGAAGGCATAGTTCTTGGTCTTACTTTGCTTTACTGTTGTCGTTTGTAGATGTATGTCTTTTGTTTGTGTCTCCATTCTCTTATCTTTGAAATAAAAAAGGCAGTCCGCAAGATCTCAAAAAGACTTCCAGTTGTAAAATTCTTTGCTTTGTTGTATTTTAAGGTCTCTGCCATGCTATAAACTTGAAGTATTCTCTTCCATTATTTTTTTCTTTCTTATAACTGGTAGTCTTGTGTTAAATGAATAGAGGGTTATCTTCCATATTGTGATAACTCATTGTTATAATCTATTTATTCAACGGACATTTATCAAATTTCAGTTAGATATTATCTGTTACTACATGCCTCAAATAATTTTACCATGATTCATATATAAAACTGAATGTATCTGACATATTAGATTAAATCTCCAATAAGGACATTTTGACTCTGATCTTGTAATTATAGTACCATGTAATATTTAATATTTATATATTACCATGTAATATTTCTCTATTTTCCCTACTTATTTATTCTATTATAAAACAAAAATTAATAATAGGAAAAAGTAACAGAGTTAACTGCTTCTAATGGACTATGAAGCATTTTAAGAAATGTAACTACAAACAAATAATATTTCATAGGCGTCCCAGATTCTTAAGTATTTGTTTCTACATTTTACTTCTTTTTTTTTTTTTAAAGATTTTATTTATTTATTTGACAGACAGAGATCACAAGTAGGCAGAGAGGCAGGCAGAGAGAGAGAGAGGAGGAAGCAGGCTCCCTGCTGAGCAGAGAGCCCGACGCGGGGCTCAATCCTGGGACACTGGGATCATGACCTGAGCTGAAGGCAGAGGCTTTAACCCACTGAGCCACCCAGGTGCCCCTCTACATTTTACTTCTTAAATAATAACACTTAATGGAAGTACTGAGACACCTTACTATCATTTTTTTTCTGGAATTTTAATTGAGAGTAGAAAACAAAAAAATATCATGACTCAATTACATTTCAGTGCATTCTGTTAGATGGTGAGTATGCTACCAGCTGTAAGTGATGACAAGAGAGTAATAAAAATGTAAGGTGATTATCTTGGATCAAAATGTAAAGTTTTGAGGCAAATTAAGTATAAGGAAAATTTAGTAGTTTGGTAATCACCATAATTTCCTTATTGTAAGATACCTATAACCTACCAAATACTTTCATGATGTTTGATTAGATAATTAATTAAAAAGTTTGATTCAAATTTCAGCTAGTTAACATACAGCATATTATTAGTTTCAGGTGTACAATATAGTGATTCCCTACAACATCTGGTGCTCATCACAGCCAGCACCCTCCTTAATCCCCATCACTTATTTACTCATCTTCCCACTCACCGCCCCTCTGGTAAGCATCGGTTTGTTCTCTGTAGTTAAGAGTCTGTTTATTGGTTTGCCTCTCTCTCTCTTTTTCTCTCTCTCATTTCCCCTTTGCTCATTTGTTTTGTTTCTTAAATTCCACATATGAGTGAAATTATATAGTTGTCTTTCTCTAACTTATTTCTCTTAGCATAATACTCTCTAGCTCCAACCACATTGTTGCAGATGGTAAGATTTCATTCTTTTTTATGGCTGAGTAATATTTCACTGTGTGTGTGTGTGTGTGTGTGTGTACATGTATCTTACTTATGCATTCTTCAGTTGATGGACACTTGGGCTCGTTCCATAATTTGGCTATTGTAGATAATGCTGCTATAACCATTGGGGTGCATGTATCCCTTTGATGAGCATTTTTTTTTTTTTGTTCTTTGTTGTAATACCTAGTAGTGGTATTGCTGCATCATAGGATAGTTCTATTTTTAGCTTTTTCAGGAACCTCCATTTCCAGAGTGGGTGCACCAGTTTGCATTCCTACCAACAGTGTAAGAGGGTTCCCCTTTCTCCATTTCATTGCCAACACCTATTGTTTCTTGTGTTGTTGACTTTAGCCATTCTGATTGGTGTAAGGTGATATCTCATTATAGTTTTGATTTGTGTTTCCCTGATGATGAATGATGTTGAGCATTGCTTCATGTCTGTTGACCATTTATATGTTTCCTTTGGAAAAATATCCATTCATGTTTTCTATTTTTTAATTGGAGTATTCATTTTTTGGGGTGTGGGGTTTTACAAGTCCTTCACATATTTTGGATACCAACCCTTTATCAGTATGTCACTTGCAAACATCTTCTCCCACACCGTAAGTTGCCTTTTAGTTTCATCAACTGTTTTCTTTGCTGTGCACCATTTGATTATTTTAAAATAGTGCTCGCTTCGGCAGCACATATACTAAAATTGATTATTTAAAAATAAAAGTAATAATTAAAATATATGCTTAAGATTTTTGCTTCCAGTATAGATAGAACAATAGGGTTTTTGATTTACCCTTCAGTCTGAGATATCTGAAAAAATAGATAATATATTTGAAACTGTTTTTTTAGAAATTGGACATTAGGCAATAAAGGAGAGACTAATACCTGAGAGATGGAAAATAAAGTGAACCCCAAGATTGCTCTAGCATGCTGCTTTGAGAGAGTTTATAGGCTGTTGCACAGGGAGAAGAGTACAGGCAGAGCCCAGATGTCTTCCTGTATTGAGGAGACAGTTCTGAGGGCTTGGGGAGACCAAGGCAGCCATAGTTTGCTAGACGGAGTACCAGAAAGGAGAGAGATGAACAGAAAGATACCCGGGAGATCTGAAGAGGGTTCTTTTTGTGTATTCAGTGGACTAACGATTGGCACATGTGTGAAGAACTATTTTAGGCCAGAGAGGATCATCCAAAATGATTAGAGACCACTGTCCTGCATTCACATAGGACCAAGAATAATGTTTATTCCCAGCAGCCAGACTAGAAAACCTCAAGATTCCTGGAATATTGGGTAGAGTATTTTAGAAAGTTTTATCTCAACAGTGGGAGATAATTAATGCTAAAATGAGCACTGCTGTGGGACAGAATAGCCAATCATAAAAGCAAGACCTGGCCTTTCAGGCTGTTTCCATGTAATTTTACTGCCTCCCAGAAGTTCAGGAAGGTTTATAGGAATACAAAAATATTCAGTACCCCACAAGACAATTCACAGTGTTTGATATCCAGTCAAAGATAACCGAGTACAAAATGGCAGGGAAACACAATCAATAATGGGAAACTAACTAGAACTGGACATCAACCCAGAAGTGATAGAGATATTAGAATTAGCAGGCATGAACTTTAATATTGTTATTATAATTGTATCCCATACAATTTAAAAAAGTAGAGAGACGTAATATAGAAAAATAAAACCCAGATTAAGCTTATAAAGATGAGAATTATAATATCTGAAATGGAAAATATACTTGATGGGGATAATGGAAGATTAGGTACTGAGGAAGAAAGGGGTAGTGAATTGAAGACAAACAGAAATAATGCAAAATGAAATACAGGATAAAAATGAATAAATAGTTTAAGAAGTAAGAGAACATCATTAGCCATGGGATCGTATCAAGTATTTGGTATATGTGTAATTGGGTGGTCCTTGAAGGAGAGGAGAACATGAAGAGCACTAAGAAAAATTTGAAGAAATAGTGGTCGAAAGTTTTTTCTTTCTCCAAATTTATATTTAAATTCCAGTTATTTAACATACAGTATAATATTAGTTTCAGGTATAGAATTTTATGATTTATCACTTACATACAATACCCAGTGCTCATCACAAGTGCCCTCCTTAATCCCCATCACCTATTTAACCGCACCCTCTCCTCCACTGGTAACCATCAGTTAAACACATTTTAAATATAAAGACAAATATAGTGAAAAGTAAATGAATGGAAAAGCTATACCATGCTAAAACTTATAAAGCCACAAAGAAAGCTGGACTGGTTATACTAAGACCAAAGTAGATATCAGAGTAAACAATATTACCAGGAATGAAGAATGTTGTTTCATAATGAAAAAGGTCATTTAATCAAGAGAGCATAAACACTTTAAATGTTTATGTCTATATTAACAGACCTTCAAAATATATGATGCAAAAACTGATAAAACTAAGGAGAGATTGGACAAATCCACAGTTGTCGTTGGAGATTTCAATAGTCTTGTCTTAATAACGAATAGAACGAGTAGGCAGAAAATCAGCAAGGATAGAGTAATCTTGACAATAGTATCAAACAACCTGGCCTAGCTGATGTTTTTAGAACAGTCCACTAAACAATGGCAGAATATTCAGTCTTATTAGGGATTCATGGAACTGTTACCAAGATAGATATTCTAGCCATTAAACAAGCCTCATTAAATTGAAAGGAATCCAAGTAATAAAAAATCTGTTCACTGATCACAATGGAAATAAATTAGAAATCAGTAATAGAAAAAACTATGAAAAAAGTCTCCCAATATTTGGGAGCTAAATAATGTACTTTTAAATAACCTAACGGTTGAAGAAGATTTCAAAAGAGAGCATAGAAAACATTTTTAACTGAATTAAAATGAAAACACAGCACAAAATTTGTAGCCTGCCCCTAAAGCAGTACTCAGGGCAGAATTTATAGCACTAGGCACCTATATTAGAAAATAGGAAAGATCTCAAAGCTTTGATCTCAGCATCTACCTTAAGAAACTTAGAAAAATAAATTAAACCCAAGTAAGCAGAATAAAGAAAACAATAAAAATGAGAGCAGATATCAGTGAACGAGAAAATAGAAACAATGAAGCCAAAAGCTGATTCTTTGAGAACATCAATACAGTCGCTAAACCTCTAGACAGACTAATTGGGAGAAGAAAGAGAAGATAGAAATTACCTGTATCATGAACAAGAGAGATGACATCACCATATATTTCAGTGTTATTAACATGCCAAAAAGGAACTTCGAAAAACTTTGTTCTTCCTACAAAATAGACAAATTAGGTGAACTGGACAAATTCCTTGAAAGACACAAATCACCAAAGCTCACCCAAGAAATGGGTAGCTTAAATAACCTTATGTACTAAAGAAATTGTATTTGTGGTTAAAAATCTTCCCACAGGGGGCACCTGGGTGGCTCAGTGGGTTAAAGCCTCTGCTTTCAGCTGAGGTCATGATTCCAGGGTCCTGGGATCGAGCCCCACATCGGACTCTCTGCTCAGCGGGGAGCCTGCTTCCCCCTCTCTCTCTGCCTGCCTCTCTGCCTACCTGTGCCCTCTGTCTGTCAAATAAATTAAAAAAAAAAAAAATCTTCCCACAGGGTCACCTGGGTGGCTGTCAGTTAAGCAGCTGCCTTCGGCTCAGGTGATGATCGGGTCCTGGGATTGAGTCCCACATCGGGCTCCCTGCTCAGTGGGGAGTCTGCTTCTCCCTTTCCTTCCTGCTGCTCTGCCTACTTGTACTCTCGCTCTCTCTCAAATAAATAAATAAAGTCTTTAAAAAAAAAAAACAAAAACCCTTCCCACAAATAAAACTATGGACCTGATGGTATCACTGGTAAATTCTAACACTCTTTTAAGAAAATCATGCCATTTCTACATAAACTCCTGCAGGAAATTAAAGAGGAGGGAATATTTCTCAACTCCTTCTCTTAGCTAACATTAAAATGATACCAAAACCAAACTACAGATGAACATCCCTCATAAATAGAAATGCAAAATTTCGGGACAAAATTTAGCAAATTGAATCCATCAAAATCTTAGAAGGATAATACATCATGACCAAATGGGGTTTATCTCAGGAGTGTAGTTAAATATTTGAGGATCATGGTAATTCCCATTTTAACAAAACAGAAACTGTATTATTTTAATGGATACAGAAAAATCATTTGACAAACTCCAACATCCATTTTTAATAAAAACTCCCAGCAAACTAGGACTAGAAAAGAACTTCCTTAACCCAATCAAGTGTATTTATGATAATTCTGCAGCTGATACCACATCTACTTGTGAAAAATCAATACTTTCCTCTTAAAAACAAAACAAGGAGGCCCATTTTACACGTCTAACCAACACTGTAGTAGAGTTTCCAGTCAGTGAAATAAGACTAAAATAAATAAATAAAAGCCATCCAGATTGAAAAGAAAGAAATACTTTAACTTACAGAGAACATGATTGCCTTTATAAGAAAAATCAGAGGAGTCTGTAAGAATGCTATCAGAACTAATAAGTGAGTTTAACAAGGTGGCAGGATATTAAGTCAATATCAGATAACCATTTGTATTTTTAAATACCAACAAAGAACAACTTGAAAATGAAATTTTAAATATTATGATTTATAAGAGCTTAAAAATATGAAATACTTTAAAAAAATTTTTGACAGAGAGAGAGATCACAAGTAGGCAGAGAGGCAGGCAGAAAGAGAGGAGAAAGCAGGCTCCTCGCCGAGCAGAGAGCCCGATGCGGGGCTCTATCCCAGGACCCTGAGATCATGACCTGAGCCGAAGGCAGAGGCTTTAACCCACTGAGCCACCCAGGCGCCCCATGAAATACATTTCACTAACACCAACTGATTGAAGTATTTAGATATAAATCTGACGAAATATGCATGGATCTATATGCTGAAAACAATGAAATGCTGATGAAAGAAGTAAAAGTTCTGAATAAATGATGAGATATACTGTGTTCATGGATTGAAAGACTAAATATTGTTAAGATGTCATTTCTCGCTAGTTGAATCCATATATACAAATAGATTCTAAAATTCATATAAAAGTGTTTGGAATAGCCAAAACAGCTTTTAAAAAGAATGAAGATAGATGCCTAACACTCTGTGATTTAAAGACATGATAAACCTACAGAAATTAAAATAGTGCAGGGTTGACTTAAATAAACACAAATAGATCAGTGAAATGGAATGGAGAGCCCATACATAGACCCACACATACATTGACAACTAGTTGTTTTTATTAATATATGATGTATTATTTCCTTCAGGGGTACAGGTCTGTGAATCATCAGGCTTACACATCTCACAGCATTCACCATAGCACATACCCTCCCCAGTGTCTATTTGACAACTAATTTTGACATACAAAGGCAAATTGGTAAAGAAAGGATAGTCTTTTTAAGCAAATGGTACTGAAACAACTGAATACCCACTAAAAAAAAAAAAAAGGAGTTTGAAGTTTACTTTTTTACCTTATAACCATAAGTGAAAATGGATCATAATCTAAATGTAAACCTAGAAGTATAAAACTCCTAGAGAAAATACAGGGGAAAATTATTGTGACCTTTGTTTAGGCTAAACCTATAAAGCTTTTGGGAGGAACTAGAGGAGAATATCTTCACGACTTTAGGGCAGGCAGTGTTTTCTTAGATCTAGAAAACACTAATCATGGAAAAAAATGACAAGTCAGGCTTCATCAAAATAAGAACTTCTGCTCATCAGAAGACATTGTTAGTAAAATGTGTAATCAATTTGTATTTCAAGAAATTTCAAGACAATATTTTCAATACATGTAGCTTAAAAAAAGAATATAGTGAACATTTACATTTAAATGATAAAAATAGCCCCCAAATTTAAAAAATTGGAATAAACTCTTCACAAAAGAAAATATATGAATGTCTAATAAACAGAAGAAAAAATGTCTGGTGTTTTTAGTCATTTGTGAGATGGAAATCAAGACTGCAATGAGATAGTGTGATTCACTCACCAGGAAGGCTACAGTTTAGAACAACAAAAAGCTGATATCACATAATATTTGTGAGGACTTAGAGCAAATTGGACCCCTGTTTCTTTCTAGTGAGAGTGTAAAACATGGGAAATGGTATGGGTGTTTTGGAAAAATCTTTGACAGTTTCTTATAAAACTAAACACACATTGGGGTGCCTGGATGGCTCAGTCGGTTAAGCCTCCGACTCTTGGTTTTGGCTCAGGTCATGATCTCAGGGTCATGAGATTGAGCCCTGCATTGGACTTTGTGCTCAGTGGGGAGTCTGCTTGAGATTTCCTCTCTCCCCATCTCTACTCCCACTCCCCCCCCCAATAAATAAATAAGTCTTAAAAAAACAACAACTAAATATACACTTAGCCTGTGACCCAGTAAGTCAACTTCTGGGTATTAACCTAAGAAAAAATGAAATCATATGTCTATTAAAATACTTCTGTAATAATGTTTATAGCAGCTTTATTCTTAGTAGTTTGGAAATGGAAACTTCCCATATGTCCATCAATCAGGAGAATGAATAAATAAATTGTGGTATATTCAAATAAAATGAGGGAACTATTTACATGCACTGAAACATGGATAAGTCTCAAAACTATTGTGCCGAGCAAAAGAAGCCAGACATAAAAGAGTAACATATTCTATAGCTCCATTTATATGAAGTTTAAGAAGAGACAAAACAAATGTGTAGTGGAAGAAATCAAATCAAAGTTTTCCTTGTGGGAACTTTCTGGAGTGAGAGAAATGCCGTGTAGCTTGACAGAGATATGGGTTACGAGTTCTGTATATTCGTCAATAGCTATTGAAGTGTAACACTTAAGATTTGTGTACTTTTGGGCGCCTGGGTGGCTCAGTGGGTTAAAGCCTCTGCCTTCGGCTCAGGTCATGGTTCTGGGATCGAGTCCCGCATTGGGCTCTCTGCTCAGCAGGGAGCCTGCTTCCTCCTCTCTCTCTGCCTGCCTCTCTGCCTGCTTGTGATCTCTTGTCTGTCAAATAAATAAATTAAAAAATCTTTAAAAAAAAAAAGATTTGTGCACTTTTTACCTGAAGCCAATCTTACACTATATGCTAATGAACAAGAATTTAAATAAAAGTTAGAAAAAAATAAAGAAAAACAAAAAAAGATTTGTGTACTTTTTACTGAATATAAATTATTTCCCAATAACCCAATTAAAAGAGAATTATGTGCATAATTGCCATATTAAAATTTTTTCATCTTTAAAATTTTTTCCAGTTTTATTGAGATATAATTGACATGTAACATGGGATTAGTTTGTGTACAGTATAATGGTTTTATGTATGTGGGTATTGTAAAACGAGTATCGAAATAAGTTTCATTAACATACTTCACCTCACATAATATATTTTCTTCTTGTGATGAGAACTTTTAAGATATACTGTTATGTTTTGGGACATTTTTTAAATTGCTGGTTTCATCGAAAAAATTTTTTTAAAGAGTTTAACCATTTATTTGTCAGAGAGAGCATGCATGAGCAGGGGGAGTGACAGGCAGAGGGAGAAGCAGGCTCCCCACTGGGCAAGGAGCCCGATGTGGGACTTGATCTGAGGACCCTGGGATCATGACCCGAGCCGAAGGCAGATGCTTAACTGACTGAGTCACCCAGTTATCCTGTTTTCATTGAAATTTTATTGGTACTTAGTATTGAAGATTTATTATGAAATTGGATTAGAAATAATACATTTTTCTTCATAATCAGCCGTTTGACGATGGTGTTTTTCAATGTATTCAGAGATGCCTATATTTATAGAATGCTAGTAGTGGACCTAGAACCAAATCATTTGTATTTAGAATTTATTAAGTGTGGATTACATATGATTTAGGGACTGTGTGCTGTTTCTGTGAGCTGTTTTCTTAAATGGTGACATAGTTCTTATGAATCTTATTCCAATTCATTACCTGAGATGTATGGTGAGGGAAAAGTAACATGGAGATGAGAGAAAGAAGATAAAAAGATACAAAGGGAAATAATTTTATTTTTAAAAAAGATTTTATTTTTTGATGGGGAGGGAGAGAGAGAGAGAGCACAAGCAGGGAGAGCAGCAGAGGGAGAGAGAAGCAGACTCCCCCCGCTGAGCAGGGAGCCTGAGGCAGGGCTCCATCCCAGGACCCTGGGATCATGACCTGAACTGAAGGCAGATGCTTAGTGGACTGAGCCACCTAGGTTCCCCAAGGGAAATAATTTTAAAAAGGGACTCAAAGGTTGTGCCTGGGTGGTTCAGTCAGTTGGGCGTCTGCCTCTAGCTTAGGTCATGGTCCCAGGGTCCTGGGATCAAGCCCTGTATCAGGCTCCCTGCTTAGTTGAGGGGGGAGGGTGGGGCTGCTTCTCCCTCTCCCTTGGCCTGCTGCTCCCCCTGCTTGTGCTCTCTTTCTCTGTGAAATAAATAAATAAATAAATAAATAAATAAATAAATAAAATCCTTTAAAAAAAGGGAATTAAAGTATGGTCAAGAAAGTAAGAAAGATTAATTATAAAGAGCTAAGGAACTAGAAAAGATAAAGCTCTGATGGTTGCCTTAGGAGAAAGAGGAATCTTAGTAACTTGGAAGGAAGCAAGTAGTAGCTTTATAACCTTTATTCCTAGATATTTCTTTTTATAGTTTTTAGAATATCAGACAAAACAAAAAGGCAGCAAAGATGGCTGTGTGTTTGGTGCCACTTCCACTGAATTATGCATATTCAATAAATACTTGGAACAGATGATGAATGATTGAAAATTATCATACTAATGTGTTGAACATGACTGATGTCATTTCTGTAGCATCTTTGTCTTTTATTGGCAGAATGATCAAACCATACACTTGAAGACGTATAATGACATTTTCCAGTATAGCCAACCCTTGAGACCTATTTTTAAGAATATGATATGAGTTCTGAAAGGCAAGCTATGTCTTTTTTTAAAAAAGAATGTTTAACATATTATAATTGGCTTGACAGTATAAAAGTCTCTTCTCTCGGAATAAATAACTTTAACAGTTTTAGTGTCAATATTTAGATGAAAAAGAATTTTTAGTTCTATTTTCAACTGAATTAAACTTGAACCACTCTCCAGTTTCCTTCCTTTAAGTGACCTATAAAAGGAATTGCAATGTGTGCCAGTTTGCTTAGGACGGTCCCAGTTTGCACCTGTTCTCTCCTGGCAGCCTGCAGAGGTTGGCATTTATCCTGCATTTATTTTATATGAAGTGTTTCATTAACAGTTGCACTAAAATAAGTTGGGGGTAAGTTTGGTAGGTCTCCACTTTGTACTTACAGCTCCTGACATGATTTCGTTGTGTGGGATGCCTATGCCGTGAACAGAGTTCTCATCTGAAATGCAACCACCAAGAATCCATCTTTCCCCAGCTTTGCAGACACACGATAGTGAATGTTTCTCTTTTAAGAGCAGGAGGTGAGGCGCTCCCGGACAAAACAAAGTGTGATCTGAAGGTCGCTGGTGGGGGTGGGGGACGTATTTGACATGACTGTTACACTTGCACTTTGGTCTCGAGGACACTTTTGTCATGGCTCATTCTTTAGAATGTGAGATACAGGAAGTAAGGTTTGTGGGAGACTTTAGAAATTAGAGTTGAGGTGTATGTACAGAAGCATGTGCGGGAAATAGAGGCTGAATAGTTTCGTCGCAGGGTGTATAGAAGGGTGTTTTTTTCCTGCAGTGGTATTGTCATTTATTGTATAGTATAAGCCTACAACTATTCATGTATTTTATTATTTTATAGTTTTTAAAAATTTTGTGATAAGTATTTCATCAGCAAGGTGCTAACAAAAGAAAATGCATTTTTATGGATGAATGTGTAATTCGCACAAACTTTTGTTTCATTTGCCTTCCACTAGGGGGGCCTGTAGTCACTGAAAACATACATTCAGAAAAGAAAAGAATATCCCGCAAAGAAGGAACATCTATTTTGGAAGTCAGTTATTTTAGATCTAAAGATGACAAAATCATCCTTACAGATACGGAACATGTATTTTACATGCCATTCTGTCAAGCATGACTTTTTCTTTTGGTGACTTTTCTTTAAAACTAATTTTAGTTGTTTTCAATTCCAAGTTGCGTGTGTGTGTGTGTGTGTGTGTGTACACCCTGCAAGTAAACTCCATTAAAAGAACTTCACTGCACCAGTAAATGCTGAAATTCTAAAAAGCATTTTAAAAGACATAACTTTTCTCTATAAAGGTAAGGGAGGAATTGAACAAATTAAAAAAATTTCCAATGCAAGAGTCAAGCATACAGTTCTTCGTCATGTATTCCTGGCACTTTGCAGTAATTGACACATATTAGTACTAAGGGAATAGTTGTTGAAATACTGAATGAATAGAGTAATAAAAGAGTTTAAGATAAAGGGAAATGAGTCATAAGGGTATTGCAATGTCTGACAGAACCCCAGGAAAAGAATTTGAGAAGAGACCTTATGAGCGACTGGAGTTATGGACTCAAATACTGTGAACTCTATCTCAGGGTCTCATCTCTGTTTCTTAGCCTTTCTGTGTTACTCTTATGCTCTCCAAAAAGGTTTTTACTGCTCAACTGTTCTGCATGGTGGGAAAAATGACCGTGCATAGAAACTTGTTAAATAATTGAATGAAAGGGCTGTCGTATTAGACTCCATATTGGAAATTAGTACATTACTGGCATATGTGTTTTACATAATGCTTTGGGGATTCATAGGATAAGTTCACTTAAAGCTATAGAGAGAGATTCAGTAGTCAAGAAATGAAACTTTACTATGAAAATATGGTTAAGGTCCAAGATAACACATAGTTGAACTGAGATTTATGTTAATTGGGGTTGACATAGAGAGAACATAATTATAAACTCTGCCCTTTGAAAGCTACTAAAATGTCTTACCATTTGATTATATACATAATAGTACACATATAAAAGTATTTTAGAATGGGCTATAGGCGTTTTGATCTGGCACTGAATATCAAAATATCTTGCCTGTGGACCATGAAAAGATTACCCTGCCTGAAAAGGATATAAATAGAATTTTATGTTATGTGCCTCTTAAACTGGGTACAAGGCAAGAGTAACAACTTCTGAACTCACTTACGCCATAAAATTCGGAGTTATCCTGTCTTCTGATATTAAAGCTTACCATAGCTTTGA
Source organism: Martes martes (assembly GCF_963455335.1). NCBI lineage: Eukaryota > Metazoa > Chordata > Mammalia > Carnivora > Mustelidae > Martes > Martes martes. The sequence continues at coordinate 33,802,422 of NC_137891.1, read as the reverse complement.
TATCTTGAAAAAGTTTACCTTTCTTCATAGGTTAGAAGTAAAAGAAATGAAATATGAGAAGTATATATGTTTAGTAAAATTAGATTAAATTAATTTTTTTCTTTAGCAGCAAGTGTTAGAAATTTTTTGTTCAAAATGACTTAGTATTATTGTGACAGAGATGGCTTTGATAGCACTGGAAAAAGTGCCATGCTGATTTAAAATACAGTTTAAGATCTGGTTCATGGTTACCTTGATTTTTTGATACACATTTTCTTTTTGAAAAGAAAACAAGAATTCTGAGCAAATTGTAAATTTTTTGTTCAAAATGACTTAGTATTATTGTGACAGAGATGGCTTTGATAGCACTGGAAAAAGTGCCATGCTGATTTAAAATACAGTTTAAGATCTGGTTCATGGTTACCCCGATTTTTTGATACACATTTTCTTTTTGAAAAGAAAACAAGAATTCTAGAGTAAATTTTAAGACCTCTGAGTTCATGGAGAAGGATTTTCTTATGTTCAAGGTATACTTCTGTGTGGGGTCTCCCTAGTTTGTATTTCTGTTCCATACCCTAGACACTCAGTTTCTTTTTCCTCAGTAACCACTGTTACTATTTTTGTTTACATATATTTTTATACATATTCTCTGCAAGTATGGGGATAAATATATTTTTGTATATGTTTATTCTTTTAAAATGATACATATGTGTGCATATATTTTTATCTTTCTTTTTTCACTTAACAGCATATATTGGAGATCTCTCTTTTTTTTTTTTTAAGATTTTTATTTATTTTTTTGACACAGAGCGAGCGAGACAGAGAGCAAGCGCGAGCATGGGGGGAACAGCAGGCAGGGGAGAAAGAGGCTCCCTGCTGATCAAGGAGCCTGATGTGGGGCTTGATCCCAGGACCCTGGGACCATGACCTGAGCAAAAGGCAGATGCTTAACTGACTGAGCTACCCAGGTGCCCCTGGAGATCTTTTTTTTTAACCAGTATGTGATGAGTGTGCATTATTATTCCTTTGAATGGATGTGTCAAAATTATTCAGCCCCGGGGCACCTGGGTGGCTCAGTGGGTAGAGTGTGTAACTCTTAATCTCAGAGTCATGAGTTCAAGCCATACGTTGGCCATAGAGCTTATTTAAAAAAAAAAAAATTATTCAGTCCCTATGTTAAACACTTAGATTATTGCCATTTTTTGCCATTGCAAACAATATTGTAATAAATAATCTCATATATATGTATATACACATATGTCTGTATTATAATTTTATATTTGAATAAATCTAGAAGATAAACTAAAATTCCCAGAAGTGGTAATCACTTGGTCAAAGTGCATGTGCAGTTTCAATTTTTTTGTAGCATTGTCAAATTGCTTGCTACAGAGGATGTACCAATCTGTACTGCTGTCAACAATTATTAGTGTTCCTGCTTTCTAGTTCTTTAGCCAGCACACTCTTCTAGAACTTTCAGTCTTTCTATCTTATATCATTAATGAGTCAAGTCGAGCATTTCTGCGTATGTTTAAGACTGTTTGTATTTCTTTTTTCTTTTTGAACTCTGTTGCCTCTTTTTCCGTGTTCTTTATCTAAAAGGGTTTTTAGCATCTCTATATTTTGGAAGATAATTCTTTGTGCAATGCATTGTGTATTAACTTTCTGTTGCCGTATGAAAAATTATCACAAACCTGATGTCTTAAAATAATATCAGCTTATTATCTCACAGTTTTCGTGAGTCAAGGTCGGGTACAGGTTAGCTGGATCCTTGGCTCCGAGTCTCATGAGACTGAAATCAAGGTGTTGCCTGTGGCTGCAGTGTCGTCCGATGCTCAGGGTCCTTTTCCAAGCTCGCTGATTATTGGCAAATCTCAGTGCCTTGAAACTTTATGACTGAGGTCCTCAGGTCTTAGAGGCCATCCAGTGTTCCTTGCCAAGTGTCCCTTCCCACAGCATGACAGTTTTTATCTTCAGAACCAACAGGAGAATAACTATGCTGCTTTGAAACTTTTGACTTCTGTCTCTGACTTCTATTAACTCTTTCAAAGTGTTAACTTGCTCCTTAATCAGGCCCACCTCTCTTAATTTTTTTTCCCATTAACTTACAGTCAACTGTGTATAGACCTTACTCCTATCCACAAAAGCACCTCACTTTTGTCATATAATGTGTGGGAATGATAATCCTATGATACTCACAGATCCCAGCTATACTCAAAAGGCGGCGGTAACACCAGGTGTATACACCAGGTGGTAGGAATTGTAGGGGATTCCTGTAGATTTCTGCTCACTTCAGATTGCCGATGTTTTTCTGAGTTTGCTATTACCTTTTGGCTTTGCTTATATTGTTCTTTTTCCAATGCATAAGCATAAACAGGTCTTTTACAGTATTTGGATTTTTTTTTCCTTTTATGACCCCATTTACTTTTTCTTAGTGGAGATATAATTCACTTGCAGTAAAATTCCTCCTTTTAAATTACATAACTCAGTGGATTTTAGTATATTTATGAATTTGTACAATCAGCACCACTAATTCCAAGGCAATTTGTGTCATCCCCAGAAGAAACTACCCATTAGCAGTCACTCACCATTCTCCCCTGCCCTTAGCTCCCTGGCAACTACCAAACTACTTTATATCTCTGTGGATTTGTCTATTCTGGACATTTCATAAAAATGGACCAGACAGTAAGTGTCCTTCTGTGTCTCCCTTCTTTGACTTAGAATAATGTTTTCAGGGTTCATGCATGTTGTAACATAAGTCAGTAATTAATTCATTTTTATGGCTGAATATTATTGTATAAATATACTACATTTTGCTTATCCCTTCATCCGTTGATAGACATTTGAGTTGTTTGCACATTTGGACTACTATGAATAATGCAGTTATGCAAGTTTTTGCGTGGATATATGTTTTGAGCTTTCCTGTCTTTTCTATTACAGTCATCCCCGTGAGTGTAAATTTTATCTTATTGTGGTTGTGATTCACAATTCCCTCATGAGTAATGATATTGCTCATCTTCTCTTGTGCTTGTCGGCTATTTATATCTCTTCAGCGGAGAGTATGTAGTCTGATCCTTCGTTGCGGCCCTCTCTTCAGAGTAAAAATATTTCCATGATTTCTTCTTATACTATTATGATTTTACTTTTACATTATGAAACAGTGATCCATCTGAAACTTATTAGACTATGGTGTGAAGTACAGATCCAGCCTTAGTCTTTTTTTTCTTTGTTTAAGGATTTTTCTTTATTTGACAGACAGAGATCACAAGCAGGCAGAGAGGCAGGCAGAGAAAGAGGGGGAAGCAGGCTCCCCACTGTGCAGAGAGCCCGATGCGGGGCTCGGTGCGGGGCTCAATCCCAGGACCCTGAGATCATGACCTGAGCTGAAGGCAGGAGGCTTAACCCACTGAGCCACCCAGGTGCCCCTTATTCTTTTATATATGGTTACCCCTTAGTCCCATGGTTATTTATTGAGTGGTGAGTCTTTTCATCCCACGGATTTGAGATGCCAGTTTTATCATGTATTGAATTATTATACTTTAGGGTATATTTATAGATGTTCTGTACTGTTCTATTGATCAGTCTGTTCAAAGCATGTATCTCGTTTCAAAAAGCCCATTTCTGCTACGTAAGCAACTCAAACTATTAGTTGTTGAAAGCAAGAAACTTGGGAACATGAGCTTTAGTAATACATTAAATTTCATAGTGACTTAACTGCCTTGTGGTGTATATTGGACTACGCAGTGAGTGAATTCTGAAGAAGTGGGAGGGTCCTGGAGAGTACGGAGGTTTTATTTTTACCAGTAATATTTCTTCCAGTTACATAGTTTGACCGTATTCGCAGTCAGAGTAAAAAGTGAGAGGAGAACCTGTATTTATCATTTTTGTCACCAGATGGCGAAGGTGCATCCCTAAAGCAAACCGATTTGGTTCTGTGCTTGTGCTTCCTAAGCTGGTTGCAGAGCTGGCTGTGGACTAGGAAGTGGATTAAACTGGCATTTGAGATTGTGAGGAAGAGAACTTCTTGTGTTCCATTGCCTTTATTATGTGAATATTATATTTATTGCCAAATGTTTATCTCTAGTTCTGAGAGCTCCATGTACCAGACTTGTATTTACAACTGGAGGGTGTACAGTCTCGCTTTTTGTTTCACAAATATTTCAAAATCAAAATGTTCTGAATCTCAGTGTCTGCTTCTTCCCAAAGGAGCAACTTTGTTGTCATTCCCGAGCTCTTAGGATTGTACCTTCAGCCAGCCTGCTGCCCAAGTTAAGAAACTTAACATATTATTTCCTAACCCTCTTCTTCTTGATTTTCATATTTAGTGAATGTTTAAGTTTTTGGTCAATTTCATTTTTTTTTTTTAAAAAGTGTATTTCTTGGGGTGCCTGGGTGGCTCAGTGGGTTAAAGCCTCTGCCTTCAGCTCAGGTTATGATCTCAGGGTCCTGGAATCGAGCCCCGCATCGGGCTCTCTGCTCAACAGGGAGCCTGCTTCCCCCTCTTTCTCTGCCCGCCTCTCTGTCTACTTGTGATTTCTGTCTGTCAAATAAATAAAAATAAAAATTAAAAAAAAAAAAGGTGTATTTCTCGTATTCAACCCTTCCATTGCAGTATGGATAGCATCAGTGCCCTGCTTAAGCATTAACTATGTCTTGCTTTGTTTCTGACTTTCTGCCTCTCTGTTTGTTTGCTTTTTTCCATTTTTCTTTGTTTCCAGAATGAGGATTTTTTTTAGAACAGATATGATGAAGTCATTCATTTCCTGCCTTTTGATGCCTTCTCATTTTGTACTTAAATTTCAAATTCTTAGTTTTCTAAGGGAAATGAACATTCATTGATTACCTACTACATTCTAGGCTCCATGAGAAAAATGTAAGGCATTTACTTTTAATTCCCACAAAGATATAAGGTGTGGTTTAAGATACCTTTTTAAAAATACTGAAATGATTTCTCAAGATTCCGAAATTAGAGACAAGTTTCAATTGAAACATACATTTTTCTGACTCAAAATCCTATTATTCTACTTTTCAAGGCTCACTATTATCTGTTTTTAATTTTTTAAAAAAGATTTTATTTATTTATTTATTTATCCGGGGAGAGAGAGAGAGAGAGAGAGAGAGAGAGAGAGATTGCACAAGCAGGGGAGCAGCAGGCAGAGGGAGAAGCAGGCACCGTGCTGAGCAACGAGCCTGATGCGGGGCTCGATTCCAGGATCCTGGGATCATGACCTGAGCCAAAGGCAGACACTTAACTGACTGAGCCACCCAGGCATCCCCCCTCCTTTTTATTTATTTTTTAAAAGATTTTATATTAGCTGTATTTTTAAACCTCATCATCCCTCACCCCCATGCAATCTATAATATAGCTAAAGCAGATAATTAATGAATTTAAAAATATCTTCCATTCTTAAAGTTTAATGTATTTACTCATGCTGTTCCTCTTATCTAGAATTCCATTCTAGCTATGCACATATGATTTAGCAAATATTTATTGTTGATTGTGTGCCAGACAGATTTCTAGGTGCTGAGGGTATAGCAGTGAACAAAATATACAAAATCCGTCATGGGGGTTGCTTTTTAGTTGGGGAAGACAAATAAGAAGTAACTGGTAAACTGGATGGTGATAGAATTTGCTTTTGACCTTATAGGCTATGCAGAGCAGACCTCCAGGGGGCGCCATTCACTTGAAGTTGGCACCTCCTAGGCTCTAGCCAAGAGTGCTGCAGAGGAAAATAACACAGGGAAAGAGAGAAAGAGATTTTTGTGGGGAAAGAGGGATGGTTAACAATTTTAAACCAGAGGTTATGGAACACCTTCACATCCAGTTAAGACCTGAAGGCGGTGAAGAGGTAAGTCATGTGGATATCTGGAGAGAGAACACTCCAGGCCCAGAAATAGTAAGTGCTAATATCCTTAAGGAAGGGTGTACCTTGGCATTTCTGCCTAAATCTTAACTTTTTCTTCAATCCCCAGCCTAAGTGTCCCTCCTTACATGAAGGCTTCCCTTAATTTTTTTTCCAGCAGGAATTATATTTTACTCTCAAAAGTGTTCTGGTGCGGACAGTAAATCACATGATCTCTCTGTTCTTCTTGGAGGCGTTCTATATAGTATCTAGTGGAAATACCACATAGTACTTACTAGACTTCTAGAAAGCTCGCCATAGAACTATACTGCAGCAAATATTACGTCAGGTACTTAGCCTACAATATTTACTGAGTATATACTTTATTTATAATACTAGTTTATGTGGAGAAATAAAAAAGGAGTAGACAATGCTCTCTGCCATAAGAATTTATAATCTAGTAAATCAGGACTATTGATGTAGCTATAGAAATGTAACTAGTTGAAATTGATAAAAATGAATGTAACAAAATATAACTTAGAAGTATATAGAATTAGAGGCTTAAATGACCCAAAGTATTTATTTATGTATTTATTTATTTTAAGATTTTATTGATTCATTTGAGAGAGAGACAGAGAGAGAGACAGAGAGAGAGCACGAGTGGGAGAAGGGGCAGAGGGAGAGAATATCCAAGTAGACTCTTGCTGAGTGCAGAGCCCAACATGGGTCTTGATCTCACCACCCTGAGATCATGACCTAAGCCAAGAGTCACATGCTTGACTGGGCAACCAGGTGCCCCTCAAGTGAACAAATTAAGATGATGTAATTAAATAGGACAATTTGGAGAAGGTTTTGTAGGTTTGTTAAAACTTTAATGGAATTTTAATGAAAGAATTTTAGACAGAAGATATAGCATGGTAGACAAACAGTAAGAAAAGCAAGCTGTGTAGTATAAATGTTCCTAGAGCATCAGTGTCTCTTCTGTCACTCTGGAATTTGTTTTGGTTCTCAGATGAAGCAAGTTTAGTTAATCATATTTATCAGTTTATGGCACTTCAGTGATCTCTGTAGGGCTCTTCTGTTGTGTTGTTTTATTTTCCCCCACCTAAATGTGTATCTTTGAATAAAAAAAAGTCTTGCACTGTGTATGTATGTGTTTTAAATTACATAAATGATGTGGTGCTTTAGATCTTCCGCTTGAAAGGATTTATTTATGTAGGAATATTAGTCAGTTGGTCTGTACTGCTGCATTATATTCTGTGGTAGATAGAAAGTGGTCTTCAAAGATGTCCATATCCTGATCCCTGCAACTTGTGAGTATGTTAAACTACATGGCCAAAGGTACTTCGAAGATGTGATGAGAGTTATAGATCTTGAGATGGGAAAATTATCCTGGATTATCTAGGTAAGTCTAGTCTAGTCATTTGAGTCCTTCCAAGTGGAGAACCTTTCTTGACTGGGTCAAAGAGTTGAGATGGAAGAAGGAAAGGGAAAGATTCAAAAAAGAGGGATGATAGACTTGACTGGCCATTGTTGACTCTGAAGATGGAGGAAGGGGGCCATGAGTCAATTCAGCAGCATCTAGAAATTGGTAACCACTCTCAGTTTACCAAGGAAATGGTGACCTTGGTCTACAACTTCAAAGGGCTGAATTCTGCCAACAATGTGAACGAGGGAATAAAAAGTTTCTCTCCTAGAGCCTCCAAAAGGAATTCAGCTAGTGCCTTGATTTTAGTTTGCTGAAGATTCTACCAGACTTCTGACATACAAAACTGAAAGACAATAAACTGGTGTTGTTTTAAAACACTAGATTTGTAATGGCAGCAGTAGTGGCATATTTCTAGTACATATCTATCATTTTATTTGACAATTCATTAGCAATAGAGAATCTAAGTTATGTGAAAGCTCCTCATTACTGCAAACAGTGAGTCAGTGAATATCCTTGGAGTGTGTCTCCTTATGGACCTATGCAAGTCTTCCTCTGTTGTGTGTATATCTTGATGTGGAATTACTGTAACATAGGGTATGTATACTTTGACTAGTTCTGTTTTCAAGAATGGCTCTGTTCATACGCCTACCTGCAGTGCTTGAAGGTTTGTGATATCCTATATAATTACTTATAGTTGATAGTATTCAGACATTTGTCTTTTACCAGTCTGGTAGATATTAAGGGGTATTTTTGTTTTGATTTGAAATTTCCTGGTTACATTGAAGCCAAGAATACCTTCATATACTTGTTAGCAATTTGGGCTGCCATTGCTGTGAAACTGGTTATTTATATTACTTGCCCATTTGAAAAAAATTTTCATATACAGCATCTTTGTTGAACAGACTTTCTTATTTTGATGTAGTAAAATTCATTGATTTTTTTTTTTTACTTTATAGTTTGTGATCTTTTAGTCAAGATTAAGAAGTCAGACCTCACTCAGAGACCCTAGAAATATTCTTTTGTGTTTTCTACCATTAGCTTTTAAGTTCTACCTGTCTCATATATGTCTTTAATCAATCTGAATTTAATGTTGTTACAGCAAAATACAAGTTCAAGTTTATTCTTTCCATATAGGAAGCCAGGGTTCCCAGCAGCAACTATTAAATAATCCATATGCCCACTACTGGGTTTTGGTACCACTTGTTTATAACATATTTCTGTATGTAGTTGGGCCATTTTTGAGTTCTCTGTTCTATCCTATTGGCTTATTTATCCTGTGACAGTACCACACTATTTTTTTTTAATATTCTTTGAGATTTTTTACATAGGTGATATTGTGTCATGTGTAAAAAAGACAGCCTTATTTCTTACTTTTTAGTTTGTAAGCAGTTTATTTCCATTTTTTTGGTACTATTTTACTGACTAGTGCCTCCGCTTTAAGTGGTGACAGTGACATCGTTACCTACTTCCCAACCTTAGGGTGAATGCTTTGAATATTTTACAATCAAATGTGAAGTTAGCTGTGGGATTTACATAGATGTCCTTTATGAAATTTAAGAAATCTCTTCCAGTATTAGTTTGCTGAGAATTTTTTTTTAAATCATGATTGGCTATGGAATTTTGTTAATTGCTTTTTTCTGCCTCTCGGGATGATAATACAATTTTTCTTTTATAGTCTGTTTAAAAAATAAATTGTACTGTTCTCAGCCTTGCGTTCCTGGGATACCCCTTTTGTTGATGATGGTATTATTCTATTTATTTATTGCTGGATTTGATTTACTAATATTTTGTTAGAGAATTTTATATCTATATTCATGAAGGGTATTGGTGTGTTCTTGTAATATCATTGTTTTTGGTATCTGGAGAATGTTGGTCTCATAAGCTGGGTTAGGAAGTGATCTATCTTCAGGTTTCTGCAAGAGTTTGTGTACAGGCATTGTAATTTCTTCTTTAAATGTTTGGTAGAATTTGCCTCCGATGCCAGGTGCCTGGAGTTTTTGTGTGGCTAGGTTTTTTTAAAATTGTGAATTCAATTTTATCAGTAGATACAGAACTATTCAGGTTACTTATCTATTCTTAAGCATATGGATAAAAAAAAATCTAGTTTTATAAGCCATGGTAGCTGTACTCATTCTGAGGATATCTCACTAAGAATTTGAAAATCATTCTGTCTTCCTCTTACAAATGCTGGAGACAGGGGCGCCTGGGTTGCTCAGTGGGTTAAAACCTCTGCCTTCAGCTCAAGTCATGATCCCAGGGTCCTGGGATCGAGCCCCACATTGGGCTCTCTGCTCCATGGAGAGCCTGCTTTCTCCTCTCTCTCTCTGCCTGCCTCTCTGCCTACTTGTGATCTGTCTGTCAAATAAATAAATAAAATCTTAAAAAAAAATGCTGGAGACGGAATAAAACATGTTAGTAGAATACTTCTTTCCAACTTAAACTTTTCCATGTTCCATACCTATCTACATCTTAGAACTACATCTTATTCCAATTTCAACTCACTTTTTTTAAAAAAAGATTTTATTTATTTATTTGACAGATAGAGATCACAAGTAGGCAGAGAGGCAGGCAGAGAGAGAGGAGGGAGGGAAGCAGGCTCCCTGCTAAGCAGAGAGCCCGATGTGGGGCTCGATCCCAGGACCCTGAGATCATGACCTGAGCTGAAGGCAGAGGCTTAACCCACTGAGCCACCCAGGCATCCCTCAACTCACTTTTTATCTGTTAGTGTCTTTGGGATAATTTCAGTGACCATTCACTCCTCTGCATCTCTGGCTGGATTTGGTAACTTTTTACTTTTTACCCACACATTCAGTGATAGTTATTTCCCCTTGACTTACAGAAGTTTGGCCTCTTGCCCACTTGTTTTGTCCTTTTTGTTCAAAGTCTTGGGAAGTTGTTACCCACTTCGTTCAGAGCATCACTTGACTATACTGGTCACTTTAGAACTAGTTGCTTTTCAGTCATACTTGAAATATTACAAGCCAATATCCCTTCTCCTAATCAGAGATATTTAATTGACTTAGACTGTACTTGTTGCTTACTATTTCTTGAAAAAAAAAGTATCTATAAATTCATAAAAAAAAAAAAGATTTGTTTGTTTGAGAGATAAAGTGCATACGCGTGTGGGGATAGGGGCAGAGGGACAGAATCTCAAGCAGACTCCCCCCCAAGCATGGAACTGAACTGGGGGTAAGGAGGGGGACGCTCGTTCCCACAACACATGAGATCATGACCTGAGCTGAAATCAAGAGGCCGACATCCAACCAACTAAGCCACCCAAACATCCCTATTAATTCACTTTTATTTATTTATTTATTTTAAAGATTTTTTTTTATTTGTTTATTTGACAGAGAAAGACCACAAGTAGGCAGAGAGGCAGGCAGAGAGAGAGAGGGGTGGGGAAGCAGGCTCCCTGCTGAGCAGGGAGCCCGATGCAGGACTTGATCCCAGGACCCTGAGATCATTACCTGAGCCAAAGGCAGAGGCTTAACCCACTGAGCCACCCAGGCACCCTATTAATTCATTTTTAACAAGCTTCTCTTGGTGCCATATATTCACTTAAATAGTTTTGTTTTGGTACCGATGATTATAACAAGGAAAATGCTTTAGTAATAAAATTAGAAGGAAAGGAAAGCTAGAAAGACATCAGGATGGAGTAATGTGTTAGCGTGTGGTGGTGTGGTAGTTTTGTTAGCCAGCAGCACTCTTTTTAAGCTGTTGCTGAGAAAATTATTGGCTAACATCAAAATGACCATTTTTGTGACTTTAATTCATTCCAACACTAATGTGTGTCTTGGATTACTCAAGTCACTCATGCATAAAAATAAAAATTTAATAAATTATAACAAGTTTTTAACTAATATTAACATACATGCTTATATAATCTTCCACTGTATAGTTTTTTACTGTTTGGTTACTGATATATTGACAGAAGTGTATGTATGAGTCTGCACAGTGAACTATGGGAATATTTGTAGTTGGGCTTTTATGGCGACATTGATGTTAATATACTGACTTCTAGGGCATCTTACCCACCACTCCCCATACGCTTTGGTTCTCCTGATGTACACCGAATGAAGCATTTCTTTCTTTCTTTCTTTCTTTTTTTTTTTCTAAAGATTGTACTTATTTATTTGACAGACAGAGAGAGATCACAAGTAGGCAGAGAGGCAGGCAGAGAGAGAGGGAAGCAGGCTCCCTGCTGAGCAGAGAGCCTGATGCAGGGCTCCATCCCAGGACCCTGAGACCACAACCCGAGCTGAAGGCAGAGGCTTAAACTGCTGAGCCACTCAGGTGCCCCTCTTTTTTTTTTTTTTTTTTAAGATTTTATTTATTTATTTGACAGAGAGAGACAGACAGACAGTGAGAGAGGGAACACAAGCAGGGGGAGGGGGAAAGGGTGAAGCAGGCTTCCCACTGAGCAGAGAGCCCCATGTGGGGCTCGATCCTAGGACCCTGGGATCATGACCTGAGCCAAAGTCAGACGCTTAATGACTGAGCCACCCAGGCGACCCCAAGTGAAACATTTCTATTTGTCAAGGATGTAATGAATAAAGGTTACGAAATTGAACTGCCATACTAAGGTAGGCAAAGGTTGGTGAGTGTAGAAGTGTTTTAGATCTTCTGGTCAAGTAAATAAAGTGGTAATAAATGAAACTGGTTTGAGATAAATAACTGCTTCCATTTTTTTTTCACTGTATATTTTCATCTCGTAGCTGATGCGATAAGAGAGTTCTGGGATTAAACAATTGGGTGGTAGCCTTTGGAAGATCATAGGGGAAGATAAGTGACACTAAGGAGCCAGCCACTGGCTTTATCATGTTGAATATTGAAGCTTAAGATGTAAGAATAATCTTTTTAGAGCTCATACAAGCATTATCTCACCAGAGTTTAAAAAAAAAAATAGAGAATTGGAATTGAAGCTTTAAATAGAGTTAAAGATATATTTTCCTATTTGATCTCTTTAATAGTTTAAGGATTGAGGCATCCAAGTTTATCAAACTTAATAACATGAATAATGGTAGTCATTATCATTGTGGGATCTATGGGAGAGGCTCTGGGAGCTGAAAGCAGGAAAAGGGGACTTCAGTCTTAGAGTCACAAGGAACTGAATTCTGCCAACAATCACATGAGCTTGGAAAGGACACTGAGCTCCAAAGGAAATGTGGTCCAGCCAACTCCTTGATAGTACCCTTTAAAACCACAGTTGAGTTCCTGATCTACAGAAACTGAAAGATAATATATGTATTTTTTTTAAGCCACCATGATTGTGAGGATTTGTTTTGCAGCTATAACAGAGAATTAACACAACATATTTCAAAAAGAAAAGAAAAACTTACTAAGAAAATTGGCATTATTATTTTACATTTTTGCAAATCTCTTTAATGTCTGATTTAGTAGAAGACAGCTGGATTCTTTTATCTCCTTCTGTATTCAGTATCTTAAGATGTCATATATAATTTAGCCTTTGGAAGACTCTACCCTAACACCCATGAGAAAAGAGAGTCCAAAAGGCAAATAATAGTATTATCAGGACTCTAAGTCTGACCCTGCAGATCCTCTGAAAGGATCTTGGAGATCCCCCTGGTCATTAGACTGTACTTTTGAGAGTTTCTAAATTAGAGAATAACTTTTTACTAATCTCTTGCTCCATCACCAATAGAGTATTTAATTGTGTGTACACATAATTGTATAAGATAACTTAATGTTTACGAAACTCTGTTTCTTTCCATATTTTTCACTTGATTTCTGGTTTTGCCCTTGAGTTTGTCCACGTGGTTTATTTTCTCTGCCCCCTTGATAAACACATGCAAAAGATCTTTGTTGACTTTAGTTTCTAGGAGGATGAGGTAGGAATATGTTTAATATGTATTGAATTGGGACAGGATTTTTCCAGAAATGATCCTGGCATGTTTTGACTGTAGCATCTACCCACAAAAGTGTTGTAGCCACTGAGAGGTTTAGTTTAAAACTCAGGAGGAGCTTGTAAAATGTTTTGGTTTTTTTAACTTATAAGAAATTTATAGAAATTATCTATTTTTAATTGTGTATGCCCACTTTTGCCTGTGTATATATATGTGTGCATTACTTAATAATGGTACTAGTGTGTATTTCTTGTAAGTGTTTTTGTTTTAATATTGTGTGATCTCTTTTACCCTTAGGAATCCTGAAGAAAGAATTAGTCTCATGCATCTCCAAATAGCTCAATACATGATAAATTGCTCTTGTCCCAAGATTTTGGATACAGTTTGTTGTTATGAACATTATTACAGATCATATGGATTTCTTCTTTAATAATCTGTGGCTACTGCAGTTTTTTTAAAGAAATAATGGAGCAAAAATAAATAGTATAGAGAATAAAAATTGTTGTTACCTATAACCAACTGTTTTTATTTCTGTGATAATATACCCAAGAGATGCTTGCTTGGATATATTATTTGACACAGTTGGAAGTTTTGAGAAAACAAAGTTTTCTTCATCTGGAAAGGTCTTTCAAGGTTGGTTTGAAGGTTATTGGTGGAACAGTTCTTACTGTGCTTACATAATTACACAGTGCTTGAACTGGAAAATTAAACTTAAGGGTGACCTCCCCTTCTCTACTGATACAACCCCCTTCTACTTTTTTCTTTTCAGTTCTTTCTTTTTATGCATCTCTTGTCTGTTAGTTCTTAGATGTTAGTTTTCAATTTACTTTTCCTCAGTAATATCTTCAATTCTTACTGAGTTTTCTGTCTATCCAGTCACTTTAACTGTTTTAGTCTTCCTTTTCTCCGCATGAGAATTGATTTGTGTTGATAGAGCAGAATTGACAAATCTTATTTACCTTTCTCAGAAGAAGTTTGTATTTTTCATGGCTGTAAGACTTCAGAATATATATATACTTGAACTTGGGGGATAAAATTGTTTTGCACTTTTCAGATATATATCACAGAAGTGATTTGCTTATGTAAATTATTTGACATGATTGAAAGTTGTGAGGTATGATTTAAAAACACTGGAAAAGTGGTGGGAAACCTGTTTCTTATAGTCAACTTTGCTTAAGAAGAATTAGAGTCATGTGAGTGGAAGAGGATTATGAAACTTTGATTTTTTTTCATTGGAATATTCCCTTTCCTACCTAAATATATTTCAATCCAGTGTTTTGGTGCATCTTTGTGTTTTACTGCCTCAAAAAATAGGAGATTTTGAAATTATGTTTAAGTCCAAGCCTAGATTGATCTTTTTATTTGTGCTTTCTCATCATCCTTTCTTTTTTGCATTCTGGGGACACTTATAAACTGCAAAATTAGCTTATATTTTAAATGAGAACATTCATGAGAAGTTGCTGACTGACAGAGGCATGGTAATACTGTGTGAGGAGCACTGGACTTGTAAGGAGATGCGGATTTCATTCTAACTTTGTCACCATCCACTTGAACAACAACAACAAAAATGTAGGTCACTTACTTTCTGTAAAATGAGGGAATTTAGATTTTGTTTTAAATGTGATAGGATGTCATTGTAAGGATTAAACATGGAAGGGATATAACATTATTAATGTTTTTGTATGGTCACTCTGATGTGTGGAGAATGGTTGTAGATGACTAGTATTGATGCACAGAGAAATTAGGAGGCTACTGAAGTAGCCCAGGAGAAATGCTGGTAGCTTAACTTTGTATTGTAGTGGCAAGATGGACATTTTCATGGACTTGTGTTCCATTTCAAAGGTAGAGTTGACAGAACCTACTGATTGAGGTGGGTAGTTGAGTATGAAAGAACAAGGTATCAAGGATAATTCCTAGATAAATCATGGTGTTGTTCCAAGATAGGAAAACTGAGGAAGAACGGGTTTGGATGAGGAAATCAGAAATTTTGTTTGGCCATATATTTGAGATGACCTTTTGATTTCCATTTGGGGATGTCAAGTTCATAGACAGTTATATCAGTTTAGAGTTCTAGGGGAAGTTAAGAACAAAGGTATAACACATACAAGTTATTTAAGACTGTGGATCTAAGACACCTAGGAAGAGTATGTAGATGAAACAACAGAGGATCTTGAGGCACCAGTCTGGCTCAGTTGGTAGAGCATGCAACTCTTGAACTTGAGGTCGTGTGTTCAAGCCCCATGCTAGGGTAGAATTTACTTTAAAAAAAAAAAAAAAAGAACAGAAGAGGTCCATAACATAGTCACAATAGAGCCTTGGGTGTTCCTAACATTTAGGGGTCTAAGAGAAGAGTAGGAGCTAGCAAAAGACACTGAGAAAAAATTGCCACTGAGCATGAAGAAAATCAGGAGAATGTGTTTCAAGAACAGAGGACAAAAAATGGTTAAAGGGCCATGGATAGCATAGTATCAGTATCAAATGCTATGGAAAGAAATCAAGTTAAAGTCCAGGTTAAGAAAAGAACAGAGATGATGGTAATATAACCCTGTATGTTAACTTAGTGGAATTAAAAAATCACTTAAAAAAAAAGAGAAAAGAACAGAATTGCATTTGAATTTGGCAACATGGAAGTCATTGGTGAGAACCATCTTGATGGAGTATCAGAGTTGGAATGGAGAAGAGGATGTGCAATGAGGATGTAGACATAGCAACTATAGACAACTCCTAGAACAAATTTTGTTGTGAGGAGGATTGTAAAAATGGAGCAATTAGAAAGAAATGTGGGATTGAGGGAGGTTCTTTTAAGATAGGAAATAACATAGTAATAAAATCACTGTTGACTTGATTCACACGTAGAATAAATGTTATTCTTCATCATGACAAATATCATTAGAACGAGGAGGCTTTTAAACTAGATTCAATAATAAACCAGCTATTTTAAGAAGGTGCTTGTAAGGAAAAGAGAAAACTAGATGGCAAATTGATAGAATAAATCTTGTTTGGTTTATAGTTTCTTTTCCTTTCTACATTCAAATTCGGTGCTTAATCACGTTCACTCAGAAGTAGCTGGGTTCTCTGATTAATCTTGATTTCGGTTCATTTTTAAGAGCCAGGCATATCTAGTTGTATTTTTAAGTTGGTAACATTGGATCAAGATACCTGTAGATCTACATGAGTTTATTTACATAAAGTTGTCTGCTTTGGTTGAACCAAGACTAAAAATTTTGTTTGCATATCTTTCACCAAGGGAGGAAAGGGTCTGGTCCTATGGAGTGAGTGATTTCAGGCCAAAAGAGCTCTTTTCAGAATTGGTTTGAAGCTCAGGGTCACAAAATGATAATTATTCAAATTCCAGATGACAATTATGTAGCAGAGACTTGATGATACTATTCTTCTTAAAACTGCTTTTTATTGGCGTCTAGGCCACCATACTCTCCTGATTTGCCTCCCACTTTTGTGGTTGTTCCTTCTCTTTCTCCTTTGCTTGCTTCTTTACCTGATGACTTAATGTGGAACTGAGTTTCCCTGTGTTCTGTCTTAAACTTCCTTTTTCCTCTTTCCATTTTGAACTTTCTCTTTGTGTAATCTCATTTACTTACTTGATTGAAATCATTACTAACATGCTGATGCTTCCTGAATTTATATCTTTTGATGAGAATGCTCTTCTAAACTCTAGAGTGACATGTCCAATTGCTTACTTATTTGCTTTTTTAGCTATCTTGCATGCTTCTTAAATTCAACAACTCATCATCTTCCTTTTCCTTCTCCCTCAGTCTGCTCCTCCTTTAGCATTTTCTATCTCAGCAAATTTTAAAACTATCTGCTTGGTTACTTAAGAGAGAAATCTGAGAGTCATTTTTGACTCTACTCTTGACCTTCATACACTACCTCCCATTCCTGTGGCAAATCAATAATTATGTCCTGTTGATTCAACATCTACCTTTTAGTCTTTCTTTGCATCATACTGTAATCATTTTAATCCAAGCCAACTAATATCTTGCTTTGACTAATGCTTTAGTTTCTTAATTGATTTTCCCTGCATCCATATGTAGTGAAATAATATCTTGCTGTATTTATGATGTTTCCATTTGCTCATGATGTAATGAGTAGAAGAAATTGCATGACAGAAAGGAATTGTGGATGGGAACTCTTGGAGGCCAGTATTATTGCATAATGTTGCATTTGGTCCCAAATTTCCTAAAACAAATTTATAATTGTGCCAATGATTATTATTTCTAATTTTCATGTGATAACAGCGGGCATTCAGTTTGCAAGCTTAGGTGTGATGCTTGGAGTCCCAAAGCTATAAATATTTCTTATACTGTGTTTCCAGGTGAATGTAGCTATTGGAGACTGAGTTGGCTCTTATACTGATATAACTCCCTGAAATTGTTGTGTTGCTTCCGGTGATTCTCTTGACAGTTATCAAGGAGATATATACTGGAGGGATTTACCAAATTGTGTTTTCAGAGATCTTAGTTCTCTTTCTTCTAACAGGTAGAGTCTCTTGGTGTCAGATTAGATAAAATCACTCTGGATATTTTCATTCTGGAACTTAAATCTAAGTCTGACTCTTGTGTCCAATGAAAAAGAAATTTCTATTGCTGCCAGCTAGGAAGTGTGGGAACTACTCTAGTAAGAGCTTCTTGGCACTGGACTCTTGAAGCAACTCTATAATACCTCTCATAATAATGCAGCTTGAGCCAAGCATAGTAGGATTAGCCCTCATATTTCTGGCCTAGAAAGAGCAGTTGGAGTGATGATAATGACAGTGGGGCTTCTTACATTTATGGATGCTTTCACCATGCTCCCCCTTTCCTTTATGTATTAGATGATAGAAACTGCTAGGAGTCTATTCTTTAGCGATGGCCAAAACTTAGGGACAGATAATATACAGTTCAGCCCCCAGGAAATACTACAGAACTTCTTTGTATTTCAGAAAAAACAGTATCAACACATTTTTAAAAACTTATGAGGCACCTGGGTGGCTCAGCGGGTTAAACCTCTGCCTTCGGCTCAGGTCATGATCTCAGGGTCCTGGGATTGAGCCCTGCATTGGGCTCTCTGCTGAGTGGGGACCCTGCTTACCCTTCTCTCTCTGCCTGCCTCTCTGCCTACTTGTGATCTCCCTCTCTCTGTCAAATAAATAAATAAAATCTTAAAAAAAAAAAACTTATTATGAAAACTGCTGTAGGTATTTTGAACTCCACTCTTTTCTAATTTTACTCTGGAATCTCTAGACCTGTAGTGTGTTTATTTAAGTCTGGGCCATTCTTTCTCTCTTTCATCCCTGGATATACCATATACTGTCCACCCTTAGTTGAAATATAGGCCAGTTTACCTTTATTGAATGCCTTTTCCTCATCGATCCAAAACCTATGGGATACTGCAAAGGCAATCCTAAGGGGGAAATACATAGCCATCCAAGCCTCTCTCAAAAAATCAGAAAAATCCCACATATACAAGCTAACCGTGCATCTAAAGGAGCTGGAGAAAGAACAGCAAATAAAACCTAAATCAAGCAGGAGAAGAGAAATAGTAAAGATGAGAGCAGAGATCAATGAAATAGAAACCAGAAAAACGGTAGAACAGATCAATCAAACTAGAAGCTGGTTCTTTGAAAGAATTAATAAGATCAATAAACCACTGGCCAAACTTATCTAAAAGAAAAGAGAAAGAGCCCAAATTAATAAAATCATAAATGAAAGGGGAGAGGTCATGACTAACACAAAGGGAAATAGAAACAATTATTAGAAATTATTACCAGCATCTGTATGCCAACAAAGTAAGCAACCTGGAAGAAATGGATGCCTTGCTGGAAACTTAAAAACTACCAAGACTGAAAGAGGAAGAAATAGACAACTTGGATAGACCAATAACCAGTAATGAAATTGAAGCAGTAATCAAAAACCTACCAAAAAACAAAAGTCCGGGGCCAGATGGCTTCCGAGGGGAATTCTACCAAACATTTGAATGCCTTTTCCATTCTACTTTTGTTCAAAATTTCATCATCTGCCTTTTATTTGCTTATTTGTTATCCCTGAGGATGAATGGTTTTATGGTCTTGCCTCAGGGAAGTATTTACGATGCATGACATTAATTTGCAAAACATATGAAGACACTTGTTCTCTGGACCATCTTTCTTATATATAACCTTAGATTTTTAATCAGTTAGATGCTTCAAATAGTCAATGGAACAAGAATAATGCAACAGAAGAGATAGTGCAGTTGTTCCAATTATATAGAGAGAACTACAGATGTGTTTTTTGAGAAAATGAAAACTTCCTTGAAAACATTTCTGGGATTTTTATTATGGATTATGCGTATTATATATCATATCATTTCAGTAATTGATTAGTTATATTTAAATGCTTGCATGTGTGGAGGATTTTAATAGACACACTTTTGTACTCTTAAAAATTCAAAATAAGCCCAGACATCGTTAAAATTATGAAATTGAAATATGTCATGAGTGATTGAGCTTTATTAAGAGGCTTGTATTGTTATTAATTTAGAAGAGAGTAAGTTCTCAATTTTTATTCCTTCATTTAATTTTGAGTTTGTGTTAAATTTCTTAAGACATTTTGCTCACAATCATCAGGCATTTGTAAACCAAGACTCTTAGGTAATTTTAATTTTTAAGATCTTATACTTCAGTATTTTTGAGGATGATGTAAACATGTTAGTGCTGGTTTTTTTTTTTCCCTCCTCTCATTTGGATGTTTCATAATACTATTTATACAATTTGAGTTATTACAGAATTTTAGGAACTTACTGATAAAGAAGAGAATGCCTTTGCTAGTGGATATAGCTAATTGCGTGAAAACTAATAATGTCGTATTTGATTTATTTGAGCATTGCTAAGAAAAAGTTCATAGGCTAACATCATACTTAATATGTATGGTTATGATTTCATTGTAGTTGTAGAATTGTCCACTTATAGAGGGATTAAACTTTGGGCTTTTTTTGTGGCTAACTTATAAAGACGTATAATGAAGAAAAAAATTTGTGATGTTCTCACTCAGATATAATCAATATTAACATTTTTGTGTTTATTCTTCTGGTGTTCTTCCCGATTTTGAACACTTTTAAAGTTTTTGGTACCTATTACTAAATATTTCTCAGAGTGGCTCTACCTGTGTATACTTCTACCACTAATGTAGTATGAGAATGTGCCCATTCTCTGACCCTCTGGCCAATACTTTGCCAATTTAAAAGCCAATACCACATTGTTATTATTTTCCTTTGAATTCTTTTGATAACTTAGATTACCCTCTTTCAGATGTTGGTGAACCTTTTAGATATCTTCTTTAATAAAATTGCCTCTGCTGCTAGAAGTTTCTTAACACCTCTTCTTTTGGGAGAACTCTAATTAGCTTTTCATTACCAGTGAGGTGCTAAAGATGCTAATAGTACAGCCAAGTTTCTACATCACTTGTGAGAGTTAATGCCTCACTGCTGGACTCAGTGTAAATATAGAGCTAATTATCTAATTTTCCCAGAAAGAGGTGAATGTAAGCATTGTATCCTGTCAGTATCTAACAGAGAGATAGAGCCTTGCGCAAAGAAATTGGTGAATAAATGCACCAAGAAATGCATGAATAAATATGATAAATAAATGATACCTGAACATAATTGTTAGAATCTTTTCCAGTAATTTGGTTCCTTTAATTTGGTTAAAGGTTCCAATAAGTTGGTCCCTTTGGTAGCATAGTGAGGTTACTTCCAATGACTGTGTACTTTAGAGTTTATGAAATGTATTTCTATACATTACATGTTGAAATACAATAATAACCCTGTGAAGCAAAGGACGTAGCTTGAAGAAACCATAGCCCGGATATATAAAGCCAATGTCCTGAGGTTAGGCTTGGAGTTAATGCTTAAACCAGTCCATTAAACTCCAAGTGCCATGTTCTTTCTCTCCTCCTAGATGCCTCCAATATTTATGTTACATGTGGCCTAAAGTGTATAGAAAATGTAAAACAAATATTAGCTATAGACATTCTTAAAATATTCAGGATATTCCAACAAATTACACGATGTTTTTGATTGCAAATATTGGTTGCTCTTGTATTTATGAATCTTATAATACAATGTGGTCGGCTAAAATAAACACAGAAACAAAGAATCAAATTGAGCCCTGAGCAGTTTCCTATCCTACTTATGGGATGTGACTAAAAGTTAATTACCTTTTCAATAAAATATAGGCAACTGCTCATTCAACAAATATTTATTGAGCACTTACTCTTTACTAGGCACTATGCTGGAATAAAACAAATGTGAGCCTTAACCTCATGGGACTGGAGGTGAAAGACATTAAATATTTTTTTTTCAAGTAAATATATAGTGACACTTTTATCAAATGCATGAAGAACGAATACAGGGTATGACAAGAGTGCATGATGGGGGACCTAATCCAGGTCAGAGAAAGTCTTGAGAAGGTGACATGTGAGCCCTTAAGGTTGGATGGGAGCAGATGAAAAGTTGGTAAGGGCTGGGGAAGTGGAAGAAATCGCTTTTAGAATACTGAGAGAGCTAAGAGAAAGCTGACCTGTTGTGTGAGCTGAAAAAGAAGACTCTGAGGAAGGTAGTTGCTATATTCTTTAGTTTTTCAAAGAAGTCATGTTACTGTTCATTCCAGTGATGTTTCCATTGCTGAGACCATTTTTTGAAACTCTCCCTATGCCCTTGCCTTCAGATCCTCTTTTGAAACAAAGGAAACTTTTTTTTTTTAAGCAACAAAGAGCGTTTTGCAATGTAATCACCTTCTTATTTAACAGACTTGCTTCAAAAGGGCTTTTGATTATTTATAAAAATTGAATCTACCCACAAAGGGGAAATATATACATACATACATATATGCATCACAGATAGTATAAGCTTAGAAATTATATATTCATCACAGATAGTATAAGCTTGGAAATTAAGAATTTTAAAACTATGTGTTTTCACTTATAGAAATTGACCTTTTATAGATGTAAAAAATCAACATGATCAGAGGCTTAAAAATTTGAAGCACATCAGGTTGCTTCTCTTTGAATTAAAGGAAAGAAACCAATTTAAAGTTACTTGTGAGTTAAAATAACTGAGATTCTTGCTTTTTTTAAAAAAAGATTTTATTTATTTATTTGACAGAGAGAGATCATAAGTAGACAGAGAGAGAGGGGGAAGCAGGCTCCCCGCTGAGCAGAGAGCCCGATACGGGGCTCTATCCCAGGAATCTGGGATCATGACCTGAGCCGAAGGCAGAGGCCTTAATCCACTGAGCCACCCAGGTGCCCCGAGATGCTTGCTTTAACTGAAATATTCTTCATTAGGTCACTGGCAGGTAGTTTTCCTATTCATGTATAGAGACTGATCTATTCACAAATAGAGGTGTGTGTGTGTGTGTGTGTGTGTGCGCACATGCGTGTGCCCATGTGTATACATACATAGGAGGTAGAATGATAGGGAAGGAGCATGTGACATGGAGTCCAAAGCAAAGACCTACTTTCAAATACTCTATTTTTCTAAGCTGTGTGATCTTTAATCCTTTAAAGCCTCTGTTTCTTTTCATCTAAAACAGTAGTAGAATTACAACCTGGTCACATTATCTGGATATTAAAAAAAATAAATTTAGAAGTCCTGGGACTCCAGGGTGGCTCAGTCGGTTAAGCATCTGCCTTTGGCTCAGGTCATGATCACAGGGTCCTGGGTTCGAGCCCCACTTGGGGATCCTGGCTCAGCGGGAAATCTGCATCTCCCTCTTCCTCTGACCATCCCCCCTGCTCATGCTCTTGCTCGTACTTTCTCTCTCAAATAAGTAAATAAATAAATCTTTAAAAAATTAAAAAATATATAAGTACAAAAAATAGAACAAAAATACTTTATGATTATTATGTTTCATCAATAGATTAATAGGCACCCATAAAAATATAAAATAATAAGTAACAAGCCCTTTTGGTTGAGGACAAACCCATATTGGAACATCTCAGTTTCTAAAAGCAATGCATTAATTATTTAAAAAGGCGTATGATTGCATGTCTATTTTGTATCATTAAAAAACTTGTATCGTTACATCTTTATTTTGTGTTACTTGTTTGGGACTTGTTTGTTCATGTCAACAAAGAATTCACCAGTTTTTAAAAAAACTTCTGAGTGTATCTAAGTGCCTAGTTATTGATAGTGGCAAGTGTGTGGAAGGGAATAGAACAGGTTAAAGCTAAAAGTTGAGGTGAAAAAGGGCTAAAAGGGATATATCTGTTAGAGAAATGTGGCTTAGGAGCAGTTCAAAATTAATAAATACATTAATTGTCTCTGTGATGGAGTTGATTTTTAAACTTTAGTTTACTCACGACTTTCAGAGCATCTTTTGTGGAAAGATGGATGCACCTGGAAATAGGATAACCTCAGATTTTACCTCAACCAGAATTATTCTTTTGAGAATGGATGGTGATCTGGGGTACTTTAGGACAATTGGAGCCTTTAGGAAGTATTCTTTTCTGAAAAATGCTATATGACCGCCACTTACTGAAATAAGTTAATAATAGTTTTTAAAGTCTTTCTGGGCTTAGGGGTGTGTGTGTGTGTGTGTGTGTGTGTGTGTGTGTGTGTGTGTTTTAAAATTGCGGGGAAGTTCATATTTAATGTGTGGCTGCTTAAGTAAATTTTAATTGAGAGAGTATAATTTTTTTTCCTATGCACGCAGTTCTTCGCACAAATAATCATGTAGTCACTATGTTGGCCCCTCAGAAAGGGACTGGATTGAACATCACTCACTTTAAGAATAAAATGAAGATATTTTAAAATTAACTAAGAAATTAAGACGGGGAAGTTTTCCGGATGTCTCTCTGGGAGCACAGCATTATAAATGCAGGCAATGAAAGCTCTATTGTCTGTCATATTTTTATAGCTCCGTGATATCAAAAGAAGGATATACCACTTATTTTTAGAGTGTTCTCTGTCCTATGCAGCAGCCTTCACAGTGAAGAGACCGACATACTCTGTTGCTGGGGTTACTCGTTTTTCAGGGAAAGACGAAAGGGTTGGGAAATGCATAATTCCTCTTCCTCTTCCCCAGTAGTAACATTGAGAAGATACCTTGTCCCCATTTTTATTACTTCTGAGATTTTATTGCTGGCAGCCAGATGTGCTGAAACTCCTGACGACAGCATCTAGTCATCGCGTGTTTTTAATAGGCTTAGAGAAATATGAGTAGAGTACATGAAAGCAGCTCAGCTTCACACTTCAGCTGGGAATGCCCAAAAAGCTTACTGCTGTTTAGAATTCTTGCTACAGTCAGGAGAAAGCCGAAAGCTGTACGGGTACTGAATCTTCCACGACTGAATTAGAAGAATAATGACTGTACAATTAACTGTCCACCTCTGCTCATTGAAGCACAGTTTCTACAGAGCGCAGGAGAAATATGGAACTTGATTGGCATGTTTTTATTTGATGGTGTCTGCAAATAGATGACTTTAAAGACAGGTGGTAAGGAAAAATAAGAGAAGGGGGAAAAAAAAAGAAAGAAAATGCAATTTGAGACATTGCGCCAGGTCTGCAATTCTGTTTTATCTCATTTTCATGGGGTTTTCTCATCCCCACCAAATATTTTACAAAATGAGCTTTTTGGACAAACGCTGAACAATGCAAGGTGAGTAAAGCTAAAGTATATTTCTTTTGGCATTGATATTTTCAGAATAATAATCTTATATGTCTATAAAAATGGTTCTGTGTTGAACTGTTAGTATTATGAGGGTGTTGTCTTTTTACCATACATACAAAATTTTATATAGTAGTCTTCTTAATTGATTTCAGGAAGGAAAATAAGCTTACTTCCAGGCACCGAAAGCATCTTAAATTTAACTAGTTTGACCTCTGAAACATAATACAGGCTGCTTCATGATTTAATTTTCTAATAAATAAGATGATTAACTTAAAATGCCTGATATATTTTTTTTTCCCGTTGTGATCATGGCAGTGATTACAATGCATATATAGGGATGGGGATATATAATCATATGTGATTTGTTGGAAAATGTGAATTAGCAGTCATGCATGCTCCTTGTAAAACATGCGGAAGATGTTTCCTGGGTCTGAGACATTTCTCTATGCAGGGTAGATCAATAATCACTTTTAAACAAGCTATATTATCAAACTGCTAATAATGCTTTGTATTTGGTCGGCTAGTTTGAAAGGGTGCTTTGTTGTAAATTCCTATTGCTTTTTCAACCTCATCATTTTGTGTGTGTGTGTGTGTGTGTGTGTGTGTGTGTGTGTGTGGTGAAGATTGTTAAATTAGGAACATATGTTTTAGACGGTTTCTCCAGCTTACACTAAAAGAGACAGCCTATTAAAGAAGGCTTTTAAAATGCAATTTTATTATCCAGTTGTTTGCGTTGTAAGAATTTCTAATGTTATATACCTCCTATGGAAAAGATCTCATTTTAACTAAATATACGTGGAGAAAGCCTAAGAAAGAAATTCTGTGAACATGATAATAATGCACTAAAACCTTCTGGAAATTGAGGGAGAGCTAATAGTGCATAGAATATTGAATGGTTCTGCTGGTCTCTTCTGAACAATGTGAGGCAGCCTGTTTAGAGATTTTTCAAAAACCCTATTACACAGTATGTGTCTTACTTTAGCAAATGAAGAAGAAGCTTTTAAAATTTGTTGGCATTTAAAATGTTTAGTGATGATAAATATATCTATGACCCTTTTACTGAATATGGAATAACATCTTTTTTTTAAAATAAAATTTCACTTCTTTCCTCAGTACAGTTCTATTCAGTTGGCTAATCTTATTTTATGTTTAGTTTTTAGATAAAGTGTATAACGGTGTATGAAATGCTGTGATATTCTATAATAGGCTCTCTGTTTTTTAAGATACTAGGTTTTTAAATTTAGTAATATATCACTTGAGGCTTGAGTGTCTGTAATTTATGGTAGAAATAATCTGTATTGCATGTTATATTTAAATAGAAGAGGTAGTATGGCTTTCTTAAAATTTCCATGACCTGAAGCTACCAGAGTTTTAGGATTTGTACTCATCCTTTATAAATCTTCTCTTTGCTCAGTTCCTATCTTTTTTTTTTTTTTTTTTTTTTTTTTTTGTGCTAAGAATTTGTGTGTTTAAAAATATTAGTATTAGGTGTTGGTCCATATTCACATTAGAAATTGTGCTGTGAACAGTATGGCATGGAATAAGTTTTAAAGGAAATTTTAGTTTTAAAATATGAGAATTCTATATTTTGACAGGATTGTGGATCCCTGTCACCATGCTTTTGTTTTAGCTCCAAGTTTCTTTTATTGTTGCATGCTTAATGATTCCATTGCTCTCATTATTAAAAATCTAGCATTTTATGTTGCTGCAATTAAATATTAAAATGTGAAGTTTCTGATGCTTCTGTAAGACCAGTCTTATTTAACTTGCTTTGATTTTTTTTATCTAAGGTTATATGAAACTGCCACTTAATCAATAAAAACTTACACTGGTTTAGGGGGAAAATATGCCTGCTTTATATGTTCTTAACTTCTTAGTCTTCAAAAAACATGACATTTCTTCACGTGCAGATCTATTGATTTTCATAAATAATCAACTGCTCGATTTACTTTTAAAATCAGTCAAAACCAGCTACACAAATAATTATTTTAGAAGTAGGAAGAGTGAAAATAAGTTTATATAACTCTCAATGCCCCCACATATTTTAACGTTTTAGTTACTTTGTGTTCAGATGAGACATAAGTGGTCCTTTAGAACTCTTTTCTCTGCTTGGATTCTTTAAAGAAATACAAATGCCCCGACATCAACATTTCAGTTAGCATTGGATTAGAAAGTAAGATGTAGACTAAAAAAGATCATTCTTGAAGGAAAAGTCTTGGAAAAATAATGATCCTAGTATGTCATCAGAAGATGTGGCCTTACAACTTTAAAAATCTTTCTGAATAAATGAGCCTTTCAACCTTGTGGACTGGACGTTAATGATCTTGAGATTTGAGCATCAATTATGTAACTATCTCTCTGAAAATAGCAGTTTTGGTTGTTATAACATGTTTAGTAATCATTTAATTGTTTGGACTAGTTCAGATGAAATATTCAGTATTTGTGTTGTGACATAAAGTATGATCTTTAAACTGATAGAAAAAAATAACATCATAGATATGGACAGTTAGATTGTATTTTATTCTCAATTGCTTTCTAGGAGAAATTACCAGCCTAGTACTATGTATCGATTGTAGAGGATGTATCATTGAGGGGACTTTCAAGTAATATTCTTGAGACTTTCCCTAGATAACTAATCATATCCTGAAATCTGCAACCCAACTTTCATCAGGTTTCCGATGGTAGGGCAGTTTACTTCTATGACACATAAGCAATGAAAGATTAAAAGATGGAAATCTCCCATAATAGTTACTCCAAAACCATTGGCAGGTTCAACTTGTCAAAGAGCCAAGATTTTAAATACACCAGGAATATTTTATGGATAGTAAATTACTAACCTGTATATGACTATAGATTGTTAAAGTATTTTAGTATCAAATGAATAATTGAAATATATTTAGGAGTGAAAATCATTAGAATATTTTAGACTGGTTGTTGGAAGCCATATAGAATGACTCTCCCTTATGTTTCATACTGGAAGTTCTTAGCTTATTCTGTTATCATTGTGGTTCTTGAGTACCATTTCAGTGGATAAGGGAGGGGGCAAGATATCCTCTGTGCTTTTGCAGCTAAAATGAAACCACTGAAGGTAAAGCAAGAAAAAAAAAAATCAGTGTCTGCATCCTACATAAATCCACATGACAGGTTTTGATGAGATGCCACTTTTTTTTTTAAAAAAGATTTTATTTATTTATTTGACAGAGAGAGATCACAAGTAGGCAGAGCAGCAGGCAGAGGCAGAGTGAGGAGGAAGCAGGCCCCCTGCTGAGCAGAGAACCCAATGCAGGGATCCATCCCAGGACCCT
Source organism: Martes martes (assembly GCF_963455335.1). Taxonomy (NCBI): domain Eukaryota; kingdom Metazoa; phylum Chordata; class Mammalia; order Carnivora; family Mustelidae; genus Martes; species Martes martes. Next base: position 33,774,361 of record NC_137891.1, on the reverse strand, counting down.
GGGATCATGACCTGAGCTGAAGGCAGAGGCTTAAGCCACCGAGCCACCCAGGTGCCCCTAGAGATGCCACTTTAATTTAAATTCTTGTTATCAAGTTTTCTTACCATAAACTCATTTTTCCAAATTAAATATTTAATGAGATACAAAGATAATTGATTTTGTTGCCAATAAAAAAATCCTCAAGTCCTAAATTCATTACGAAGCCTGAATTTTGTGATCTTGTCTTTGAAAGCAAACGTAAATATTGGGATGCTAGAAGATAGGTTTTTAACAGCTCACTGCATTGAATAATCAATTGCTTTGAGCAGTATTCAAATACATGATAAGGATGACTATCTTTTGTGATAAAACTTCTGGAAAAATGTACTTAATATCCTTCATGTTTTTCCATTTTCCTGATTTTTAGTAATCTCTCTTGTATGGTGAAGAAATCTCTGGGGGTTTTTCCTCCAGATGTGATTTTTTTCTTTGTAAGTAAATGGGTAGCAGTGAATTTGCTGTGCTGGCTGGCCACACAGGGGCATAATAAGCCTGGAATTTAGTCAGAAGAGATGTTGGAGAAAGTCTTTCTCTCCCTTCCATATACATCTAATGAGATAGGCAGACATCCGTATTTCAAAGTAAGATTACAAAGAACTTAATAGACCAAAAGATATTTGGATTTGTTGGTATTTTCAGTTTCTAATAAGGTGACCATATGATCTGGTTTGCCTGGAGTAGCCCCATTTTATGCCTGCCATCTTCCACTAATTACTGTCAGTACTTCTCAAAAGCGTTGCTATTTGTAGATAAATTAGAGGGCCACTCTATAGAGATGAAATGTAAGGCTCGAAATGACCTAGGGCAAATGGACTCTTTTCCACTGACGAATTCTCACAGTTCTAAAACATTAATATTATTTAAATAAAATTTGATTTTGCAAATAAATGTTTAATTATTCAGTTCTTAGTATTTTTGGTGAGAAGTATTTAGTTCCTTACATAGCATTTACTATTGCTTTGGTTTATAATGAAGCCATCAGTTTGTGTTCAGGATTTTTGGCGTAAACCTCTGTTCTTCGTCATGGCATATTAATGACTACTTTGACATGAAAAGAACAGCATGCTTACTTTTCATAGCTGTGAGAGTGCCGTCTGCACAGTATGCATTGTTTGGAGTTGGTATGATATTCGCACAATTGATTTTTCATTATCGGAACATTTTTTTATGAACTGTCTTTATTTTGAAGTGTAAAGCCTCCAATAGTCTGAGACACCATGCACATGTGTACACAAACACACACATGCACTATTTCTTTAACCTTGTTAAATATATATACTAAGTATTATAAAACTAATAATTATATATTGTAGATATAAAAGCTAATCTTAACAATGGTCTCTTTATATTTATTTCAAATCAAAATGACTTTTGGTCCGTGAATGTGTATCATATATATTTTTACTAGAATATTTACTGTGGACCTTAGCAATATACCACAGCTATTGGTACAGATACTTATTCTGACACTGGTATACAGTCTTTAAATATTTTCTTTTTGGGAACATTTTTATAAAGCTACTGTTTTTGTTGATGACTGATGGGTCAATGTTAACTGTACTTTTTTATTTTTTAGCTTTATGTGATCATGAAGGATCTTAGAAAACTCAAGATAATTATTGGTGAACTTTCTGGTTAATGCTGGCACTATTCACCAGTTAGTAAAATGAATTCATTTCATACATGCTATGAGCTACTATTTTCAGATTCACTTATCAGTTACACGTGAAGCTTCGTGTGTACATCAAAAAGAATTCTCAGAACTGATCCGTAACTTGAGTGAAGCTTCCGAATTTGAGAAGTTTTAAATATCTCAAAACTGTGTGTGGACACTTCTATTTGGGCAAAATGGGAAAAACCATTAAACATGGCTTCCTTTCACCTAATGTTTTTCAAACTATGCTATTTTGTTTGTTTGTCTTTTGTTTTTACCAGAGAATACTTCCTTGAGAATGTACCTCAGTAAGTAAAGCAGGTAAAAGAGCAGCAGCTCTGATTTAGAAAGTGGGACAAGGAATCCATATTAGGTTCTAGAAACAATTTTCAGCTGCTTTTTTACAGTCAAACCCAGGACCTGTCATTTCAGCCTCTTTAAACTTCCCATCTCACGGTTTGACCTTTGAAACATCAGAGATAGAGGTAATGAAAAAATGGCAAGGAGAGCTGCCATCTTTAGTCAAGAATTGATCTGTGCCTGACTTTTCTATAATATTTTTCTAATACTGTTTTAGCTTTATGTTGTGTAGTGTTAAACATGGGACTTGTGTTCATATCTCAGGTCTGTTACTTACTGGCTGTGTGGTATTGGTAAAATCACTAGACTGTGAGTTCTTGAGTTAAGAAGACTATATATTTATTAACCTCTGATTACCAACACTTATCATATCCCTCATGCTTCTTTCTCATCAATACCAGCTTCCCCCAACTCCAGAACCAAATATTGCCCTGCTGTTTTCTCTCTAAGTATAGACTAGCTATTGTCTATTCTAGAACTTCGTATAATTGAAGTCATATAGAATGGATTATTTTATAAAAGACTTTTAATCAGTGTAGCCTAAAAATATTTACCCACGTTGTTGCAGGCCTGAGTAGTTTTTCCCCTTTTGATTGCTGAGTAGTATTCCACTTATGAATATACCTACTCTCAATTAAGTCTTTTTTTGTGGACATGTATTTTTATTCCTTTATGTGAGTACCTAGAAGAGGAGGTCTTGGGTCACAGGGTAGATGTATGTTTAGTTTTAGAATGCAAACCATTTAAAAAAGGGGTTGTTCATTTTAAATTCCACCAAATATGTTTGAGAGTTTTGGTGGTTCCACACAGTGTCCAACCTTTGATGATGTGTATTTTTAATTTTTGTCATTCTGGTGAGTGTAAGATAGAAATTCCTTATGATATGATTTTGTATTTTCCTGATACAGATGTTCATATGTTCATTGGTGAGTTGTATATCCTCCTTTGTGAACTGTCTGTTCAATTTTTTTTTAAAAATTAGGTTTTGTTTTCTTAATGAGCTATAGAAGTTTTTTGTAATCTACCTGGATATCAGTCATTTCTCAAATATATGCTCCATGGATATTTTCTCCTAATTTATGGATTGCCTGTTCATTTTTTTTTTTTTTTGCTTGTTCATTTTCTTAGTAATGCTTTAGATGAGCAGAAGTTTAAATTTTGATGAACTATAACATTAATTTTTTTCTCTCAGGGTTTTTGTTTTTTTGTGTACTGTCTAAAAATCCTTTGCCAATTCCTAAGTCAGGAAACTGTCCTCTTATGTGTTGCCCAGAAGGTTATTTATTTATGATTATTTCTCCATTGAGATTTACTGTCTTTTCTCTTATTATGAGCATATTACCTTCACTTCCTTTAACATAGTTATCATACTCTAGCTTTGAAATTCTTTTCTGCCTAATTTTGACATCCAAGTTATCTCTTGATCAGTCTCCATTGATTCTTTTTTCTCTTAAGCATGGGTCATATTATCCTATTTCTTAATATATCAAGTAATCTTAAATTTTATCTTGGACCTGTTTAACAATACTGTATAGAGACTTCCTGAAACCTGTTTTGAAGAGTGCTGATTATTTTTAAGGCAGGAATTTAACTTGGCTGAACTTGAGCTACAGACTTTGTTTCCCTTGAGGTATAGCAGCTGAAAATTTAGTTTAATTATTTTAATTTTAGCTGAGCTGCTTGAAGTCTTTTCTGTGCATGCATGAGATTTGGCAGTGTTTAGTATTCACAGAAACTTCTTTTTCCTTCCTGTAGCTTTCTTTTTGTCATTTTCCCCTCACTATCCACCTTCTGTATTTTCTCAAACTCTTTCCTCTGTTTTTTCAGGTTAATAAGATTCTGAATTTTCTAACATAGATTTAGCCTGCAAGCACTGAATGGATTTGGTTAAGTCCAAGTTTTTAAATAGGAAGCATAGCTAAGTCGTTCCTTTCTTCAAATGTCAGTTACACCCCAGTGTCTGTCTTCTTTTTGTTACTTTCTAGGGCCTTCAAATAGTCATTTGTTCATATTTTACCCAGAACTAACTATCTTTGGGAGGGTTAGTTTGATGGGAATTCCTTGGCCATTATCCGAAGAAGAGTCAATTCTATAACATTTTAAATTGTATTTATTAAACAATATGCTGTCAGAAATTATATTTGTAGTTTCTTTTGTAATCCCAGCTTCATTGTTAGTAATATGTTGTATTTTTCCGTTATCATTGGACAGCCAGCTGTCCAGTGGCTAATTTGGGAACCTCATGTTCTAATTAAATTCATATTGTATCATCAGAATATATAGAGAATACGTAACTTTTAATTACTCTATTTGTGCTATTCTATTTTATCCATATTTTAATGACTTTTGCTAATGGTAAAATATGAGCAACATGTGCACAGACTTTCTTCACAGAAAACAGATGTTTGATATTCCTGATCTATCAGTAAAAGTAAATGTCTGTTTGGATATGATGAAGAGACAAAAGCCATCATATTTTTTCTTCCTCTTTTAGTTAGGTGGGCATCCATTTCAAAGATAATCTCCACATGGATTTTTTTTTTTCCACATGGATTTTTTAAGGGAAATTTGATGATGCTTTTGATGGGAATGAGTAGACTAAAGATGAAAGTAGTCGTCATTTCCTCAACTGGTGTCCATCACAGTATAAGGAATGAAATGTGTGTGCAGAAAATTTGATGATAATTACTTGTAATAATGGCCCATCTTCTAAATTAATAAAATTTTCCAGTGCCACATGTATTTTTTGTGATGAATTTTTAAACAAGACTTCTCTGGTCCTGTGGAGTTATGTTTTAATTTTGAAACAAAAATGCTGTGTACATAAAATAGGATACACTACCTTTTCTGTAGAAAGTGAATAGCTTGTTAAAAAACTGTATGCACAAAATATAAATCTGGTAATGAAAATACACTTAAGCGCAGTATGTGCTTCAAAGACTATTACCGTGTTTCCCATGAAGCCCACAGAGCTAAAGAAATGTGCATTCTAGTGTTTACCATTGGTGTTGCAACAAATACATAGATGAGCAGTTTCAGTGAAAAGTGATACTACAAATAGATACAGTCCAAAGATTATGTGGAATTCTTCACCTGCAAGAGCATTCATCTTTTTCAATTTTATCACTTTTTTCAGCAATCTCTACACCCAACATGGGGCTGAAACCCATGACTCTGAGATCAAAAGTTGCATGCTCTACCAACTAAGCCAACCAGGCACCCCATGCATGAGGATTAATCTTTTAATTGTCTTTTTAAAGTCACTTTGTTTATGTTGGCCTATGTAAAAAAGATTCTTGGGGCTCCTGGGTTCCTCAGTTGGTTGAGTATCTGACTCTTGATCTCAGCTCAGTTCTTGATTTCATAGTCCTGCGTTCAAGCCCTGCATTGGGCTCTGCACTGGACATGGAGACTACTTACTAAAAAAAAAAAAAAAAAAAAAGACTACTTTATAAAACACTTAAAGTGAGTGCATCATGTATTAGTTTTCTGTCACCACAAGCTTAATGGGTTAAAACCATACTCAGTTTTATCTTGCAGTTCTGTAGGTTGGAATTCTAGGCAGAGTCATCTGAATTCTCTGCTCAGGATTTCACAAAGCTGGATCACGGTGTCAGTTAGATGGGCTCTTTGGAAGGTCATGGGAAGAATCTACATCCAAGTGTATTAAGATTGTTGGCAGAACCCAGTTCTTTGTAGTTGTGGACTGAGATCTCTTTTTTCTTGCTGGCTGTCAGCTGGGGGCTGCTGTCAGCTTCTACAGGTCTCTTGTATTCCTTGGCTCATGGTTCTATTTTCATTTTTCCATTTTTAATTTTTAAAGTAATTAATTTTTAAACTGAGACATAATTGACATATAACCTTTTATTAGTTGTAGATATACAATATAATGGTAGGATGTATCTATATATTGCAAAATGATTGCCAAAATAAGTTTAGTTTACATCTGTCACCACACATACAATTTTTTTTTAATTTATTTATTTGACAGACAGAGATCACAAGTAAGGAGAGAGGCAGGCAGAGAGAGAGGAAGGGAAGCAGGCTCCCTGCTGAGCAGAGAGCCCCATATGGGGCTCGATCCCAGGACCCTGAGATCATGACCCGAGCCGAAGGCAGAGGCTTTAACCCACTGAGCCACCCGGGCGCCCCATACAATTTTTTTTTAATCTTGTGGTGAGAACTTTTTTTTTTTAATCTATTAACAATTTTGAAATATATAATACAGTATTGTTATCTATAGTCACTATGCAAGCAGTACATTACACTTAGGTTGTCTCCATGTCTTGGCTATTATAAATAATGCTGCTATGAACATGGGGTGCAGAAGTCTTTTTGAGTTGGTGCTTTCATTTCCTTTGGATATAATCCCAGATGTGGAATTGCTGGATCACAAGGTGGTTTTATTTTTAATGTTTTGATGGTCCTCTATACTGTTTTCCATAGTGACTGCACCAATTTACGTCCCCACCAACAGTGTACATGGGTTTCCTTTCGTCCACGTCCATGCCAGCATTTGTTATCTCTTGTCTTTTTGATGACAGTCATTGTAACAGGTAATATTTTATTGTGATTTTATTATTGTGATTTTAACTTGCATTTCCCTAATGACTAGTGATGTTCATGTATCTTCTTTGTAAAAAATGTCCACTCAGAACCTTTGCCCATTTTTTTTTTTTTAAATTTATTTGTTAGAGAGAGAGAGCGAGCGAGCACAGGCAGAGAGTGGTAGGCAGAGGCAGACGGAGAAGCAGGCTCCCTGCCGAGCAAGGAGCCCGATGTGGGACTCGATCCCAGGACGCTGGGATCATGACCTGAGCCGAAGGCAGCCGCTTAACCAACTGAACCACCCAGGCGTCCCCCTTTGCCCATTTTTTAAGCTGGGTTGTTTTTTTGCTATTGAGTTGTGTGAGTTCTTTATATGTTTTGGAAGTTGACCTCTTCTTGGATATATGGTTGGCATTTCTTGTAAGGCAGATCTGGTGATAATGAACTCTCCCAACCTTTGTTTGGGAAAGTCTTTGTCCTTTTTTCATTTTTGAAGGACAGCTTCATTGTGTGTAGAATTCTTGGTTGACAGGGACTTTCTTTTAATATTTTGAATATGTCACCCCATTCTTTCTGGGCCTGAATAGTTTCTGTTGAGAAATCCATTGGTGGTCTTATGGGGGTTCCCTTCTATGTAACTTCTTTTTTTTTTTCCTTGCTGTTCTTAAAATTTTTTGTCTTTGACTTTTAACAATTTATTGTCTTAATGTGTCTTGATATAGTCCTAATCAGGTTCAACCTATCTGGTGTCTTTTGGCCTCATGGATCCAGATGTCCATTTCTCTCCTCAGGTTCAGGAAGCTCTCAGCCATTATTGCTTTTAATATATTTTCTGTCCTTATCCCTTCCTGTTCTCCTTTTGGAATTCCTATGATGCAAATGTTGTTTCTTTTCATTGTGTCCTATAATCCACACAGATTCTTCATTCTTTTTCATTCCTTTTCTCTTTTTGCTTCTCTATTTGTCAATGTTCTATCCTCCTAGTCACTGATTCTTTTCATGACTGAGTACTTTTAAAATTCTCTATTGACTTCTACAGTTCAGTTATTGCATTTTTCAGCTCAGTTACTTCTCTTTGATTTTCTTTCTGTTTTTCCTGGTTCCTACTTCCTTGTTAAACTTTTCTTTGTATTCATGCATTGTTTTCCTATTATTATTATTACTTTTTAGTTGTCTGTGTTTTCTTGTAGTTCACTAAACTTTTTAAAGAGGATTATTTGGACTTCTTTGATAGTTTCTAGATTTTTATTTCGTAAGGGTTTGTTACTGGAACTTGTTACTCTCCTCTAGTGATGTCATAGTTACCTGATTTTTCATGATCCTTGATTCCTTATGTTGGCATCTGCACATTTGAGTAGTTGGACTCCTCTTTCAAGGTTGCTTTGGCAGAGACAGTTCTTTACCAGTCAGCTGAATTTGGGTTTCTGGGTCTGTCTGTTGGTACTGTCCTTGGGCTGGTGGTGCCTGCTATTATGGCCTGTTTTTGGTTGAGGCAACTGTTTGAGTTCTGAGGACTGGAATGGGGTTGTGTGTGCTGCTGGCTAAGAACAATTAGATAGGATTGCTGGCTTGCTTCCTTATCCAAGTGAGGCTATAGGATGGACTCTGTGGTTGCCTGAATTTTCTGGTCAGAGTTTCTAGATGGTCAGGAGTGGGTACCTCATTCAGTACGACATGGGGCTATTTAACATTTAAAAAAAGATAATCTCTACACCCAGTGTGGCACTCAAACTCATGACCCCTAGATCAAGAGTTGCACATGTTCTACGGACCGGGCTAGCCGGGTGCCCCAAGATGTAGCTAGTAATTAGCTTCCTTGGCCTGGAAGGATCCAGGACCTGTGGTAGCTTGTTTGGAGACCCGCATCAGCCCAGAGTATGCACTGAATTCTCTGGTCAGGTAAGGCCACTGGTTTTGCTCTGCGGAGAGTAGAAGCCTCATACTCTGCTTTCTGTTCCAGTGCCAGTCTACGCAGGGCTGTTGCATGGGCTGCTCAGCTTTCCATGTGCTCTGGTTATGTTCAGGCTGAACATATTGGACAGGTTGAAGGGTGGATACAGTGACGAGTGGGACTACAAATTAGATTCCGTGCCTGGGCACAGTGGGAGAAGTGGCTCTAAAGCTGGGAAAGCTCTTAGTTTATTGTCTTAACTCAAACTGACCTGCACCCCTCATTCCCTGACCAAACAGGGCCACTGGCTTTGCTCTGCAAACTGTTGACTCTGCCTGCCTGCCTCTTGGGTTGAGTGCTGCTGGGTCACATGGCTTCCAAGACTTGTCCTCAGCCCTTATGGTCAGATGGGGCTGAAAGATACTTTCTACAGCAGGTGGAGCTATGTTGCAGTTCCCATGCTTACGGGTGTGGGAGATGCTGCTTCAGGCCACTTTCAGTTTCCCAAAGCGGTTCTCCAGTTGGGAGGGGCCAGGAGCTACCCTCTGCTTTGGCTATGAATTAATCTCCCTACCTGAGCACAGCGTGGGAACACGACACACGTGGTATTGCCTTTGCTCTGAAGTTGATCAGCTCTGCTCTCTGCCTCTTGGCTCAAGTATTGCTGGGGCTGCCCAGCTTCCAGGAGTTGTCGCCAGCCCTTCTGGTCAGATGGGCCCGGAAGACACTCCACAGTGGATGGGGCTGTGATTCAGCTCCCTGCCTGGGCACCGGCCAACCAGGCTCTAAGGCCGGCAAACTCCTCTTCTGAACAACGGAATCAGGCAGATTTGCACCCCAAGTTCCCTGGTCAGAGTGTACCCCTGACTTGGTTCTGCAGATGAACAAAGCCGCTGGTTGGGATGACTGTTTGGGCACTGCAGGTATGAACTCTCAGCCAAGATCTGTGTGCTGGTTGTTTCAAGACCCTGCCCCCATCTCAGCCAAAGTCCGATTCTCGGTGGATGCGCCAGCAGATTCCCCAGTAATCCTCTTGCTGCAAAATCAGAGTAGCGGCTCTTGTAAAGAGACTCACAGTGCTGGAAGTGCTGGTTGTACCCTATGGGTTCTCTTTTCCCATGGGAGGAACTGCAGGTTCAGGGGAGATCTCTCTGCACGATGCTGCACTGGCCTGGGGGAGGGGCGATGCGGTCAATGTGTAGGCACTTCTCTTAACTTTCTCTTAACTTTCAATCTGTCTTGGTGTCTGTGGTGCGGGAGGTGCTTCAGACTTAGCCCTGTATTCTGGGATTCTCTCACTTGTCTTATTCTTGAATAGTTCTAGTTGTTCTTACTGTGAGGGGGGTGGGGGCGAAGTCAGGAACAACCGGTGTTGCCATCTTGGTGATATTACTCTAGCTAGTATAATTTAATATTTACCTCAGTTGCCCTTTGTGCTATTGTTGTTATGTATTTTATTGTATAAAAATTTTTTAAACCTCACCATCCATTATTATTAATTTTGCATTAAATGATCATTTTTTTATTTAAAAAAAAGAAACTTTTACAATTACCTACACATTTACTGTTTTTGATTATCTTCATTTCTCTCTCCAGATATGGACCTCTTTTTGGCATCATATCTCTCCTACTTGAACAAATTCTATTAGTATTTCATGGTCTATGGGTCTAGTGGTGACAAATTTCAGCCTTTGTAGGTTAAAAAAATCTGTATTTTTTCTTTCAGTTTTTGGAAGGGAGCTTAATTTCAGATGAGATATAGATTTAGGTGAACTTTGTTTTTTTTCTCTAGCGCTTAAGTCATTCAGTTGTCATCTGGCCTCTGCTGTTTATGGAGAGAAGTCGGCTCTAATTTTTATTGTTTTTCTCCGGTAGGTATTTCCCCCCCCCCCCCCATGGTTGCTTTTAATATAGCTCTTTGTCTTTTGTTTTCAGCAGTTGAAGTATTTTTCTTTATATTAATTCTCATTGTGGATCACTGAGCTGCTTGGATTTATAGGTTGATACCAATCATCAATTTAAAAATTTGTTGGTCATTATCTCTTTAATCTTTTCTCTGTCCCATCTGTTTCCCCTTTCCCTCTATGACTCCAGTTACATATTTAATGTACTTGTGCATGTTTTTATCTAAGTGCTTTAAAAAAAAACAACAACAGGCTGTTAAATTAAGGACCATCACGTTGATCTTACCAAAGTTTGGTTTTAGGCTTTGTTTGGATAGTACTCTTTACTTTTGGGGGCACAGACCTTACTCCTAAGGTATGGTTTCTTAGTCTTAATGTGTGATCTTTCTAGGGTCTCAGTGGAATGCCTTGAGATTTTCACAAATACCTTTCCAAGCCTGCTTTATCAGAGAGTTTCATTATATTGTGTGACTTCTGGAATTTCTCAGCCACTATAGTCTACCAGACTCCAGAAAGCCTGCATATGTACATCCTAGGATTTGTACAGGAACCTGAGTAAAACCTCTGTGCCTGTTTCTGAAGTTTTTTCTCTTAGCTCCCTTATCTCTAGGAATCTGTGTCACCAATTCCCACTGCATTAGTAAGCTTGATTCTGATCTCTGTTTTTAACACCAGGCTGTTTCTTAGGCTTACTAAAGCCCTATGCCCTCGGTCTGCCTGGGCTCCAGTTCCTCATCGTGAGATTGTTGTGAAATTGCTTCCAGGCAGAAGAGCTTGTATGGAGTGTACTTTATATGATTTTCCTTTCTTAAGAGTCTCAACCTTGTGTCATAACCTGTGCCTTAAGGCGATCGTTTCATCAGTTCTGCCCAGTGTTCTCTTTTTTTTTATGGTGAGAAGGAAGACTTTATACTAACTACTCAGGAAACTCTTAATTATTTTATAATAATTTAATAAGTACCTATGAACCCGCCATCCCAAACAAGAGCTGGAACCTTAGCACAAATTTATATCTAATCATTTTTTTTAACTTCATCTCATTCCCTTGGCTCCTCTAGTGGCAACTTTATACTGAACCCCACAGTCATCATTGCTTTACCTTCCTTTTAAATATAAGTTTCTTACATGTATGTATTCCCCCCAAAACGTCAGTTTTATCTTTATGAAAAGGTCTTTTTTTTACTCTTACTTCTGCATTGCATCATATTGTTATGGGTTGTGGTTGTTCATTAATTTTGATTGCCATATGATATTCCATAGAGTAACTCCATCACGGTTTTGTTTTGTTTTTTCTTAAGATTTTATTTATTTATTTGACAGACAGAGATCACAAGTAGGTAGAGAGGCAGGCAGAGAGAGAAGGGGAAGCAGGCTTCCCGCTGAGCCGAGAGCCCGATGCGGGGCTCGATCCCAGGACCCTGGGATCATGACCTGAGCTGAAGGCAGAGGCTTTAACCCACTGAGCCACCCAGGCACCCCATCCATCATGGTTTTTAATATCCTATCCTGCCAATGGGCATTTGGATTGTTTCTAAATTTTCTCTATTGTGAAAATGCTCCTGTTAATATTCTCAGATATATCTCTTGTTGTACATATGTAGGAGTTTCTCTTGGATATATTTCATTCATATGTTCAACTTCAGGAGATAATGCCAAAATGTTTCCAACTGGTTTTTTTAGGCAAAGATAATTCAATGATTCATAATTGGGACTGAAATGATTCAAAAGCAAAACCTTAATAAAAAAAGTTGGACAGTGTTAACCATAGCTGTCACTGGGAGGTGCACTTGTTAATTTGTCAAAAACAATCTTAGAATAAATATATTTTATTTTATTTTTTATTTTTTTATTTTTTTTTAAAGATTTTATTTATTTATTTGACAGACAGAGATCACAAGTAGGCAGAGAGGCAGGCAGAGAGATAGAGAGAGAGGAGGAAGCAGGCTCCCTGCTGAGCAGATAGCCCGATGCGGGGCTCGATCCCAGGACCCTGAGATCATGACCTGAGCTGAAGGCAGAGGCTTTAACCCACTGAGCCACCCAGGTGCCCCAAGAATAAATATATTTTAAATGAGACTGCCCATACCACAAATTTGTTTTCAACCTTTCCTCTCTCCTTCCATCCCTCTCTTTGTCCTTTCCACTTTCCTTCCTTCCTTCTTCCCTCTTTTTTTTCCTCTCTACCTTATCCCCTTCCTCATTTCCTCCTGCCCCTCCCATCTCTCCTTCCCTTCCTCCCTCCTTCTCTCTTTCTTTTTTTCTCTTTCTTTTCTTTCTTTCTTTTTACCAAAGCAAGGTATGAATCCTCTATATCAGTAAAGGAAGGTCTTTGAAATAGGCAGGACTAGCATGTGTTTAGCAGGCCTTAAAGAACACAGGGTCTGGGATTTTCATGGATAAAATCTCCAGATTGCTAAGAAAAACTGCACTGTCTATAATGATACTAAATTATGTTATTTGGGCTCATTTAGGTCCTTCATGCTGTTACTTGAGAATTATTTATTTATTCTCAATTAATTAGTTACCACAATTTCCCCCTTTCTACACGCAACTCTATCAGGAATGAATGTCTTCTTGATTTTTATCTCCAGAAACAATAAATGCTAGGTCGCTAAAATTTGTTTCCACATCTGAAGTTGTTGCCTTCTTTTTAAACCAGCTCTGAAGAATGTTTCCTTACTTTTTTCCCCCTCTCATACGTGGTAGTTTATGACTTATGTCTTTTATTTGAATGTTTATTGTTAAACGGTGAAAACACTAGACTTGACAATTTTCGCTCTCCTTGTAAATCTTCATTATTGGCAGCAAGATGCAAGCAAGTGAATCACAGTAAGATTTTCCATTCCCACAGCCCGATGGTGCTCTCTCTCATTGCCTCTAGCTGCAGAAATGCAGGTGAGACTTGTTAACCCAATCAGCTAGATGTCTTCTTCCATCAGATCTTACAGATGGTTCGGATGTCTCAGAAGTCTCTTAGCATCTGTTTAAAATCTTCAAACTGCTTTTACCAAATTTGTTTGAGTCCTATTTGTGGTTACACTTGATTATACATCTGTAGACATTTGAAGATTGCCATTAAGAAATGGCTTTATGTCTTGTACTTATCCTATACTGACATTACTTCTAGTGAAGCTATAATTGAAGTGAAAAATAAACAAAAACAGAACCAAAAAATGTACAAGAGTAGTGTATTCAAAGAAATAGAGGTTAATCTCATTTTATTTGAGTTCATAAAATTTTGCACATAAAGCAAGATCCTAGTTTTCTATTGACTTCCATTATATTTACATATTCTGTTGATGATAGAATAATGCTTTTTGACTTCCTTCACCTATGGTCAACTGAAAAAAGAACACAGAGGTAGCTTTTGTTCTGTTTTACAAATAGGAAAAAAAAATAGAAAAAAGAATTGAAGAAAATATACCAAAATATTACAGCAAATGCTTTGGGTTTATAATTAAACATAACTAAAAAATAATGTGACAATGCATTTTATGAAAATTAAATGTGCTAAAATATATGTAAAGTATTTAGAACATGGCCTGACAAGTAATCAACACTAAGTAAATAATAAAAATTACTTTTATTAATTACATCTTCTATTCAAGATTTTACTCTGAAAGATTCTTTGAAGTCCAATTTGAAGTCCAAAGGTCAAAGGGTATCAACTGTTCTAAGACTCCCATCATTGCTAAATTGCTTTCCTAAAAGGTTAAACTAATTACATTTCCACAGTGAACATATGAAATTGCTCTTCATAAATGGCATTGGTTACTTTCAGATTGTCATATGTTTAATTTCATAGGTTGTTATGTAAGTTGTTAAAATATATATAAAGACATTTACCCATCTGTATTAATTTGCCAGGGCTGCCATAACAAAGTACCACAGATTAGGTGGCTTAAAGAGCAGACATTTTTCTCTCAAGAGTTCTGGACACTAGACGTTCAAGATGAAGGTATCAGCAGGTTTGGTTTCTTTTGAAGCCTCTTTGCTTGGATTGTAGGTGCCTGCTTACTTGCTGTGACCTCGTAGTCTTTCCTATGTGTGTGTGTGTGTGTATCCCTGGTATCTTTCCATGTGTCCAAATTTCCTTTTATAAGGTTACCAGTTAGATTGGATTAGGGCTCTATTCCTAATTCAGACATTTCTATTCTGGCAGGCATTCATATGCTAGCATGTTGATATTAGTGGCATTAGTGACATAAGGCTGGTCAGAAGGAACCATAATGGTTAATTAAGTGAAAGAGGAGTAGATATGTGGATCTGAATATACAGACTGCAGAATAAAACAAAATACAAGAAAGAACAAGCAGAGTCATAGTCAGAAAGGAATTCATAGCCTCTGCAAGGATATCTGATAGTCATTTTCCTGCCTTTGATGGGCTTGAGACACTGGGCCCCAAATATGTTTCCATTATAGCAAGAGTAGTAGAAGGATTTGATTAAATCAAGTGGCATAAATGTTATTTTCACTTCATATCAGAGTTTGGTATGTTTTTGATCCTTTTTCTCAATTCAACATTTACTGCTTTGCTTCTTTTCCTCTTTTTCCTAATTTGCTGTCATGTACACCGTTTGAAATGTTACCTGGCTTTTTTTCCCCCCACAACCTCTTTTGTGCAGATTCTTTCCTGTTTTTTTTTTTTTTTCCACTTTTACTGAGAATTGTGCAACCTTAGACAAAACCTAGCTTTATCCTCTGATTTTAATCTAGAACCAATTTAAATCTGGAACTTTGGTGTAGGTATTAAATTTTGCTGAGTCTTTTTCTAGGACACCGAGTACCATAATTTTCTTCCTGTGACTGGTTAAAAAGCATCTATTTTAAACAAGGCAGCTATCAAGTACTTTTTATTTTGTCAACTGATGTTTATTAACTATAATTTGCCAAGTGCTTTAGAGTCCACCAAGGGGGAAGGTAGTGAAAGAGGCAGTAGGTCTCCAAGGTCTCTGTGACAGGTCAACTCACTACAAGGAAACCATGTGTCCAAAAGAACCATTCTCAAAGTAGGATTTTGGTCTCACCTTGGTTCTGCCCTCATTGAAAAGTCACTGGAAGATGACTGACTCTCATTTCCTTTTTAAGTTTGTGTGCAGTCTAGGGGCTGCGGACCAGAAGTCAGATCTTGACACCTAATTAAATTTAATGTATATGTCTACTTTCTTCTTGCTGCCTTGCACTTGAAAAGTCCGGCTCATTAGAATTTATGATAAGAATAAGAAAGAGAAGAGTATCTTAGTACAAGTTGCTAGAAACAGAGCCTGAAGTCCAGAGCTTGACAGGAGTTCAGGTGTTATATTTTATTGAGTAAGTGCTCTTCAGGAAAAAAAAGTAACAGGGAATGAGTGAAGCAGGACATGGAAGAGCTAGTCAAGGATGTGGTCTCAGGTTAAGTCTAGCCATGGCAGTGGGGTCTCTTGAGTATGAGTCATTCCTTGGAGTTGTTGCTTCTATCCGTACACTCTTACCTCATTGGGTAAGAGTTATCCCTGGGACTATTAAGAGATATCCCTGGTAACCTCCTGGGTGAGGTGGCAGTCATCCTTTGAGAGCATTTCTTTAATGAATGGGGGTACCTGTGAGCAACTAGCAGCCAATACTCACGGCAGCTGGAAAGTGGGTGCCCTGGCCTCGGAAAGGGAACTTGGGGGGCTGCCAATAATGTGTACTTTAGTCTACCCCTTGCACCATTGGGAGCCAATTACCTCTGCCACTTAAGTTTAATCCATTCAGGCACACGTCCTCCAGGATTCTGTGTTCATAATTTCTCTAAAAATTTACTTGAGGAGTGCTAGTCCATGACTACTGCAGTAACCCTGTGGCTGTAATTGATACTTATCAACTCCTTCTCCCCCCTCCCCGCCCCAGCCCCCACCCTCTTATTGGTCTAAGTGACTCATCTGCTAGATAAACCCTGACCCTCATCATTGCAGGTGCACCTTAGCACCATGTCCTCATGATGGATTCCCCCTGATAGTGGCAGCATGACTTGCAGATAACAAGAGACACTTGAGTGGGTAGCCTGAATGTCGAACACGGGGTCCTTACCCATTTGTAGCAGCCATCTTACCTCCTCACAATGATCAGGGTTAGTTGCTCCTGCCAGTATGATTATTCTTTTCTGGCACAAGGAACACAAAGTGACTAGGCAGTAGCTGTAACTTTGTTTATATGTTCCTGATACAGCATTCCCTGTTTTGGAAATAAGGATCTCTAGAGCCATAGAGCCTGAAGCATCAGTATGATACAAATTTCCCAAGTTGATAACTGGCACTCATGGTTAGTGGGCCACCCCTTGGTTCCTGGCCTGTGTATTCTATCTCTCTAGCACAGCAACATATGAGAGCCAGTGACCGAAGGAGTATACTATTTCCAAAATGATAGTGTCCCTTCTTTGCATGCTGTCCACCTAAGTTGGGGGCTCAGCTACATGTTTAAGAGAACATGCCACTGCTTTATCAGGCTGAAAGAGTCTGGATACCATAGTATGTGTTAGGGTCAATGGATCCTATGATTGACTGATGTCCTTACTGCCTTAGCCCTCCAAAGGAGGGCTCCAAAGGAGGTCTAAGTACATTGGTCAGAAGTACATTCTATGGTTTTACGTGTAGGTAAAGCAGGTACTCAGTGCATGTAAAGTGGTACCTTGCTGAGGTACTTTGGGCAGGAAAGCCAAACCCATATCTGAACACCTGTCTATCCCCATTTTGAGTGAATTACTACCCTTACAGGGTAGAAGGTGTCTGATGTAGTTACCTTATTAGCAAACTTTTCATGGTCTTTTTGAAAGATGGAGAGGTCAGACACTCAGCCGTAGCAGCAGCAGGGTGAGAGTAGAATATGCTGTTGGGGACATGAATAGCTTATGTATTTGCCACCATGGCTTTATTTCACTTATGGGGTTGGGTAGGGTTGGTGAGATCAGAGGCCGCCTGACATCTCATGGCCAATTCATTGGTCCACTTGGTTATTTAGAGCCTCTTTCGAGGCAGATGTTCTGTGGCACACATACTGTGCAATACCAAGGTCCACACACCGTCAGCCCACTCCTGTAGGTCCACCCACTTGTGTCTTTATTGGAACTCCTTGTCCCAGATCTTCCAGTCTTGCTTTTTTTCTGGTCCCTGATTAGTCATCTAAGCTATTCACCGTTATCCAAGAACCCATATATAGTTTTTTCTCTGCACACAAAATAGATAACCAGGTGTACTCTCTGAAACCTGGTCTATTGAGAAGATTTCTCCTCATCATTGCTTTTCAGGGCTAACCTTGAATGGGGCTGAGGTCTAGCAGCACTCCATTTTTAGCTTGTACTTACATACTGAGCTGGCCCATTCATGATGTAAGCTCAGCCTTTTTCTTTCCTGAATATCAATGCTTCAGAGGAAGCATTGATGGAATGGTGTTAAGTAACTTGATGGCCTGTGCCGTCTGTTTGGACAACCTTACTTATTGCCTCTGGACCCATTCAACCCAATCCCAGATGAAATGCTTTCATTTTATTATGGAATGCTGCTGAACCTATCTGACCTTATGATTTGGTGTTCTCGTGATAGACTCTTCTGGATGCATGGTGGCTTGATGTCCCAAGGTCAGATGTGCCATCTCAACCATGCAAGAAGCAGATTTTTTTAATAGTTCTCTGCTGTGTTGGCATGGCCTTGTTTCAGAATCCTATGGGTTTGTATTTCAGTTTTCCTGTTGGGGCTTTCCAGAGACTCCACATGTCTTCTTTGTCTATTACCATTCTCCCTAGGACCATGGATTATATGGGGTTGTAAAACAGCCAGGATCCATTGCAGATTTATTTATCCCATTCCATTCCATTCCATTCCATTCCATTCCATTCCATTTCATTCCATTCCCTCCTTCTCTCTTTCCTTCCCTCTTTACTTTCTTTTTCTTTTCCGTTTCTTTTTCTTTTCCTTTTCTTCTTTTCTCTTCTTTCCTTCTGGGCCCTACTCAAAATAATTGGCCATTGTCTTCTCCACCAAAGTAGATCAGAGGAGTATTCTCAAGTACAGATTATGTTGCTTTCAAAACCCAAAGGATCCCAACAAATTTAGGATCCTAACAAATAGGCTGTTCTCTTAGTATTTGGAGGTACAAAGTACAATCAACATTCCTTTAGGTTGGAGATGTTGTGGCATGTTCCATACCACTGAATCCTGAAAATATAAACTTTTTGAAATTTATTTCTCATTCCCCTTCTGGAGTGCATGTGCCTTACTTTCAGCTTACTGTTCTGGTCCTGTTAACATGCTATTATCAATGTAGTAGACCAAAGTGATGTTCTATGGAACATTTAGATAGCGGGGTTCCTTCCAACTATATTATGTCATAGAGCAGGAGAACTAAGATATCCTTGGAGCAAGTCTGTGAATATATACAGCTGTTTAACCTACGCGAATGTGAATTGCCTCGAATCCTCCTTTCCGATGTTGAAAAAATACTTTCACCAAATGAGTAACAACACATCACATACTTAAGAGCATGGTTATCATCTCTAGTAAAGATACTACATTTGGCCCTGTAGTTGCCGCTGGGGCTGCTACTTGGTTATGCTTATGGTAGTGTGTCATCTTCCATTTGGATTTGCAAAGGCCAGACCAGTGAATTCAGTGGAGATGTTACAGGGACCACCAGAGAGGCATCATTTAAGTCTTTGTGGGTGGCACTAATCATTTTCCTGAGAAGGCCAGTCGTTTTTCATTTACTATCTGTGCGTTGGTGTTGGGGTGGCAAGTACTGTCCAGGTTAAAAAAAATGTTTACAGTTCTGCCAACTGCTAAGTATGTTCATTCTGACTGCGCATTTGGAAATCAGGGAAATAATTGGAATCAGTGGACCTGGGTGGGTCCACTGTGAGATAGGCATAGGCTGGGACTCCGTTTATTGTATGCCATTCCAAGCTCCTCCTCTGATTGGGAGTGTGTATGAAGGTGATGATGGTGCTTTAGGTTTCTAGATGTTAGTGTCCATTTGGATCCTGTATCCATCCCTCCAAAAGTCTGGATATTCTCCTTTTGTACCATCCCCATTGACACTAGAATACTAGCCCAGTATTCTAATAGCATCTTCTACCTTTAGCCTGGGCCTACAGAGGACCGTCATCAGTAGTTTCTTACATATGCTTATGTTCCTTTTGCCAGCATATTTGTATCAACGTGGTAAATGGAATGTCCCTTGTGTTCTCCTGAGGAATATAGTGTGTTTCAGCTAGTGTGTTTTCCAGTCTTATACAGCAAAACTGCTCTTGGATATACACTTCACTAAATCTTTTGATTTCTCCCTTGACAATTTTTCAGGATAATACTGGTGTTTCTACTTGATTTAATGGAAATCATCACTTTTTAAGCTTTTGGGAACTATGTGATTGCATATTAATACCATCTGCTGTGGACCTTGCCAGAGTGTTAAAATCCTGTCTTATCTAAATCTCTTATCCAGCTTTACATTTTGCCCTCTTTGACCCAACACTTTTAGAATTTACTGCCAGTCCTACTCTCCCAGTTCCTACTGGTATGCGTTAGCCAGGTTCTGTTTTGGTGTATAATCTCTTTTCATCCTTAGCAAAGCCTAGGACTTTCTCAGTTGGGTTATGTTAAGATTTGACCTTGTAGATCAGTTTGCCAAGAGGAGAGCTGGAGGCCAATCCCTAGGGAGGCCAGTATAATCTTCTTAGTCACTTGGTTCATTTGAGCCTTTGGCATAATCTTCAATCAAGGGGGTCCTCCATCTTCCAATAAGGGGAGGTGAGGTAGGTGACTTCCATAGGCCTAGGAGATTCAGGGGGAACTGAGTCTTGAGGACCTCATGTGATCCACCGGGGTAGTCCCATCTCAAGTCTCATGTTCTTATTGCTACTCTGTCAAGGCTCTCACTGTGACATAGATTTGCTTAGGCTGAGAATTTAGCCTTTTGTGATATTCTTTTTACTTTTATAATTAAATTCTGTAACTTAATTATATTTGTTAGTCTTTTAGCTCTGTCTTCCTTCCGGCTTTATGAGAAGAGGTCATTTAAATGAGAACAGAGAGGCTCTTTGACTCACACTTTGCTTTATATTGATAACTGACTACCCCGAGCTTGTCATTTTTTAATTTTCAATGCATGTCTGGCATATAGCAACAACCATCCAGTTCCAATCCTTACAATTACTGTTTCTCCTATACTTCTTAAATGACAGAAATGTTACATGATCCAGTGTATCCTTTCTACTTATAATCTATCCTATTTTACTACAGGTGAAAATTTTAACAACTGCATTATTCCTGCATGTCAGGGACCATCAATATTCCACTTAAACCAATAACAAATTACTCATTTCTAGTTGGCCAATGAGTTATCCAACTTCAAAATCTTTGGGTCTGTCTCTTGGGCTCACTCCTGGTATTGTTTTAGGTCTTGTTTTTTAGACACAGAGCTTGAGACAGGGATTTCTGGGTATGTGATTTATTGAAGCACTGTTCTTCAGTAAAAACCTTTAAGCGGGTGATGGAAGCAAGATAGAGAAGGGGAGAGAGCTGAAGAAAAATTGGTCTCAGGTAAAGTCTAGCCATGCCTTGATCCTGGGTGTATGTATGTATGGGAAGGTGTGTGTTTGGAGTCTTGGATCTCAAGTATAAATCACAAGGTAGGGGTTGTCCTTTGAGGCAAGAGTGGCACACTTTGGTGTCCCATATTGGTAGGTTATGGGCTCTGGGCCATGCCTGGAGAGGGAATGGCAGTACTCCTTTCCAGGGAAGGTGACTTATGTTAGTTCAAGAGGGCAGTTCACTGTGTAGAGTCTACTTCTCCCTTTCTCTCCTTCTTTGCTCCTTACCCCACTCATACATGTGTGCACACTCTCTCTCAAATAAATAAAGTCTTTAAAGAAAATTAGCTGTTTTGTCTAAAGAAAGAGGAATTTTTATTTATTTCATAAAGTAGTTAGTGAGAAAAAATGTTGGAAAGAAAAATGATCTAAATATGTGTTTACATCTAACTTTGCTAAAGAGGTTGAATGTAGAAAAAGACAAGTATTAAATGGGTTGTATACTGCAAAGATAGCCATAGTTTAATATTGGGAAATTTGCCAGTATTTTATCTAACAGGGAATTAACATTCTTTTTTCTTTTCACTCACTGTTCCAGAAATTTTTCTATATACTTGAAGATAACCCTACTGATGATGTGTTCACTATTTAAATGTATTTATTCAATACATACATGTGACTACATACTACACAACTGGAAAAGTTTCCAAGATTTGCATCTATAACTTCTGTTTGTAAAGCCAAAGAGTAAAATGCTATCACATTTTAAGAAAACATTTTGATGAAATGGGTATATAATATTAAAATGTAATATGTACTTGATACTGGTAATGAATTGTCAACAAAATTGTCATCCTATTGCACTTGGGTCCGTAAGTCATCGACAGCTCAGTAGATTTCCTTTGGTGCTTGTGCCATTTGGAGTCCTGTTACAGTGGCTGCTAAGTACACTATCTTGGAGGAAAGATCATCTTCCAATGTATCTCCCGGGTGCCTCTTTAGTTTTCCAATGAATGCCAAAGACCAAATGCTCTGGTTTTTGGTTGCGGGTGAAGGAATCAGAAGCACCCTATTTTGATCTTTTTATCTTTTGTAACCCTCTGTTCTTTCTGCATGACTATGACTTCCTAATTTACCTTACATGTATATTTTCTGTTAGCAACTCTAAGGGAGCGGAGCTAAGGAAGTAGGCTTGGAGTTTAGTAGGTAAGTCATATATTTTTAATGTGAATGATTGAAACGTACTGGATCTGCCCTGTTGCACATAATCTTCTTATCTGAAAGTATATTTAGAATCCTATATTTTTTCTTATCTAGGAGCTACTGCTGGATAAGGCAGCTAATTCTTAAGTATAAAGTATATTAATGATATACTTTTCTATATTAAATCTGTGATGTCTTTAGGGGCAAGATTTTGGTAACTTTTAGATAGATGTTAAAGAACATTCTAGTTATTTATTCACTATATCAGAATTTTGGAAAATCAATTTCTAAACTCTCATTATACTTTATAGCTTTACATTATAAATTGTTCACTGTCATACCTGATGGGAGTTTTTGCATTTAGGCATAAAGGGAAAAGTGCCTACTCTTAACAGCTCTTAATACTCATTTAAAGTTTCCATCTTTATGAAGTAATATGGTGGATTAAATAGGAAATAAGAAGTGCATAGTCATAGTCAGCAGTTATAGGTCAGTTTTCTTACTGATATTTTTTAGAGCCAAGGAAATTGGTTTTAAAATGGTTGTGAATTTTCTATTGAGGTGTGTAATATATTTGAAATAAGAATTACAGACTATTTGTTGTATATTTCACTAGTTATCTGTAAAGTTGCCCTATGATTTTGACAGTCCAAAAATATTTGTAATGACCTGTAAACTAAGAAAAAATCTGATAATGTTATGGGGATGAGTCCTTGAAAAAAGAGTGGGATAAGTAATTTAAGAAAAATAATGTAAATAAAAAAGTTGTATTCTACAAAGAGAGAACAATGAACTTTCAGATATGTGACTAACAGTTGAGTGTGTTTTCTTCATGTTCAGAATATAGATTGATTTCAATATTATTTCATTGCTAGCCACAGGTCAGTTGTGTGTATGTATGTATATATGCTTGTGTGTATATGGTGCTTGTGTGTATGTACATACATAATCACGCACCCCAGAAGCTGAAGATTCGTAGAATGACATATATTTGCTCCTAAATAAATAAAGCCAAAGAAATTATTTACAGTGATGTCCAAAATGGGACTTCATAATATAGCATTTCATTTTCTGTGTCTAATATTGATTGTACTGTAAGGACAAATAAAACATGAAAATGTAATTGCAATTTTAGGAAAATCATTAATTATTTCATGATTCAGCACCACAAAGAGCCAAGAAAACATCAGAGGCATCTAGATTGTAGCTCCCTATCTTTTCCTGCATAGGTGCTACAAGGTGATATTCAGGCAGACTGTTACTGAGGGTATTTAAGGCAGTCTCCCACTGTGGTTTCTGTATTCTATATCCCCTTACTCCAAGAAAGGATACTGTGGTTCCTATATCCCCTTCCTCCAAGAAAGGATACTAATGACTTTTTTTCCTCCAAAATGTTATATTTGAGACTGAAGAGGTGTCTTTGACAATAGGACAGTGGTTGCAGCTTCCAGCAGGACTGGATTCTGTGTGTTGCTTACTGCATAGTAGCTGGTTGGCATGAGCCCAATTAGCATTAATAGAACTGGGCAAAAAGCAACTGGTTAAAAGAAGATAGCATGAAAGAGTAGCTGTGGTCTCACACGGGGACTTGGGAATAATTTTAGCGCTTGGGTTATCAATGGATGAAATACACACAAAAAAGAAAAAAGGAAATATGGACAAAAATATTCATTTGAGGGGCGCCTGGGTGGCTCAGTGGGTTAAAGCCTCTGCTTTCGGCTCAGGTCATGATCCCAGCGTCCTGGGATCGAGCCTCGCATCGGGCTCTCTGCTCAGCAGGGAGCCTGCTTCCTCCTCTCTCTCTCTGCCTGCCTCTCTGCCTACTTGTGATCTGTCTGTCAAATAAATAAATAAAATCTTTAAAAAAAATATTCATTTGAATTTTGAAAGACCATAGGTAGTGTTACATTAGTAATATTTTAATTTTGTAGTTCACAAAATATTCTGACTTACAAGTTTTAATTTACTGACATGGCATATAATAAGTACAAAACTATATTTTATATGTGGCTGTTTACATTGGGAGGAGATTCCAAAATATTTTTTATTCAGAAGAAGTTGTCATGTCTGTTTCACAATAATAATTTTCAGTTGTAACTGATTCATTTGTTAGGACAAGTTCACATGGTGATTTGAAAAGAAGTGATAAGAGTTGTAAAAGAGGGCACAAGAAAAGAAATTCGAAGACCTTTTACAGCTTATTGGGATATATCAGAAAGCATTCATTTTTAAATAACCCAAACACTGATTCTTCTTAATGACAAACATGGTGTCTATTTAATGCTAGCTATAATAAATAGCAATTAAATATTTCCATTAATTGTTTGCTTTACCACTTTTTTAAAAGATTTTATTTATTTGACAGAGATCACAAGTAGGCAGAGAGGCAGACAGAGAGAGAGAGAGAGAGGGAAGCAGGCTCCCCACTGAGCAGAGAGCCCGATGTGGGACTCGATCGCAGGACCCTGGGATCATGACCTGAGCCGAAGGCAGCAGCTTAACCCACTGAGCCACCCAGGCGCCCCTGATTTACCATTTTTAAGTTGATGACATAGTATGGATAAATCAGGCCTCTCTTTTAAAATATGTATATTTGAATATAGTTGACACAAAATTACATTTGTTTCAGGTGTAACATAATGATTCCACAAATTTATATATTATGTGACACTTAACCACAAGCATATGTACCGTCTGTCACCATATGACACTATTACAATATCGTGACTATATTCCTTATGCTGTACCTTTTATTCCTATGATTTATTCATTCCATAACTGGAAGCCTGTATTTCCCACTTTTCACCCATTTTGCCTATCCCTCCATCCCCCTTCCCTCTGGCAACCATCAGTTTATTTCCTGTTTTTTCATAGGTCTGATTTTGCTTTTGTTTATTTGTTTTTAAAAAATTCAACATATGAATGACATCATGTGGTACTTCTTTTTTAAGTCTGACTTGACTTTGCTTAGCATAATATCCTCTAGTCTATCCATGTTGTCTTTTTATGGCTCTGTAATATTCCATTGTAAGTACATACTGCGTCTTCCTTATCCATTTGTCCACTGGCAGACACTTAGGTTGCTTCCATACCTTGGCTTATTGAAAGTAATGCTGCAGTAAACATAATTCTTTTCAAATTAGTATTTTCATATTCTTTGGGCAAATAGTAGTGGAATTATTGGATCATATGGTATTTCTATTTTTAATTTTTTGAGGAACCTCCATTCTGTTTACATTCCCACCAGCAGTGGGTGAGGGTTCCCTTTTTTCCACATCCTTGCCAATACTTGTTTTTTTGTGTCTCTTTTTATTTTAGCCATTCTGACCAGTATAAGGTGATATCTCGTTGTGGTTTTTGATTTGCATTTTCTGGATGATTAGTGATGTCGAGCATCTTTGCATGTTTGTGTTGCCCATCTGTAGGGATTCTTTTGAAAAATGTCTATGTGTTTCTTCTGCTTATTTTTTTAATAGAATTGTTTGTTTTTGTGGTGTTGAGTAGTGTATGTTCTTTATATATTTTAGAAATTAATCTCTAAATCTGGTCTCTTTATAAAGCTTTCCAAAGAAGTTTAAGCTAGCTTTTTTCCCCTTTCGATACTCATGTAGTACGTAGAGACATTCGGTGTCATTACATTAACCTTTTTTTCCCCTCCAAATCTGAAGACTGTCTTCAGAGAAGTTTAATAATAGCTAACAGAGTACTTTATACTGTTGTATGGTATACAATTTTACTCAGGGGAATTCGTGACTATTGATTCTGTTACCAAAGTTGATAGGTAAAGAAATCAGGTAATGTGTTACTTATTAATATATGAGTGCAAGCATACGCATATATGCAGATTTATTGAGGACTCCGAGAACATAGCTAGTGTCTCAGAATCTTTCATCGAAACATGTTCTTATTTTGAAATGGATAGGATAGGACACTTCCAATTTGTTGAAATGCTTTTTTTAAATCGTTTGCGTATAACCATGATCACTTCTTTTCTTATTTGTCATTACTCTTAAGTAACTTTTTGTTCATATGTATTATAATAAAATTGTTTCTCAACCTTCAACTCAATATTTAATATAATATTTATTTTAAAGATCTTCACTTACTGGTTTCTTTGAGCTATGAATCTTAAGTTTTGCTCTGGGATATATATATATAGGTTTATTTGAAGATGTGTATTTATATAAGAGTGTGCATTTTGGCCTTTATTTTCATCTCACAGTTATTGGTCATCAGTTTCCCACCTAAATGTCTGAATGTTTACTATTTTAAATCTTACTATAAAATTACTATTATGATACTCTGTTCACCTTATTATGTTTAGAATTACACCAATTGGGAAAACAAAATAACAGATCACACGGTTGTGTAGCTACTTTCTACAATCTTACTAAGATCTCTACTGTAGATTCTTTTTTTCTACAGAAGCTGCAAAATGAAAAGCTCATCTTTTCTTTGTAGCTTCAGGCAGCCTCGTGACTCAGTTCTGGAGAAAGAGGAAATGGTCTACTGGTGCAGCTTTCTGGCTTCTCCCTTTTTCCTTCTTGGAACATGCAAGGAATGCTGAGCTGCAGTAGCCAAAGTCCAGCATTGTGGAACAATACATTACGCAGAGTCTATTACCTTGTTGGCATCATTTAGTGCTGTTCCAGTCCTGGACTAACACCTTGTTGTGCAAGACAGAGAAATACTTCTCCTGTTAAAAATGCTCTCTGATGGATTTTCTGGGACTTTTAGCCAAAAACAGTCTTAACTGATTATTAGATTAGCTTTTAGAGATGAGCTTCAAAATCGTTTGCGCATTATTGCTAAAACAGGCATGAGATATTGTCCTGGCTAAGTTTGTCTAACCTTCTTAGTATGCTCTCGGAAAACATTAAAAGATACAATGAATGCTACTTTATTAATGTTTTTAATCCCACTCATGTCTATCACAATGCTTTGTGGTGGTAGGAAATTAAGATATATATAAAGGAATAAAAACTGAGTGAGGGCACCTGGGTGGCTCAGTGGATTAAGCCTCTGCCTTCGGCTCAGGTCATGAACTCAGGGTCCTGGGATCGAGTCCCGTGTTGGGCTCTCTGCTCGGAGGGAAGCCTGCTTCCTTCTCTCTCTCTCTGCCTAGTTGTGATCTCTCTCTGTCAAATGAATAAATAAAATCTTTATTTAAAAAAACGGAGTGAAACAGAATAAAGTATTTAGTACTGCTTCTAATAACTTTTTATTAATATATGCTTTCTGATTTTAAGTTTTAGTATATACGCTTATTTTCCCTCTATAATTTTTTACTTACATTAGACTCTATACTAATTTTTTGAAGGAAATTATTTTATACATTAAAAAATAGGATTAAGAAAGTAACTTTATAGGCTTGCTAACTAAAGTATCACTACATTAAGCTAAACCTACGTAATGCTATTTCATTAGAAAAATTAAAACTGAAAATTTTCAATGCTTGTTGATAGTGTGTATTAAAAAAATGTTACCATCACAAAAATATACCAACTACTAATATTTCATTCAGGTTTCAAGAAATCTATCCAATACATGAAAATTAAAAAGGAAAAGCGACAAGGGTTTATTAGGAGAGCTTAAACCTAATTTTTTAAAAATTACTTTTGAAGGGTCAGAAAGTCATATTTGTATTCAGTCATTAGTTTTATTAAAGTCCTTTTAGTGTATATTTATATAAGGAAAGTAGGTAACATTTGTACATTATTTATATATGTATATATTCTTATATGAAATATTATTAATGTACAACTTAAATTCTGAAAGAGTACCTTAGAAAAACCCAAATAGTTTAATAACTTTTCACATTTGTATAATTATATTTGGTTACCAGAAGACCAAGAAATTCAAAACCCTATTATTTCATGACAGCCAGGAGAATATTAGTTTATAAAATTGCTAAATTCCAGCCCCATAGTAGGAAGTGCAGAAACCTTTGAATGAATGAAAATTGCTGCTGGTATTATTATGTTTACCGATTATTAGTTAACATTATTTAACCAACTTTCCTTCGATTGTGTTATGTATCTATAAAAGTTGATTTTGGTAGTGGTCATTGGATCCTTTTTACCTTTATTCAATCATAAAGGAAAATGCCCCTTATCTTTTTAATTTTAAAGTAAAAAAGTGAACTTTTTAAATTTAATGTTGCTTTAATGTTAGTATGCAGAAGAACATGCATTGTCATATAAAATTAGCAGAACTAAGTTAAGGAAAACCTTAGCTTAGAGGTAGCTGGGCTTACGTTAACTCAGAGTCTAGTTTCCTGAAGTTACCATGATATATCTCTCCTAGCTGGGTAGTATAGTAAAAATTCTATGAATAAATACACATACACACACACACGTATATATATAACATTAGAGAGTCATCATTTACAACAATATAATATGCAGTATTATAGGATTATATTAGGGTAGAACTAGAGGGGATCTTCATTATCTACTTTGAATCATGCCTTTTACAGAGAAGGAAAAATAAGAGCCATCTATAAGGGTATTTTTGTCATTCATATACATGTGTGAATGCAGAACCACTCAACGTGAGTGGTTCTTTTTAACATACAGTTGAAATAGATAATCGTGGTTTGAAGAAATTCTCAGTATTGAATAACTTAGATAAGTCCTACAAATAATAGCTTGAGATAACCTAGGATATTAAGTACTTGTAATAGGATATAGAGTGGGTCTTTTCCTGTTGCTTTGGAATTATAGACTGAAACTTAATATGGACCAAAAAAAAAAAAAAAAGCAAAAAGCAATACGTACCCCATCCTTAAACAAAAGTCTTGGCAATAATTGAGACCCAGCACTTCTCTCAAGATTTTCTGAAAATAGATTAACTGGTAACTGCCTTCAGCCATCAACCCCAGTGGAATCTTTACTTTTCATAATAGAAGAGAGGACTTGAAAGAGGGTGGGGGGAAGAGAGCAACCTGAATAATGAATCTGGGGTCTAGTGGGGTGTGCATGGCCTTCTTTTCACCTTTCCATCCTGTGGGAAGGAATATATTATCCCTGTCTACCAAAAACTAAGTGAAGGGAATCTCTGAATTATTTGAAGTGATTAGAGTTTCTAACAGGAAGGGGATAATAACATTCTGTTCCCTGGTTAGCTAACTTCCTAGGTAGTAGAGTTATTAATCTATCCATCCTGTGTCTATTTCAACAGAGGAGAAGATAATTGGGAAGAAAGTGGGAGTAGGGGTTATGTGGGCAGAGAACAGCCTGTATTTCCATGTGTGGGGTGGAAAGGAACGTCTAAGTGTATTATTCGGGACTGGCAAGGTTGTGTAGCAGTAACAAACAACTTTAAAATCCCAGTGATTCATATTTTAAAAAAAAGTTTAC
This sequence comes from Martes martes, assembly GCF_963455335.1. Lineage (NCBI taxonomy): Eukaryota > Metazoa > Chordata > Mammalia > Carnivora > Mustelidae > Martes > Martes martes. The sequence continues at coordinate 33,744,860 of NC_137891.1, read as the reverse complement.
TTCTTGCTCTTGTATAATGTGGTATATTGTGGTGCTGTGGGTAAGGGTGACTCTTCACAGTAATCACCTCCCATGTTGTATTGGAGTAATCACCTTCCATGTTTAGCTGTACCAACTCTGTGACCTTGCAGCTGCACTATCTGGTACATGTGGACAGGGGAAGAGAGATGGAAGAATTGAGCATGCGTTTTTTTGTTTTTTTTTTTTTTACACTTCAGCTCACAAATGATATACTTTTCCTCATAGTTCACTGGACAGTATCTGTCATTTGGCCTCTTGCATCTGGAAAGGGGATGAGAAGTATGGTCTTCTGGGTGCCCAGAAGGGGAGAAAAATTTGATATCATAGGACTGTAGCAATATCACTCAAGGTGGCTATAGCTGAGCTATTCAGATGTCATTATGGAATTGGAAAGGTAGATTCAACAGAACATAGTTGAATGCACTGAGTAGAGAAACATAATATTTTCATATTTATTCTCTGGCAAGCTGAGACAGCTCATGAAACTGAACACTTAAAGGGATAGACTGTTGTAAGAATATGAGTTCCGTAGTAAAACAAACTGGGCTCACGTTCAGAATGGTTCTGTCCCTTCCTAATTGTTTTCTTGGGTATTTAATTCTTTTTGGCACAGCTGTAAGTGAAGTTGTTTTCTTAATTTCTCTTCCTACTTCTTTGTTAGCATATAGAAATGAACCAATTTCTGTGTGTTGACTTTGTATCTGGCAATGTTACTGAATTCATTTTTTTTTTCTAATAGTTTTTTGGTGGAGCCTTTAGGGTTTTGTAAAGTATCATGTCATGACAGTCTAATTTCTTCCTTACCAATTTGGATGCCTTTTATTTCCTTTTCTTGTCTGATTACTGTGGCTAGGTCTTTCTTTAATTGTTTTGTTTTACTTAAGCTCTCTAAGTTCCACTTTCCTTATTTATACAAAGAGAATTATAATCAAACTTTCTTCATAGAGTTGTTTGTTAGGAGTAAATGAGATAGTATAATAAGTCACCATGCATAATACTGAGCAGATAGTAAGTATTCAGTAAATGTTAATGGCCATTGTTGTTGTTAGGGATTTGGGGGCTTGGGGAGAGGGTGGACTAGGAGGCAAACTAGGGCTAAAAAAAATGTGGGGAAATATGTCGGACAAAGTTTTAAAATTCAGTATTTCTGCTAAATTCAAGGAAAGGAAAGAAAATTTGCTTTATATATTCTGTGCCTTCTGCATTGTCAGTAAGCAGTAATACCCCAAAATAATGCCTTTCACCATTGAGCACTTATTGTGTTCCAGGCATTGTATTGAACACTGAACATATATTATCTCATTTCATTTTTATTATATTTCTTATGCCCAATAACAGATCAGGAAACTGAGATCACACAACTAATCACAGAGCTAGGTTTAAAACCAACTTTTCCTATTTTTTTATGGTTAAAGTAATGACTGAATTTTCATTCTTAATAAGCAGCTATGAATATAGTATAGTTCTATTGTGAAATAAGACTTACTTAAAAAAACTAATTTAACGTATAGCATCTCATGTGTTGCCATTATAATTAGGCAATAGGTTAAGCATTTAGCTGCAAGAACTTACTTTTTTAAGCCAAATCCATTATTTTTTTAGTTTTATCTTTTTTGTTAGTTTTCTTAGCTGTTCAATTGTTTTTAAGGTTGACAGTTTCCCTAATATCATGTACTTTTCATTGTTTGAGGAGTGTTTACAAAGCGTTTTGTTTTGTTTTGTTTTGTTTTCTCATAGCATAGTGTTTAAGGCAGAAGCCTTGGAGCCTGAAGAGGCAGTGTTGATGTCCTCCTGTCAAAGAAAACCAGGAACACATCTGTAGTCAAACAAAGTTGGGTTTTATTATTTGCTACAGCAAGAGAGGCCTCACACCTTGTGAAATTGTAGGGTATCTTAGTGAGAAGAGGTTAAGGGAAGATTGTTACAGAATTTGGGCTTATAGAGGGTAGTTTGGGGGAAGATTAAAAAAATGGGGATCTGTGTTGAATTTGGATGCTATTAAAAAGTAGGGGCAGTTTGAGTAGCCTCACTTTTATCTAGGAGGTGGGAGGAATAGAACAGTGCTAGAGTTGTTACCCGAGGGAAGCAATAGTCACTTCTGTAGCCAGGGAAAGGGAATAGTTGGTCATTTTGGTTGCCCAGTGTCTTTGCTTTTACATCTGCTCAGACGTGATGATGGTATGGTATTGTAAAGCCTTGTTCTGTAATAGCCACAGAGTCCTTTCAGTGTGACATTCTGTGGAACTGTTTACATTTACCAGGAACATCCCATAGCCTAACTGATAGCAACTAAGCCAGCCACAAGCTGAGAGCTATAAAGGCAGCTTTTTCTCTTTCTAGTTTTAAATTCCTCCTCTGCCATTACTAGCTGTGTGATTTTAGGCGAGATAAATAACTTCGCAGTCAATCATCAGAAAAACGGGGATAATGATAATACCGCTTTCACAGGGTTATTTTGAAAGGTGAATGAACGGATACATGTAGAATGCCGAGAACACTACCTGGTACATAGTGCTTGGTTGAGCTGAAGTATCACAATAACAGTAATAATAATTTATAATACTCTTCATCACACACATTAATTTATGGATGAGTGTATTCAAGCACTCATACCCAGTATAGAAATATAATCCACCAAGTAGACAAAAATGCTCATGTCGCCAGAACATCTCTTTTGTTCAATGATAGAGGAACATGCATAGATTCTTACTGTTCAGTGTCATTTATGAAATACATTTGTTCATTGGACAATAAAAATATTTTCCTACAAACCTTTTCCTTTCTACTCTAAATCTATTCATTTAGTTACTCAAGAAATAAAATTCAGTCAATTTTTTTTTCTCCCTTTTTCCTTACCCTCCTATCTCTAATCTGTCAAAGTTTCACAGATTTAATCTCCTAAGTATATTTCTTTTCATTCCTCCCCACTGCCTTAGTCAAAGACCTCATAATTTCTTACCAGAATCGTTGGAATAATCCGATTGATCTTCCTACCACTGTATTTGCTCCTGTCCCTTGTTTTAACCAGATTATGAGTTAACTTTCTAACACAAAACATCCAATGACCTTTTCTTTGTCTACAGAATGAAAGCCCAAAATGCTTCGCATGGCACATGAGCCTTTTAAATCTTCATCCAGCTTTTATTTCTGTCCTCCCCTGCCACTTCTGAGTTTGATTCTGATTTTCTTTTCTACTCAACTGTTTTCTGCATTTTATTTTTTGTGCCACTTCAAATTATTTGGCAAAGAGCTCTGATAAAATGAATTCCAATGAATAAGATGATGTAAAAGGGATTTTATATGATATAAAAATCGAGAATAATGAAAAAATGAGAATAGTTCTTTATTGTGGGTATCTCAAGATAGAGATTCGATTATATAATCTAGTGCCATCTAGTGGTAAGTACTTTCAGTTTTCTCTACATAACCCACGGGGGAACTTCAAACGCAGTTTGACAGCCCTTTCCCTGCCTTACTGTCATTGCTCTGATCATTGGATCTTTGAAGATCGTACTTACCAAGGTTTTTTTGAAGTTCTAACATGTTCTGGTTTCATAAATGCTCTTAAATACTGTCATAACTTGCAACTCAAACAAAAGAGTCTAAAACTGGGGGTGGAATGCCATGTTCAAAGAATTACAGAAATTTTCAGGTATTATTAAATTAAAACCTCAGGAGTTCATTTTCCTGTTTTTCATTCTTTTGAGAACTAAAATTAACTCTATAGTTATCAGTGACTGAGGAATTCTTTTACTGTCCCTCACTCCCTCCCTTTCTCAAACAATGACTAAGATACTGCTAAATGTCAGGCTCTGTGTTAGGTATTCTTTGCCCTTATGAATTGAAGATGTCAGATAAGTAATGATAGCTGTTGGCTAATTGTTGCACTTTTTTCTAGGTTCTTGTTTAGTTGAGCAGTAGGGGATCAGCAGTGGTGTGCGCAATCACCTCTCCAAAGCGGGGGGGGGGGGGAACTTGACTTATAGGGGCGCCTGGGTGGCTCAGTGGGTTAAAGCCTCTGCCTTTGGCTCAGGTCATGATCCCAGGGTCCTGGGATCGGGCCCCACATCTGGCTCTCTGCTCAGCAGGGAGCCTGCTTCCCCTCCTTCTCTCTCTGCCTGCCTCTCTGCCTACTTGTGATCTCTGTTTGTCAAATAAGTAAATAATAAAATAAATACATCTTAAAAAAAAAAAAGAAAGAAAGGATGGTCTTCAACACCTGGTGCTGGAACAATTGGACATCCTTGTTTAAAAAAAAAAAACAACCCCCCCCCCAAATCCTTGACTTACAGCATTTACTAATTTTCATGATGTAAATGACCATGTTCCAACATGGTTGATTTTAAGGTACCAATGTGACATCACTAAACAGAGTTGGGAGGCGCCATTTACAATAGGCTGGTGGCGGTCCACCACTGGATAATGAATTAGGATCTGTACTCTACTATTCTGCCTCTTTCATTTGAAGTCACTCTCCCCTTGGCTTATCTTTATTAGTAAACCTGCACATATTTTCTGTTTCTAGACCTTTCTCACTGTTCAGTTTCTCCTGAAATAGCAGCCAGGTTACTAACGACCCCAGATGTCTTAGAATTCTCACTAGAGGTGAATCTTTCTCTGGCCTCAGGTAGCAGTGAGTTTTAGCTGTATATATAACCTATAAAGCATAGCCACATGCTTAAATAAAGAAGGAGTTTTATGTTTTCCTAAGATAAAAGCAAATCTGGAGATAGCCAGCTCAAGGATGGCACAACTGCTCAAGGAAATCAGCAGAGACCTCTGCTTTTTGTTGTTTGTTTTGTCCTGCCCTGCGAGCCACAGCGTGGAGTTCTGAAACTCACAGTTAAAAGAGATCTGTTGAGTTCAAGGAACAAGACCACATTCCAGTCAAGAAGGAGGAAGGGCAAAGCATTAAAGGTGAATGCCAGCTGACTCTGTCTCTTTTCATTAGGAATAAATAGCTTTGTAGAGCCTGTATCTAGTCAACTTCTGACTGTTACTGACCTGAACTCTGTCACATGACCACGCCTAGCCACAAAAGAGCTTGGCATATAAATATTTTGGACTAGGTACACTGTGGATCTAAATAAAATTAGGATTCTATTTGTAAGAAAGAAAAGAGATTTCGATATATTCGGCAGGCCACCAGCGGTGTCTGCCCCAGTCTGCTTTGCCTTTGGTCCTGGTTCAACCCTAGGAACTCTGTAAACCTGTCCTTTCGTACTGCTACCGCCTCAGCTTACAGTTTGAGCAAAGTGTATTTTGAACGCTAAATCATGAAGTCCTGTGTTCCATAGAATGGCTTTAACTTAACGCAGTTCTGGACTTAACTGGTAGGTAGGGTACCCTTCTTTCTTCCTCCTACGTTTGCTTCCATGTGGAGAGAGCTGCACTAGAATGTTCCTGGCTCCCTTTAACTCTCTGTTCCACTCTGCCTTGGGGAAAAGGAAGTAAGCACAAGTAGTACTTTCTCCTTTCTCTTTCTCTTGGGAACAAGCTGTGTAAGGGATAGCACACGTCTCTTCTGTTCCTGCCTTAAGTTTTATAGGGATACGCTTTAAAATAGTCTTACCCCAGTGTTGTCTGTGCCCAAATAGGTGTGTTTGTATGATTCTGGGGCTTGGTACTAGAAAATGCACTTGTACCTAGAGGTAGGCCAATTCTCCAAACTCAGTTTTACCGGTAATAGAAGTAATATTTCATACTCTGTTTACCTCTTATGTGTGAATTCGTTTGGAAGCTGGGGGTGGGGGATGGCTTAATGTGAATTACTTAAAAAAAGCAGCTTGTTGCTGTTGCTTGACACATGTTTGAGTGTGATTTGTTTGGATCACTCTGTCGCCTTAAATAGAACAAGTCTAATATCATAATTATCGTATGAAATTTAATATTAAGGATGCACTCTTATGATTTTTGATCTCAGGAAAGAGTTTGGTTTCATTAAATGACTATTTTTAGTGGAAAATGAGAAGGTTGGTGGGAATGCAAACTGGTGTAGTCACTCTGGGAAACAATATGGAGATTCCTCAGAAAGTTAAAAATACAATTACCCTACAATCCAGCAATTGCATTACTAGGTATTTACCCAAAGAATACAAAAATACTAATTCAAAGGGATATGTATATCCCGATGTTTATAGCAACATTATCTACAATAGCCAAATTATGGAAACAGCCCAAGTGTCCTTGGCTGATGAGTGGATAAAGAAAATGTGATACACACACATGCATGCACACAGTGGAATATCAGCCATTAAAAAAGAATGAAATCGTGGGGCACCTGGGTGGCTCAGTGGGTTAAAGCCTCTGCCATCGGCTCAGGTCGTGATCCCAGGGTCCTGGGATCGAGCCCCACATCGGGCTCTCTGCTCAGCAGGGAGCCTGCTTCCTCCTCTCCCTCTGCCTGTCTCTCTGCCTACTTGTGATCTCTGTCTGTCAAATAAATAAATAAAATATTTTTTTAAATAAAATCTTTTTAAAAAAAGATTTAATTAATTTATTTATTTGACAGAGATCACAAGTAGGCAGAGAGGCAGGTGGAGATGGTGGGGGTAAGCAGGCTCACTGCTGAGCAGAGAGCCTGATGTGGGGCTCAATCCCAGGACCCTGAGATCATGACCTGAGCTGAAGGCGGAGGCTTAACCCACTGAGCCACCCAGGTGCCCCAATAAATAAAATCTTAAAAAAAAAAAAGAATGAAATCTTGCCATTTGCAACAACATGGATGGAGCTAGATAGTATTATGCTAAGAAAAGTAAGTCGAAAGAAAATACTGTATGATTTCACTCATATGTAGAATTTAAGAAACAAAGCAAATGAGCAAAGATGAAAAAAAGAGAGAGGCAAACCAAGAAACAGACTCTTAACTCTAAAGAACAAACTGATGGTTACTAGAGGAGAGAGAGTTAGGGGGTTGGGGATTAAGGAGCACACTTGCTGTATGAGCACCTGCTGGGTGATGTATGGAATTATTGAATCATTATATCATACACTTGCAACTAATATTACACTGTTTGTTAAATAACTGGAATTTAAATAAAAACATAAAAAATGGGAAACACTTTCAAGAAATTATGTGACTGCAAGAAACCAGAAGGTCCCAGTGTGTTTACTTTTCCCAAAAGAAAAAAACCAGTTTCCATAGAAATGGAGCTCATAGGCATCATGACAGCTGATGAGAAAGTAACATAAAGGCTTTAGATTGTGTACCATGGATTCTATGTCAGCTAGAAGATTTCAGTTGCAAATAATAGAAAATTCAGCTGAGCCTGGCTTAAAGAAATGAAGGGGATTTCTTGGTTTACCTGATTAAAAACTCCAGAGGTAAATGTTACTGCCGTTGGGATTGATCTTGAATTTGAGTTCACATGACTCAAGACCTAATTTCTTTCTATTTTTAACTGTCACTAGGTGTCACTCAGTCTTTATGACTTCATTTTAGGAAGATTTCCCCCAACTCGTGAGCCTACATTGATTTCAGTAGCTCTGAGAGTTACAGGAAGCCTCAATCATAAAACGGGAGTCTGTCTCAGTACTGTCCGACAAATCTTTGTAAGTCGCTCTGATTGGACCCGCCCAGGGCATTGTGCTGGTCATGAATGGGGATGGTACATGCAGGGATGATGCCTGCTAATCTAGGTGCACCCCTTGGTCAAGTGAGGCCATTTCGATCCAAACCACAAAGCTGAGAGTGGAGGAGACATTCCTTCCCTCCCATGAAAGAAGAGAAATCAGCGACAGACGGCCAGCAACAGATATTCCTTATAGTTGTTTCCAGAATACATGTCCTATTTTCTTCATGGAGAAGATTTTTAGTAACCCCCCAAATTCTCCCATTTTTCACTTTTTACCTAACGTATTTTTAGAGGCGAGGCATAAATTAAAGTTAAAAGAAATAATCTCGCTATGTGGTATTACTTTCCATCCGTTACTTTAAAATTGCTAAAGGAACTTTGGCATAAAAGTGGCAAAATGCGTAATTTATCTGGAGGCATTTATATTTAAAAACATGTCCACATTGAAAAGAAAGTCCTAACTCCAGCGTCTGATCTGATGACTCATCATCCTCATGGTTTCCGACATGCCTCTTAAATAATATCCCTCTTCCAGTTTGGTATCTAAAAGAGAACATCGTGTTTTAAATATTATGAAACCACACAGAGGCACTTGTTAAAACCTACCAGCCTTCTTTCACAAAGCTTAGCTCTAGCAGTGGCTCCCATCACGTTCCGCCTCACGTGATTTGGGGTTGAACTCCAGTAAGCATCAAACTTTTTTGGGGGGGGGTGGTGTGGAGTGACTAGCTGTAACACAACACTGGCAGGGGAAATTGGTAGAGGAGTGTGGGACATTTGTAGAGGAATGTGGAGATAAGCTGGTAAGAGACTAAAAGATTTACTGAAGGGAGAACTACTTCAAGGAAAGAATTATTAAAAAAGAGGATGTCTTATGGAATGCTCTTTGGGGAGCCATGTTATCTTCTTCAACTCCTCAGTCCCCCTTCCTTAAAATTTCCATTCTTTTTTAATATGTTTATGGTGTCGATTTACAGGTTTGGGGCAAACTTTCTCAGACTGGTAATGGAGTGAAAACAGTGGTACTATGAGATATAATTGTTTAGTACTTTCAGCCACTTTTGAAGACAATCTACTAAAGATCCCATTTCATAGTACATCACTTAAAGTCTTAAAGTGTTAAGGAATTAAGAGTACCTATCTTCCAGAGAATACACTGCCTATGTAAACAGTGGGGCTGATTGATGCATCATTTAGAGCAATGCAATATTGCTGTAGAGGGCCAAGGAACTCCAACAGATCATGCCAGCATGCAGGAGTTAGGTGCTGTTTTCTCTGAGAAAGAACATTCTGTTAACGGGAAGATAAATCAGGTTTCTTTCATTGGTTTAACAGTCAGATCTGAAGGTGAAGATCATGCACAAATAATTTGTGCCTGTTCCTTTAGCTTTGTGTCAAGATAACAAGCTGTGTGTGTCTACTTATTGGCACACGAACACCCAGGAATTGAACCGGAAAACTTCTGTAACCTCAAATACTGGTATAATAATGGCTCCCACATTTACATAAAATGTGTTTTGTATTTTTGTCTTTGTTTTTATTTTGTCATGGTGGTTGCTCTAGACAGTACTGTAGTATTGAGTTGGTTATCATCAGTTCTCTTCCAAGAAAAATCTTGTTTGGCAAGAGCTTCCTTTGTACCTGTCACTCTAAAATAATTTGAGTGAGTGGTTTTCTCATGCAGGTTGGTGGCAGGCTACTTGACAGAACGGTAGCTCTGGATTTTAAGGATTCTTTCTGTTCTGCTCTCAAGAAGTAGCCTGTTGGTTGACTCCTCACCTCTCCCTATCTGCCTATCCCTGTAGTTTTCTCTGCATTTCTGAAAACGTCACTTAAATTCTCAGATCGCACTTACAGATCAACAGAATTGCACAGAAAGAATTCAGTAGCTGGGAGAGTGAAGGGGTGGATATTCTTAAAATTCACCCGTCGAAGGCACATCTTTTACTTTTTCCCTTGGGGGTGGTATTTTGGGTAATTTGTGAGTTTATTTTTTAAGGTAAAATACAAAAAAGGGAAACAAGTAGTGTGAGTTTTGGATAACCCTTTTACATTTCTATCATAAGTAGTTTGGTCAAATAGGTCAAATGACATATTTTTTTAAAGATTTTATTTATTTGTTTGACAGAAAGAGAAAGAGATCACAAGTAGACAGAGCAGCCGGCAGAGAGAGAAGGGGAAGCAGGCTCCCCACTGAGCAGAGAGCCTGATGCGGGGCTCGATCCCAGGACCTTGGGATCATGACCTGAGCCAAATACAGAGACTTAACCCACTGAGCCACCCAGGTGCCCCAGTGATATTTATTTTTATCATAGTGTAAAAGTACCTTGCTTATGTAGCTTTATTTGTTTATTCAGTAAAAGTTTATTGAGTATCTACTAGGTGCCAGGTATTTGGCGATCGAGTGACCTCGAGCAGTGATCCCTCCCTCCAACCTGCGAAATGTACATAATAGGAAATAGTAAACATGACAAATAAAACATATACCATAATTACAAGGTAATACATGTTATGAAAAGGATTTTAAAAAATTAAGTGGGCTTAGGGGATTGGGATTGGGAATGCAGAGACTGGAGACAAATCAAGGTATTAAATAGAGTGGTTAGGGGAGGCCTCCTTGAGAAAATGAGATATGAGGGATGAATAAAGAAGGTCTCTACTGACAAAGACCAGAGGGTGTGTGCTGATCCATGGAGGAGCAACATTCCAGGTCGAGGGAGCTACCAGAATGATGGTTCCAAAGTGAGAAAATTCAGAGAAGCCATGGTGGCTGGATCTGAGTGAGCCGGCAGGGACCGGTAGAGAGTGATGGGTGCCAGATCCCTTAGGCCTTGTCAGCAAAATGGGGAATTACTGATGGGTTTCAAGCATATCTGACTTACTTTCTTGCTGCTGTGTTGATGCTGAAGTGAAGGGGGGCAGCGTAGAAGCAGAGAGACCCATCAGGAAGTTTTTACAGCGATTCCCATGAGAAATGGTGGCAGGTTCTTCAGGCGTGGGCCAGAGGAGGCGGTGAGATGGGGAGAAGTGTTTGGGTTCTGGATCTCTTTTGAAGGTAGATCCTATAGAATTTCCTCATCAATGGGTCAAGCCGTTGGGAGGAAAGAATTACCATGAACTGTGATGGAAGGCGCTGCTTCTCCTTATACCTGCTTATCTCTATTTCCTGTATTTTAAAACACTGTGTGATTCTTTTTCCCAATAAGGAAATACTTAGGATGAAAATTAATTACATGCGTGTTTGGTTTGCACATGAGCAGCATCTATTTTTTAATCTGAGATATATTTCTAGATGTGTTTGCTTCCTTTTATAGGAAGAGATTTCTCTTCTCTGAGTAACTGTAGTTGTAAGCCCCAATCCCAAAATCCCTAAGTTGTTTTTTTGGAACAAGTAGAAAAAGGAGAGAATGCAATAGGTGTATTAAACCAATAATTGCTGTTCAGTTAAAGAACTGTAGTATTAAAATAATATAAAGGTTTTAGGGGAGAACGGGATAAAACGACTCTGGGGGCTTTCACTGATGATTATGCGAGGGAGTTGTTAGCAAAATATATCTATACCTTTTTCTTCTATTTCTTGCTCATTTTCTTCTTTGTATGGTTTTGTTTTCAATGAATATCACAAGATTGTTTCTAAGGCTGTCATAAACTCAGAGCACCTTAAAAAAGGGGAATAAAATCACTAGTTTGAAATTGTCTTCTGGTATAGAATGGTTCCTAGTCTTTGTAGGTTTTTTTTTTTGTTTTGTTTTTTGTTTTGACATGGCTGTTTTGGGAGGGATAGTGGCAAGAGGAGAGTGGCACGATGGGTTATTATAAGGGAGCATCATTTGTACACCATTTTCCAGAGATTTGAATATCTTCATCCTTAAAATATAAGTTGAAAATATTGTCATGAATGAAATAAAAAATTAAACCGGTATCTGATTTGTAGAATCTTTACTTTGTACTTCCGAAGTCAATGGATACCGAAATTATAAATATTTTCATGAAAACCTTTTAAATCCCAAATTGAGTTCTCATAAATTTGAATGCATGGGAAGTACTTACCCAAAGAAATTTTAAAAATACAGAAGTAAAGTGTTAAAAATGGGGGGAAAAGCCCTAAAAGCAAAATATACCTCTCAAAGGGTAGGGAGGAAGAGGAAATTGGAGACCTAGAAAGATCGATAAAGAGTAAACATATTAGGAATGACATGAACGAAGGTCTGAGACGGGCAAGTAAGAGGAGCAGTAAACAAGGTTAACGGCGGAGGAGAGGACTGGCCGCGGAGTGTGCGCTAATTTGGGACAATGCTGCCAAGAAAAGTCACGGACGTGGGAAAAGTGAATGGAAGGGAAAATAAAGAGGAAGCTTAGCTATGATAATATCAACTGTAATCCCGTGTCTGAAATTTTCTGGACTAACCAGCTTGGAAGAATCAAAGTATTTTGGCAAATCTTTTTTGTTTGTTTGTTTGTTTTGTTTTCCAGTTTGATATTAACTATGGGGTCTAAATGGTTGAATTTTGTCCTTGGTTAGCATTCCTATGAAAATGAGTGCTCTTGAATTTTATTGTCTATACTATTTCTTCTTTTTTTTTTTTTTTGAGTGACTGAGTAGAGGCATTGAGAGATCAAGTGATGAAGTGAACAAAACTTGATTGAAATTCAGTGTCTAATGAATTTCTTAGTTCATAGAACACACTATTTTTTTTAAGATTTTATTTATTAATTTGACAGAGAGAGAGAGACAGTGAGAAGGAAATATAAGCAGGCTTCCCGTGGAGAGAGAGAAGCAGGCTTCCCGTGGAGCAGGGAACCTGATGTGGGGCTCGATCCCAGGATGCTGGGATCATGACCTGAGCCGAAGGCAGATGGTTAACGACTGAGCCACCCAGGCGCCCCTAGAACACACTATTTTTTGTTACATTTCTATGGAAACTCGTATTTCCTGTCCCGTTAACACCTCTGGGGAAGCATGCTCTTTTTAGTGAAGATTAAGACACTTACTGAATAATTGAAAAAAAATTACAGAATAGACCTGCTACACTATCAACAACGTTTATTGTCACTATACATTTTATAGTGAAAGCAGCGCAGTGGATACCAGTGGCAAACACAGGGAATTCTGCTATTATAGTAATACTGTAATTCATGTAGGAGAACATAGTTTACAAATTTCTCAGTCTGTCCGTTTTAAGTATAGTGCCCGGAAATGCCGTGGATGTAGGATGCATTTGGTATTCAGTATTGTGAGGCACTAATCAGCTAAGTACCATAATCCTCCTTACAGGGTACATTCTTACTTGACCTGGAGCTATATCCAGCCACGTAGCAACAGCATTAAAGAATAACCTTTTTCTTAACAGGCCCATCACTACAGGATTTTATGACTCCGTCCATGAACGAGTGTTTTACATGTAAATTTTTAATATTTCAGTTTTGAAATAAAGTGGTCGTAAGCAAGTAGAGAATTTCAAATCAACTGATTAAGGATGGATCCTATGATTTTGCTAGAGCTAGAAGGATTAAATGAAAGCACTGCCTGGCACAGTGTTGATGTATTTTTGTCAACATGATGCTTCATGCTCGACAGATGTGCATTGGTTGAGCAAAAGGTAAAACTATAAAAATGTGTTAGATATTGTGATATGTAAAAAAAAGATTGGTCTTTTTTGGTGTGTTTTTTTGTGAATATAAAGGGTTTGATTTGTTAGAAGCTTTTTGTAGGAATTCTAGGCATGGGATCTATATATTTCATATTTTACAGACTCCTGTATTTCTGTTAAATCCTGGATTTAATGTGTCTTAATTGCTTTGTATTTCAGAATTTGATTATGATGTTATTTTTAATCTATATGGTTAGAATTGTGTCATTGAATTAGTGAAGTATCATTTTAATTTATTAAGCAATAAACGTGCTTCACAAAGCTTTTAAAAAGATGGAGGTTCTTTCTGGATTATTGATTCTTCAAATATCATTTCTATTATTTATAAGTGATGGTCATTTAATGATCTCTGCTAATAAAGATTACGATTATGGGCTTTTCTTATAGGTAGTGCTTAATTGAACTGCATAAAATTTGAATTTGCAGAAATGAGTAATCTTCAAATTCTTCACTTTCAATATCATGATTCTTAAAAATTATATAGGTCTTAAGAGTTAAAAGAACATAAATGTGAAAGCTTAAAATTTCCCTGAAACCTTTCAGTATCCTTATAAATGTTTTCAAACGTTTTATACTAGATTATGTTTTCAGAGACTTGATGATTATTTTGTAGTATATATAGTCAGTATTGTCGGTGGTATAATAACACAAAACACATAGCATGGTAAAAGTTGTAAATATTAAAATGGCAACTACGGTAAAAACACGATGAATTCTTATACAGCACGTAAATTGAGCCTGCCTTTGGGAAACTGTTGAAAATGACTTCAATTGGAAAAGAGTCTTTTTATTTGGAGTTTTTCTATCAGTCAGTCTGATTTTTAGACATGGAACTTTAAATAGACTAAGGGGTAGAGTTTTTTGCTCAAACTATTATGCTAATCAGAATACCATTTATAATGGAGTGTTAGGTGCAAATGTACAGCTAGAATATTTAGAAATAAATTGACTAGTCCATATGACTAAAAAAATGATAAGCAATGAATAGAAATGCTACTGATTAAGATACATTTACAATATTTCTGTGTGTGATTTTCTATAAACTGGTTCTGGTTAAGACCCCTCCAATATGGGAAAAGAGAAAATAATTGTAACAACCTAGATTTCCATAAAAAGAGGTAAGATGAACAGATATGAGGCCAATATAAAGTGAATATATATATGCTGATATTGTTATATCAGAAATAGGGATTGACTGATGCATAGGAGTAAAAAGTAAGGAACTACATAACGTCACAAATACATTTTATTCTAAAGAAAGGCATAATTTTGGACTCTGCCTCTTATTTTCTCAGTGTCTTTGAAGGAGTAAGTGAAATATAACATCTGAGATGAAATGCTCCATTCTTCTGAATTATAACTTATGGGTAAAATACTATTAAGTGCTTTATGATTTCTTCGAGAATTGTACAATTTATCATTCAGTTCTTTACCATTTAAATGTTTTCCACCTAATAATAATAAAAAATGCCAAGACTTGCTTACAGAGGGCAGTAGGAAAGGTAGAGATTAGAGATATAGTACTCGAATCTTCATGGGTTTTCTCCAGGTCCTGAAAAAAATATAGTGTCTAAAAACATAGAAGTTTTAATTTTAAGGAGAGTATATATTAAATAATTCATGATCTAGTTGGCAAAATTATTGGACAGAATATTTTATTTTATTTTATTTTTTAAAGATTTTATTTATTTACTTGTCAGAGAGAGAGAGAGAGGGAGAGAGAGTGAGCGAGCACAAGCAGACAGAGTGGCAGGCAGAGGCAGAGGGAGAAGCAGGCTCCCTGCCGAGCAAGGAGCCCGATGTGGGACTCGATCCCAGGACGCTGGGATCATGACCTGAGCTGAAGGCAGCCGCTTAACCAACTGAGCCACCCAGGTGTCCCAGGACAGAATATTTTAATATTTTGGAGTAAATGAGAGCAGATTCTTCGTTGTTTGATAAGATTGGTCATAGAATAAAATCTTGCCTTGCTCCTAGCATAGCTTTAATGTACTACCTTAAAATGTATTTTTAAAAACTTTATTCCATGTTAAGTAACAGTGACAATAGTTATCCCAATTTCAGAAATCATGAGCACTATTCTATTTTTACTTAAATCCAGTAGAAATCAGCATCTACAGTATGATTCACAGGCTTCAGGCAAATTTCATAATCTGTAGAACAACGTGATTGCTGGATTTAATACTGAATTCAGTTTTTCTAAGGTATGATTTTTAAAAAGCACTTAGATGACTTGCTAAATGCTAATTAATAATAGACTTTCTTTTGGAACTGAATTCTATGATAAATATTCTTTTTTTTAAATCAGTGAAATAAAATATATTTCCTATATTGTAGAGGCTCACCATATTCACTTTATTTATAACCTACTTTCTAAAATTTACATTACTTCCTCAGGGATAGAAGTGTTTCTTTTCTTGCCCCTGCCTCTGTCCCATGATGACAAGTGTGATGTCAAATATATTACTAGAAATTCTTAATTTACAAAGAGATTTTGTTCTAAATGTTTAGTTGTAAAGTGATTGATACTCTAAATATATTTTGCCAAAGAAATCATTTTATAAGCAATTGTTGGATTTTGAAGCCCAACAACGAAAGTCAAATTAACATGTAATGTCCACTATTACTAAAAGCAAGTCCTTCCTTTTACCCACAGTGGGTGTTATTACTGCCGAGGGAACACTAGGGGAAAGAGAAGAATGACTATTTTAGCACATCATTGGGTTTGAGTATAGAAGAACAGAACATATCTTGAAAAGTAGAGATAACCTAAGGGAGAATTAATCAGTTCTTTAATTCAACAGATGTTTTTCAAGCACCTCCTCTGTGCCACTTACACAGATTCAGGATGCTGTTCCCCACGAACCTTAAGGTCTGAGAGTGTTGTTGACATACCTGGATAGAAACGGATACGATTACCTAGGGAAGAGGTACAGTGAGGAGGAAGGCCGTTGTTAGGTTGAACTGTCTTCAAAAGGTCCAATTTCTGCCTTAATATTTTCTGAAATTTTTTACTTTCTTGCAATCACAATTAGGGTCATTACAATTCACTTAAACAATGAGAGAATGGTCAAGATGGGTGAAGGCAGGTGGGAGATACAGATTTCTGGTTACAGAATGACGAAGTCACAGGAATAAAAAGCACAGCGTAGGGAATGTAGTCAACCATACTCAGATAAAAAAAGAAGAGTTTTAAAAAGAAATGAAGTTTAACAAATAGTTTTCTTATGTACCATATAAATCTGAGAAGCCCTAGAATCTTGCTCTTGGAAGTTTCAATTTCTAGAATTTAAATTTGGTTAATGAATAACCTGTATTTTTAGAGACCAATACATTTGTTAACTTAGATCGGAAAAAAGTAACATAACGAAAATGTATTTGAATTCCTAACATAAAGTCTGCATCTAATGGAGGTTAGATGGTCAGTTTAGAAGAACCGATAGAGGGTGCCTGGGTGGCTCAGTCCATTAAGTGTCTGCCACAGATCAGGTCATGGTCCCAGGGTTCTGGGATTGAGCCCCACGTTGGACTCCCTGCTCGGGTGGAGTCTGCTTCCCCCTTCCTTCTTCCTCTTCCATCCGGCTCATGCTTGCACTCAATCTCTCTCTCTCTCTCTCTCAAATAAATAAGTAAGTACATCTTTTTTTAAAAAAGCTTGAAAAAAGAACTGATGTAAATGTCTATTTTTTAGAGTTCCCTAGTGAAATTCTCATTTATCTCATTTTTAAAAATATAGCGAGTAGATATAAGTAGCCAGTTAATGAGATGTGACTATGTTGAAAATTGGCACCAGTCAGTTATTTATATCTTGCCAAAACTATTATTTTTTTGCTATCCTTAAAGCTTTCATTTAGGCATATTAACTTAGTGAAGTTATGGTGTCAGTATTATAAGATCATAGCTTAACCAACTGAGCCACTCAGATGCCCCACATTTCCTTATTCCTAATCTAGATTATAATATATAGCATTTAGTTCTTGCCCAATACGTATTTGTTAAAATAATATATGAGTTAATGTATATAATCTATGTTTCTCACTCTAAAATATAGACTCTCAAAGGTTAACTGGCCATCTAGGTTCAAGTAACTGGCTAATATCCCAGGTGGGACTAAGAAACCCAGGTCCCTTGATTCTGTTCTTCCTTTATGATAATCGCCACCACGCCGAAGTATTTTTTCCTTTAGTCACATGTATAAAAAAATGACAAAAAAGTAAAATGAGTTATGCATAACAGATACCCCTAAAGGATATCATGTGGGTCAATACTATAAAATTTATTTTGAGCGCTCTGTTTTAATTGTATATTTTAAAATATAGGAGTCTGTGGCTTTATGTGACAATTGTAACTGTAAAGAGTTGTTTTTAAGTCCTAAATGTTTTTTAGGCAGACGTAGGATATAAATGTAAAAAAAGAAATGACATCCACTTGCCTAATCATAAAATGGACTAGTTCCTTCATTTTCTGTAATACTATCCCTTTAGGGTTCGAGGCTAGGATGTCCCCTGGCTGGGCACTTGTGTGACACTGGAAGGCGGAAGAGTCGCAGAAACCCTTATTGTTTAGCCGCCGCTGTTGGCAGGCGCTTGGGTGTAAACATCTCAGTGGCTCCTGGTGAGCTCCTCCTACTTAATGGACCACCTAATGCTATGGGCAGCAGAGATAACTGGTGGCAGATTCCCATAGACTCTTGAGCTTCATAGCGGCTCCCTAAAGAACATCTTGAGAACCCTTGTGTTTGGTTCTTCAGGCTGAGAATGGCAACATCAGCTTCTCTGGACTTCATGGCTGGTGCAGTTGTGTAGCTCTTGATCACTGTGTTCAAACCCTTACTCCCTGGAAAACCTAGAGTGACTTTTGTTTTTATTAATAAATCTTGATTGATACATTCACAGGCTGTGTTTCAGATATGGGAGAAAGAGATTTGGTGACACGGGAGACGAGAGGGGAATGATACTGTTGCTGGGTTGGCTCATTCCATGTGTAGCCTTTCTCCGTTCTTGCTTTTACTCCCCCTTCCCCCATAATGATAATAACATCTAAGAAATTCACAACTGAGCTATCTAAAGTTGGTCATCTTTTTTTTTTTTTAAGATTTTATTTATTTATTTGACAGACAGAGATCACAAGTAGGCAGAGAGGTAGGCAGAGAGAGAGAGGAGGAAGCAGGCTCCCTGCTGAGCAGAGAGCCCGATGCTGGGCTCGATCCCAGGACCCTGAGATCATGACCTGAGCCGAAGGCAGAGGCTTTAACCCACTGAGTCACCCAGGCGCCCCTAGAGTTGGTCATCTTTAACTTCAACTGACCTCACTTTTTATTATCTCCTCTTCATATTGTCCTGGCAAAAATCCCTGCAACAGATATTCTGAATTTCTGTCATCTTTAGGATTCTGGTCTCACTGCTTTTCATGGCTAGTGGTTGACTATCTGGGTTCATACCAGAGAAGAAGACAGTGTGAATATTTTGTTGACAAAGAGTAATATGTATGATTACAAGGTCTGCTATGTTGTACAGTGTTAGGGGGCAGCTCGAGAACTCAGTATATGGTCTCTTCCTCTGAAACTATAAGGAAGTATGAGGGGTCAGATGTAAAGACAAAGAAGAGAAGTGTCATTGAGCTGGCCTTAATCTCAATGAAGATAGAATAAAAATAGCAGTCCCTTCGGACATCTTCAAAGACTTTTTTTGAATGTGTGATGAATAAGTCATTATTGTTGTTATTGATTTAAATTGCTTATCTCAAGTTAGAGTAGTAAAGAAGGATTGGAGGCATAATGATTAGGTGGAGATTTAGATGAACCAATATTGGGAGTGATCTAGGTAGCTGATGAGTGAAAAATGATTTTTTAAAAAGATTTTGTTCATTTATTAGAGAGAGAGAGAGCGAGAGAGTGGGGGCAGGAACAGAAGGAGAAGGATAAGCAGACTGGGCCTAGCACTAAGTCAGACACTGGGGCTTGATCCCACAACCCCAAGATCATGACCTGAGCTGAAATCAAGCATCAGATGCTTAACTGACTGAGCCACCCATAGACCCCTGTGAAGAATGATTTACGAGCCAGCATTTAGGGGTGCCCTGCGTTGGGCTCCTTGCTCACCGCAGAGTCTGCTTGTTTCTCTCCCTCTACCCCTCCCCCTGCTCATTCCTTCTGTCTCTGTCCCCCTCTATCAAATAGATAAATAAAATCTTTAAAAAAAAAGAGCCAGCATTTAATTTTAGTCAGAAAAATATTCAGCTCTTGAACCAAATCAGTTTGGCTTCAGCATGTTTTCAAGTGACTTCATATCAAGGTGTCAGGAATAGAGTCAGGTGGAATTTTTCAAAGCTTCGGAATAGCAGTTGGGAGATTGTCGAAGTGTTTTGAGCCAAGCAAAGAGATTAGAGTCTAAGCCCATTTTGCTGCAGCAGAGTATGATGCTGACTATCTTATTTCAGGGCGTAAGTATATTCTGTATGTAGTATGACAGGCATTAAAAAACCATATCAAAAATACCTTTTAAATTTCCTATTTGAACTGAATAAGGTGAATACCTGTAAGACTTTGGCTATGGCATGACTTCAAAGGAGTTTTTTTATTTTTATTTTTATTTTAAAGATTTTATTTATTATTTATTTGACAGACAGAGATCACAAGTAGGCAGAGAGGCAGGCAGAGACAGAGGAAGGGAAGCAGGCTTTCCGCTGAGCAAAGAGCCCGATGCGGGCTTGATCCCAGGGATCCTGGGATCATGACCTGAGCCGAAGGCAGAGGCTTTAGCCCACTGAGCCACCCAGGTGCCCCGAGTTTTTTTTTTTTTTAAAGCAAAATAACTATTTGAATTTAATTCATCAACTCACCAGTGAATGAATGAATGAAATGTTGCGTTGTTTAGACATCGCTCTTCTCATCGTTCTTTTCCTTTGCTTACTTAGGACACGAAGTCCCTCTGTATCCCGAGATCAGAATAGAAGATACGACCAAAGAGAAGAAAGAGAAGAATATTCACAGTATGCTACTTCAGATAACGCCATGCCTAGGTCTCCATCAGATTATGCTGATAGGAGGTCTCAGCGTGAACCTCAGTTTTATGAAGAGTCTGACCATATAAATTACAGGGACTCCAACAGGAGAAGTCACAGGCATTCCAAAGAATACATTGTAGATGATGAGGATGTGGAGAGCAGAGATGAATATGAAAGGCAGCGGAGAGAGGAGGAATACCAGGCACGCTATCGAAGTGACCCGAATTTGGCCCGTTATCCAGTAAAGCCACAGCCCTATGAAGAACAAATGCGTATTCATGCGGAAGTGTCCAGAGCAAGGCATGAGAGAAGGCATAGTGATGTTTCTTTGGCAAATGCTGAACTGGAAGATTCTAGGATTTCTATGCTGAGGATGGAACGGCCATCAAGGCAAAGATCTATATCTGAACGTAGAGCTGCCATGGAAAATCAGCGATCTTACTCAATGGAAAGAACTCGAGAGGCTCAGGGACCAAGTTCTTATCCACAAAGGACCACAAACCATAGTCCTCCCACCCCCCGGAGGAGTCCAATACCCATTGATAGACCAGACATGAGACGTACTGACTCACTGAGGAAACAACACCACTTAGATCCTAGCTCTGCTGTGAGGAAAACAAAACGGGAAAAAATGGAAACAATGTTAAGGAATGATTCTCTCAGTTCCGACCAGTCAGAGTCAGTGAGACCTCCACCACCAAAGCCTCATAAATCAAAGAAAGGAGGTAAAATGCGCCAGGTTTCATTGAGCAGTTCAGAGGAGGAATTAGCTTCCACACCTGAATACACAAGTTGTGATGACGTTGAGATTGAAAGTGAGAGTGTAAGTGAGAAAGGTAAGTACCGTCTTCTAATCGCACTTTCCCTGTAGTTAATTCCCTGGGGGTTTTCTTTTTAGGTTGTATTTGTGGTAAACATTTAATAGTTAGATATTACTACCTTTATTTTAAAAGTTTCTTAATGGTGCCAGTGATGTGAAGAAAGTTTCAAGTTTTAAAAAGTAAATATCTTCTGTTGTTCATGTGGCGGAGAAGTCTACTGATTTTTTTAAAAAAAACTTTTGCACTTTGTTTATGAAAATTTTCCTACATCACTTCATGGTGTGTTAAAAAATACCTATTAGCTATAGTTGTAAAATAACATTTTGTGTGTGTTTCCTTTTACAAATAGCAATGTGTTTACTTTAGAATATCTGAAAAATTCTTCAAAGTGTAAAGAATGAAATCCAAACTATCCATAACTTTTTCTCTGAAGTATAACCATTGTTAACATTTTGTTGTATTTTCTTCTCTTTTTCCTATGCATGTGTATTTCACATATGGATAAAATTGGTATCATGCTATACATAATTTGTATTCTGATTTTTTAAAATTGATATCATATCATTAACTTTTTCCCAAGCCATTAGATGTTCCTCAGAAATACGTTTTTAAAATGGCTGCACTAATAGTCTATCATATGGAATTACCACAAACTATTCCTCTCTTTGGGGGTATTTCAGTTGCTTCCAGTTGTGAGCACAAATAATGTTCTAACGGTTATCTTTACATAAGAATTTTTGCCTGATCCCTGAGTATTTCACAAATATATATTCATGCTCCGATTCTTATAAGCTCTTGGTTCAGAATACCAACTTGCTTCCCAGGATGGTTATAACACTCTATACTCTTGACAGAAGTTAAATTTTCAGTCTCAAAGCACCAAATCTTTGCAGTTGAATAGGCCACAGAAAGGCTATCTCTTTGTCATTTTAATTTGAATTTGATCGTGCAGTTGAATGTTTTGTATTTTATTGGTGTTTGATATCTCTATGAATTACGGGTTGATTCCTGTTATTTCTTCTGCCCATGTTCCTATTGGGTATCAATTAGTTTTTCTCTTACTGATTTGTAAGAACTTTTTATACGGCTAGAATTTTTACCCATTTAATGGTCATCTGTTTCAAATATATTTCCCATATTGATGTTTATCTACTAATTTTCTGGGGTCACTTGGAAATACTGAATTTAATAGAGGTGTCTTTGCGTCTTTGGTGATTTTTTTCCCTTTTTTTAATCCATAGAAACTCTTTATTCATCCCCAAGGCAGTTAAATATTCAGCTGTGTATTTTCTCATGTGTTTTTATTACTTTTGACCTTTAACTTTTTAATCTTTCTGTGATTTATTTTGGAATTTGCCAAAATATACCAGATATGTGAGGATCTAACACGAATCCCCTGCTCGCCACACACACAATTTTCTGACACCATTTGATGAATAATTGACTTCTTCATAGCAATCAACAGGAATCAATAAAGGAATTCAAGAAGACAGCTAGATAGGAAATTAATATGGAATCATTTTGTGCTGTACCAAAAATAGTTAGAGAAGTGAATGAAAAGCAGTTCCCATTCTGAGCTAAAAACAGAAAATGTGACTTAAAAATAACTAATAAGAAAGGAGGGGGGCCTACATGAAAAAAGCTATAAAGCTTACTGAGTAACAGGAAGGAAGGTAGTCACTGAGTGAGTAGATATTCATCATGTTCCTGATTGGGAAGGCTAAATATTGTAAAGGTGCATGTTCTTTTCAAACAATGTCTTGGGGTTAAGGCCATTCTAGGCACCAATCGGTGCCTATATTTTATTTCTACAAGTTAATCTGGAAGGTGTACAGAGAAAAAACTTAACTCTTTTTTGCCCCCTATGCCTGTTAGGGTCATTGGGGCGGGGGACTGACACAAGACAGAGTAACAAAAGGAAAACTAATTTATTAT
This sequence comes from Martes martes, assembly GCF_963455335.1. Taxonomy (NCBI): domain Eukaryota; kingdom Metazoa; phylum Chordata; class Mammalia; order Carnivora; family Mustelidae; genus Martes; species Martes martes. The sequence continues at coordinate 33,721,853 of NC_137891.1, read as the reverse complement.
CCTGTGCATTGTGTATATATGCGGGAGCTTTCGGCTACCTGAAACTTACGGGGGTGGTTAGAGTTTGTGCTTATAAAGTCTCTTTGCAAAAGAACAGTAGATTTCTAGAGAGATGACAAGACAAAGAAAAAGGACTGTGAGTTTCTAGGGTAGCAAATCATGGGAAGGTGAGTATATAAGGGAACTAATGGAAGGTAAGGGTTAGGTGGTAAAGTCTGTTACATAGACTTCTCCAGAGCCATCTCTTGCCTGCTAAAGAGCACTTAACTTCTGTCCTTGCTGATAGAGGGCAGGGGGGAGGGGCACTTTTACAATCTATATCCTGCTTTTAGGCAAAGAGTGGGGAGGGCAGGCACCTTCTGCTGAAAATAATCCTTCTACCAAAATAGCATATTAAAACAAATAAATGATAAGAACATAGAAAATGCCACAAACCAAAGGAGAAGAGATCCGTTATTCAACAAATGGGCTTAGGGAAGATTCATATACTGTGAAAAAAGAAAACCAAGTTAGAGCCTCATTTCATAGAAGTTGCATTGAGATTATAAATAATAAAATAGAAAGGTCTAGAAGGAGAAACTCTGGATCTTAATTTTATCCTGGGACATGTAGAAAGTTTATTTCCCAGAAACTGTAATACTTTGTTAAGTATCATTAATAATTTTTAATTCAGTTGTTTTCCATAGTTGTCTGAGTATATCATAATACTACAAAGTGAGAAAAAGATAGCTTGGTTATCCTTAGTGGCTTAATTTAGATTCTCTTACATACTTCTTTTATTCTTTGCTAAAGGAATGCCCTCAGTTTTACCACTTAAAGATGTAAAAAGTAAGCACACAAAAATTTCACATAAATAAAAAGCTATACATGAGTTGATTTAAAATCTTACATATTGCTACTTAACAGAACTTAAAACATTTATCAGATACGGAAAGGAACTTGATGTCGCTTATATCTGTATCCTCCCTGTCTTGAACTCCTAGTAGACACTTACAAGAAGTAAGACACTAATAACTCCTAGTAGACACTCAGGAGAAGATTGTTGTCCTTCTCATCTGCTAATAATCTGCATCATGGGGTATGGTTTCTGCAGTCATAATTTACTTCTACTATGGAAGAAGAAATTTAACTAAAACAACCTTTCCCTGTTGAGTGTTACCCCCAGTAGCAGTATTCAGTGAGATATGGTTAGAGCTGTTGAGAGACTGGGACAGAAATTAAATTTGATCATATCTTGCCTTTTCATCATGAGAGAAGCATTTTTGGTTACTTGAGGAAAAAGTATCAGTCTAATTTTGGAATAAGCTACTCATAAAGATATCCAACATTGTGATTCAGAACTATCATTGGTAGTTAACTAATGTTTGAAAATGCCTCCTAATAATGAAAGAAGTTTTATTAGCAACCTTTTTTCCCCTGTATGCTTATATGTGGATATATCATTTTGGTGAGGATCAAGCAACTTTTAAAGGATCGTCATCTCTTTGGTTTATTACTCCTCAGCTAAATGACCCCGAAGAAGGTATTTTAAAACTGAGACATTTTTCTCATTGTCTTGATATTTCTGTCTCTTTTCATGCTTGTGCTCAACCTTTCAAAAATGTGCAAAGCAAATTTGGATCGAGTGATGTAAAGTGTTAACCAGCATTGCATAGATAGATAGCACAAGGCAGCATTATTATTGCAGAAGTATTCTTCGCAGGCCCTTGTATGTCATATTATAGCTTCTACTACACAGCAGAACTTTTCCTGACTTTTAAATAATAAAATTCTATAATCTACAACGAGCTTATAGGCCTATATAATTTACTTAAGTATAGTTTACTTAATATTTTTTCTTCATTGTCCTATTGGTAAGCCTTTTTTTTTTCTTTTTTAAACTTACACTGTTTTATTGGTGCTTTGGGGACTTGGGCTCTTCCTATTCATTTGTCATTTGTCTCTGTGGACAGATCTAATTTTAAATATACGAGATTTCAGTGAAATTTGTAGTAGATGTCACTTCTTTCGCCATATTCTATTAAATGATGCTGATAGTTACAATCTGTGAGTGATAGGCCATTGTTGTGAAACACTAACAGGGTTTTATGGAAAGAGCATGGGTTTTAGAGTCAAAGAGGAGCTCAGATCCTGGCTGTGAAATTCATTAACTCTAGGATCTTCTCCTACCTATTTCACCACTCTAGGTCTGTTTCCTTATCTATAAATATGATAGTATGTTCGTTGTCTGGTAATTTGTCAAATAGTATATAGTAAGAACGTCTTTAGATTACTTATTTAATGTTTTATGGTAGCCAACAATGGTTAAGACTTCTTTGAGGCAGCTTTCAAGAGTTTTGATTGAACATATCGTCCTGGTTACATGGATTATGGTCATTTATGTTGATTCCACTTCTTCTACGATCTGCCACATACTGAATTAGGCTCGTATTAAGGCTAAGAAGAATATACTTTTTAACTTGTTGAGATATAATTTTGAGATGTAAATCTCAAAAAAAAATCTGTCTTAAATAAGACACAGTTTCTACCCTTAAGAAATTGAAAGTCTAAAATAACTAGCAATATAAGCCTGTTGATTTGTATTTTGGGTACTATAGGACTTCAGAAGGAGAGGCATTGGTTATCTCCACTAATTTTATGTGATTCCTACATTTTATAACACTTATCTCTTAGCCATGATATAGTTTCCTTTTTACAATGCTGTATTGATCACGTCCTCATATTTCGTCTTGGGTTAGAAAATTGCAAACTGAGTTTTTTCTTTTCTTTTTTTTTTTTTTTTTGGTCTTTAGATTATGGAAAGAGATATGTCTTAGATTGCCAGTGTCATAGTATCCCTGCATCTCCTTGTTAGACCTGTCTCTAAGAGTTTAAAATATATTTTTTCATGAGGTTTAAAAAGAACTATTGACCTTCCAGTCTTATCTATGATCTCCTTGTTAAATAGTCTGGAACACATTTCTCAGTTTCAGAACTATTGACATTCAGGGCTGGATAATTGTTTTGCAAGACTGTTTTGTGCATTATAAGGTACTTAGCAGCATCTGTGACCTCTACCCACTAGAAGCTAGTGGCATGCCCACCCCCAGTTATGAGAACCTAAAATGTCTCCAGATATTGTCAAATATCTCCTGTGGGGCAAAGTCCTCCATAGCCACCTCTACCTTCTATCCTTAGCCTCTCCACTTACTTTCCTTCTCTCCTCATTTTTAAAATCAAATGAGAGTCATGGCTAGCATTTAAAAAGAAAAAAAAAAGAGGGAGACTGTAATAGGATAGGGTAGAAAATATCAGAGTGGAGTACACAGACTAAGGGTTATTGATCTATAAAATGGTTTTTCTCTACAGGCCCACAATGTCAAATATATATTTCTTATTATGGATCATGGCCAAAAAATGTTTTAAAGCCCCACTCCCTTATGTTATAATTTCGTGATTCACCTGATGCTTGTGTTTCCCGCCTTCCCTCCACGCCCCCGCCACCATCTCCTTCTAGAACTGGAGAAAGGTCTAAAGATTATGTGCAGTGGCTAACTGATATAGTATAAACATGAAGCTTTTTCTTATTTGGTGTATTTTATTTTGTATTATAATGCAACTTATTTTTCACTTTAATTACATAATCACATTGTCAATCATTTGCTAAACTCACAAAGGATTCCGTGTTGTTGTTGTTGTTGTTGTTTTTAAGCAGTGAGATCACTGTGAAGAGTTTTAGTTCCCCCTGTCTTCTGGGTTCTATCCTGACTGATTTTACTTGGTTGTTGCAGGTCTCTGGTTTTTCTGTAAAATCTTGAGGGACTGGGCTGGTAAATGTGAGCATACATGTGTATGACAGTGTCCTAAGTTATAAACTGTGAAACATTTGATTCGATTATTAGACTCTTGAAAGTAGCACATCCTTTTTTTTTTTTAAGTCATCTTTTTTTTTTTAAGATTTTATTTCTTTATTTGACAGATAGAGATTACAAGTGGGCAGAGAGGCAGGCAGAGAGAGAGAGAGGAGGAAGTAGGCTCCCCACTGAGCAGAGAGCCCAATGCAGGGCTTGATCCCAGGACCCTGGGATCATGACCTGAGCCGAAGGCAGAGGCTTTAACCCACTGAACCACCCAGGTGCCCCAAAAGTAACACATCCTTTAACTTATTTTTGGGAATGAGTGAGTGGAGATGTGAAGGTGGAGCAATTTGGAGAGAACAGATCCAGAACAGGAAAAAGAGGCGATAGACTGCAAATCTCCAGATAGAAGCACGAGTCTTAAAGTATTAAGAACAAATGCTAAAGATGACAGCTTTATATATGTCTGAGTTTGGGTGTCAGTATCAATAGTGAAATTTGTCCCCTTGTATAATCTGAAGTTTCTTATAATTTTTAAGTAGTTGATTTACTGTATATGTTTATAAGGAAAATGGGAGACTGAAGTGATAGCCAATATTCATTAGAAATTTGAAGAAAATGTTGATTTATGGTATTTGAGACCAGTTACACATGTAAGGAATTCTGAGCCAAATGGTCTAGAAAGCATTTAGAATAAGTTGTAAAAATGGGAATATTTAAAAATTTTTCAGTTATCTATTTTATTACTAAGACGTACACAAGTAAAATTTTTAAAAGTTAGAGATTGATTACTTTCTTATATAGTCACTTCATCTGTTGATAAAATAATTTTATGCTAAGTAATTATTCCAATTGTAATATGAGTCTTAGGCCTTCACGATGGGATAAAAAGAACTCAACTGCATCGAAGCGACATGCATATAATTAATTACTCTTGCTATATTAGGCGACATTATAAAATTATTTCATCAAGTTCTTTTCTAAATAAGATACTTGTTATCACATGAGAAATCAAGTTACAAATACATATTATGAAGCTGATCCCAGACTTGAAATTATATAACATAAATATAAACAGATTAAGAAGTTAAATGAACTCAAAGTTAATTTGTAAAGTATGTAACCAGAAGGTCAGTTTACAAATGAGAATAAAGAATTTTTTGTTTCCTGGTAAATTGTAGCACATGAATGTTTAAGATGGTAATTCTTTTTTTTTTTTTTTAAGGTTTTATTTATTTATTTGACAGACAGAGATCACAAGTAGGCAGAGAGGCAGGCAGAGAGGGGTGGAGGCAGGCTCCCCGCTGAGCAGAGAGCCCGATGCGGGGCTCGATCCCAGGATCCTGGGATCATGACCTGAGCTGAAGGCAGAGGCTTAACCCACTGAGCCACCCAGGCGCCCCTAAGATGGTAATTCTTTTCTCTGCAAAATATTTCCTTGTTAATTATAGATGAAACACTGTGTTAAGCATTTGCCTAAAGAAAAAGGATTATTTTTAATGGAAGACATAGTATCCAACATAGCAAGAAAATAATATTACAGATTTCAGTTTGTGGGATATTTGAGAGGGTGGTTAGCTAGTTGAGTGAAAAATTAAAAGCAAAATTAAATTATAGACTACTTATTGAAGTTAATTTGGAATATTGAAGTCTCTGTTAATTGGATTAGAATTCAATAGATAATGCTTAGATATTGATATTTTGTACAGCTTAAAAAGTGATAATGAAATTTATTCAGTAGATAGAAAAATATAAAACTTTGTGAAAAGCATATTGTTATTAATTGATAAGAAGTATAACAGAGCAAGTACCTAATGGTTTTACAAATGCTGCACAAGTCAATTATATCTGACTTAAAAAAAGCATTGAAATAGCAGAAAAGTTGGGTCTTAGACTAATTCAGTATTTCAAGCAGTATTCGGTAAATTCATTCATTCATTCATTCATTCATTTATTCTTTATTTCATTCAACTAAAATATATTAAATGTCAAAATAGTATTAGAATATGAAATATGCAAGTATTTTTATGACCCTAGAATTGCTTTTTTTGTGGAACAAGAGTAAGAATTTGTGCTGTAAATCTGACTGCATTTATGCTAGCTGACTCATCTAAGAAAATTATGCAGGGGTTGGGCTTTTGTTTTTGTTAGCTCATGCTAGAAGCTATCTATTTGCCTTTCTAGGATGTATCCATGAGAAAAGCTTTTTCAGGAAATATTTGGGGTATGCTTCAAAGCAGAAGGACAGCTCAAATTATTGCCATATATAACCTCATTCTCCCTGGAACTGCTTCTCTACCTCTTTTTGTAGGGTTTAGCTTGGTTAAGAACTCTTTCCAGAACAAATAAAGTGAACTGGACATAGGAAAGTTCTATGGACTCCTACAGTACAAGACTGATGTTAATTCTTTTAAAAGAGGACCTAGGAAATTAAACTAGGCATCTGCGATATTCCTGATACTTTGTCTAAGTCTTGAAATATATAATCATAATTCATTTTTTGAATGGACTGTTGAATAAAATAATAGGATCTATGAAAATCACAAACTTGAATGGATGATTAAAATGAAAAGAACAAGTTAGAATAAGAACAATTTAGACCATATATAAGAGGAAGGACAACAAAATAAGGAATTACCTGAAAGAGAATAAAAGATGTTAGATTCTGGGTTAAGAATAAATGGAGATGAATGAAATGCTTTCCAGTCTCTTCAAACCAAATGCATTTTAGATCTGACTGTATTTTACAAAACAGTACGCATATTCAGAAGTGTGGGTGTGCGTGTGTCAGCAGATTGAGGCTTAATTTTATTCTTATGGATGATTCTGTAAGCCACTTTATTTCCGTACACCCTGCTCTTTACGAGTTGGAAATTTTGAAAGAAAAACCTTTGTTTCCCATGGAGCTACTAACCTGTGCTTTGTAACTGAAGATACCTAGGATTTAATTAACCTAGCATTTGCGTCGCCTATCCTATTCTTAGATGGTGGGAGGGGGCAAACCTTCAAAATTTTACTGAGGAAAAAGGAAATATGTGTTTCTAATTTTGAACTTTAGATGCATTTTCCCAAAGAAATAATGTTCTAAGTGACAATAAATGTTACCTTTTTATTCATTTGATTCTGCAAATTTAGGGAGCCAGTTCTGGCTACTAAGCTAGGTACTTTGACCCCATCTGGCACAAAAGGCATACATCATCTGGGAAATGTTTTTTATCTTTATTTTTTATTTTTGAAGGATAGTTTCTTTAGATATAGAATTTTTTTTTGAAGATTTTATTTATTTATTTGACAGAGAGAGAGAGATCACAAATAGGCAGAGCAGCAGGCAGAGAGGAGAAAGCAGTCTCTCCGCTGAGCAGAGAGCCTGATGAGGGGCTCGATCCCAGGACCCTGAGATCATGACCTGAGCCGAAGGCAGAGGCTTAACCCCCTGAGCCACCCAGGTGCCCCAGATATAGAATTTTTGATTGACAGACTTTCCACCCTCTTTCAACACTTCGTATATGTCATTCCATTCTTTTCTAGGGATAAAGGGTCTTGTGTTTTGCTCTTTTCAATATAGCCTTTGGATTTCAGCAGTTTGACTCTTGTGTCTAGGGTTAGGTCTCTTGGGATCATGAAGCTTTGTGGATTTATAATATTTTTCCTTAAATTTGGGAAGTTTTCAGTCATTATTTTTTCCAACTAGTTTTTCTGCTTCTTCCCTCAGCCCCTACCCCGTGTAGGAATCCCATTACGTGTATGTCCGTATGCTTAATATTTTCCTACACACCTCTGAGGTTCCTTTCTTTTTTTTTTCCCAGTATTTTTTCCCTCTGTTTTTTTTCAGAGTGGATAATTTCTCTTGCTCTCTGGTAGAGTACACTGATTGCTTCATCTGCCATCTCAAATTTGCTGTTGAGTCCGTGTAGTGAATATTCATTTTGGCTGTTGTATTTTTCAACTCTGGAATTGTCATTTCTTTTGTTTTACAGTTTTATGTCTCTCTTGAGAGTCCTTAATTATTGAGTCATTGTCATCATATTTTCCTGTGATTCTTTGACATTTTAAAAAAATACATTTTTAATAGCTTCTTTAAAATCTTTTTGTTAAATCCAACATCTGGGTTCACTCAGAGTTAGGTTTTTTGCCTTTTTTTTTTCCTGGTTTGGGGTTATGTTTTCCTCTTTCTTTGCATGCCTTATAATTTTTGGTTGAAATCTGGACACTTCGATGAAGTACTCTAATAGCTCTGATTTCTTATCCATTTTCCTGAGGATTGTCTTGTCTTTCTTTTCTTTTTTCTTTTTAAATGTCTCCATAGTGATATATGTCCACTGATCTCTCTGCTCAGTTTGTTTTACTCAAATGTGTGTGTGTCTGTGTGTGTATGTGTGTATATCCACCTTCCTGTAAGTCATTTCTGTGTCAGCGTGGCCTAATTGTTCACCAAAGATTTGGGCAGACGTCATGTTTAAGTGTTTTGACGTTGTAAGGCTTCTACCCTCTGCCAGCCAATCTGTGCATAATGTGGGGCGCATTCAAAGTTCAGCCAATTCTTCTGCGTGCTGTGTGACTCCAATTATATAATAACCCCGGGAAAGGCAAAACTATGGGGACAGTAAAAAGATTAGTGGTCGCTAGGGGTATGAGCAGAAGGAGGAAGGAAGGGATGAATTGGTGAAGCACAGGAGATTTTTTTAGGGCTTTAAAATTATTCTGTAGGATACTGCAATGGTAGATACGTGTCATTATACATCTATCAAAATCCATAGAATATGCAACACAAAGAGCAAATCCTATTATAAGCTATAGAATTGGCTAATAATGATGTGACAGTGTCAGCTCACCAGTTGTTACAAATATATCACACTATTGCAAGATGTAAATAATAGGGGAAATTGGGGGATGAGAGTGAGGGGATATGTGGGAACTCTGCTTTGAACTCAATTTTTCTGTAAAGCTAAAGCTACTAAAAAAAAAAATTTAAACGTGAAGAAATGATCACGACTCTGTACATATTCATAAAGACAATCCCAGACTAATATCAAAACAAACAAACAAAAATTCAGCAAGGTCTCAAGTCACTCTTAGGTTTTACTTCCTACCAGGCCCTTTGCCATCTCCCCCGAACATGATATCGTCTCCTAGTCAGTCTGAAAAGTGACTAGCTTTTTTCTGTGGGTCTCTCATTTCTCATGTCTCTCTGTAACATTTCTGGTTGGTCTTCCATTTACTATATGGGACTGCAGTCTTCGGGTAGCAAAACTGCTGATTTTCTATGTTTCCTATTGACTTTGTCTCTTTGAGCTGACAGAGCCATGGATTTTCTCCCCCACCCCAAATCAAGTAGGAAAGGTCTGGTAGCAGAGCTGTTGTTTTTCCCAGACAGCCCCACTCTGCTTAAACTATCGATCCTTCCTATAGACCCCTTCTTTTGTATGTGCTGTACCAGAAGAGCGTTATGGGAGCAATCCCAGGTAAGAAGGTAACAGACTTCTGTTGTCATTATCTGAACTTCTAGCAGTTTTTCTCTATTGTTTTTTTATGTGTCTTTGATTTCCATAGCCATGTAGTTGTTGTTTTTGATAAGGTTGTCCAGGCGTGTACTTGGTTTTATGAAGAGAACTAGTTGATGCTTCGTGACTAATCCAGAGGCACCTCCTTTGTCATGATTATGTGAGGGTGGGATTCAAGGCAGGGTTCAGTTGGGTAGTTTTGTTGTTTGTGAGTTTTAATTGGTAGGATGGGCTGTTCTGGAGGGTTGAAGATGCCTTTGCTTACATCTTGGCGGGCATGGTTAGAAGACTGCTCAGCTGGATTCTGAACCAATACCAGTTCCTAAGGAACTTAGTAGGACTTTTTATATGGTGGTCCAAGGCTCTCACAGAGATACACTTACAAAATACTGTTTATTTTGACCTAGCTTTGAGGTCATACAGCATCATTCCCATCATAGTCTTGGTTATAAACAAGTTCCAATAAATAAGTTACATAAAATGAAAGGGGTCTATAAAAGGGCATGAACACTATGAGACACAGTTCACTGAGGGACCGTCCTTGGAGTCTAGCTACCATAAGGGCTTTAATGTGTGATATGTAGTGTTTTTTTTTTTTTTAATTCCCATGAGTTTATTCACAAGCCTCTTCTCTAGACATTATTTTCCTCAATCTTTCAGTTTTTTTCTTTCTAGGCTTCTGACCAATTAGCCAAGTCATTAGCCTAAGACTGTGTACATATATATTTTTACCCATGGCACTTTTCTTTCTACACGAAGTGGATGACCAGATATATCATTTAAAGCCCTATCTAATAAAGGAGTTTTCCTCACTGATGTCTTCCAAGACCATCTCTGAGTGTGGGACAGCAGTAGTCTACTATTGAGTTGACCTATCTATGGAACCAGGCATGACTTTTGTCTCCTTTTTCCACAGTCGTAATGGCCCCTTAGATGGCCATAGATAGGAGCTGAGAAGGAGATGCTGATACAATAATAGTAGTTGGTGTTTAGGTCTGGGCCACCTACGCATGTACTTCATTTGTATGAAATGCATGCGTAGGTGGCCCTACTTATGCTCAAACTGGACGTATCACATCTGTTTTACAATGGATTGTTGTTTGACATGTCTAACCTTTTGATTTGTTAAGCCTAACAGACCCTAGATTATGTTGGGCACTTCTGGCCGTTTGGTCACTTGATTAGATCTTTGTCCCTACCAACGCCGGGAGCATACCAGGGGTAGTTTTTCAAGTAGTGTATAATTCTCCACTGCAGACTGCGTGGTCTTGATCTGCAAAATGTACATCCTGATTCCCCTATTGAGGCTTGCTATAAATTTCACATGGTGTCTTTTCCCACCATTGATGCTTCTAATAGCACATCTTCTGTTGCATCATATGGCCCAAGTGTCAGGGCTGCTTGCGCTATAACCTGAACTTAATCTAGAGCTGCTTTTTGCTCTGGGTTCCATTTGAAGCCAGCAGTCTTCTATAATTCTTGGTAAATGAATCAAAGCAGTATTCCCTAGTGTGGAATATGTTGCCTTCAGAATCCAGAGGCTGCCTACCAGGCATTGTGCTTTTTTCTCATTGATGGTAGATACAAGATATAATACTTTTTCTTTTGCTTTGGAGGGAATGATCTGCCATGCCCATGATCATTGGGTCCCCAAATATTTCTCTGATACTATGGGCTCCTGAATCTGTGTAGGATTATCTTCCATCCTCTGGAGAAGATGTGTCAAAACAAGGTCTCCATTCTCACCGATAGAGTGAACCAATGTGCTGTTGTCTGGAGTGTCCTTATGGTCTTGTTCTTTGGGGGCTGTATTGTGATAGAGGGCAGCAGAGTTAACAGTACCCTGGGGAAGACTAGGCAATTCTTGTGCATCCCAAGCATATGTGAATGTTTCCAGTCTTTCTTGATAGGGATGGGGGGAAAAATCACATTTACCAGTTCAGTGGTTTCATTTCTTATATATGAGTCTGTATTAGTTGTCTCTAGAGAGGATACCACATTGGCATAGCAACTTCGACTGGGGCTACCTGGCTGAGTTTATAGTACTCCATTGTCATGTTCCAGGATGTGTTGATGCTTGTTTTTTAGGCACCACCCTGGTGAATTAAAAGGAGGATATAATGTGAACCATCGTGTTTGCATCCTTTGTTTTTGATTTAATCTTTGCTGGTTGGGGAGGGCATTATCAGAAGCTTCCATATGACTTTTCCCACTTGATAGTTTTAACCCCACAAGCCAAGTAACATTGGTTCTTCCAAATACCAAGTCTGTCCGTTTGGAGACTGTGGCAGTTACTACTGTAACAACTGGATAACTTGGAAACAACACCTGTGAGGAAGTAAGGGCAGAAAGACTGGAGGAGAAGTTAAATTATGGACAGGTGCTTCAACTAAACCCACAGGAGTCTGAAGCTGGGGTAGATCTTCAGAGATGATCTAATTAAGGAAGGAGTCAGGAAGACTGGATATGGCTGCTTCCTGGGGGCCAAGGCAAGTCTTGGCCAGAGTATATTTCTAGGGTGAAGGACTCAACTATAAGCAGTGAGCATGCAACACTTGGGGCAGCTTGAGGACTGAGTGTAATTATAGATGGTATATAGCAGCATCCAGTAACATGTTTTTTGTCAAAGTTGTCCCCTTATTTTTACAAGAGAGATACAACTATTTTAAGCCTCTCTTACTCATATGCCCTTTTGAAGCTGAGGGAAAATTTTCTAGAAGTCTCCTCTGTAGACTTCTTCATATATATGTATTTTTCTGGGGTGTGTGTTTGTGCCATAGATGCTACCCATGCCAGTTCCCAACTAATCACTGACAATAGAGTTAGAATTAGCAAGATTGGCTTAGCGTTCACAATTCTAAGGGGATAAGAAATGACTGTTGGGGAAATAACCATTTATGCCTGCCAGAGATATTCATTGTAAGGATTATAATAATGCAAAAGTGGAGACAATTCATATGTCCAAAAATAGTGTGATGGAGCTTGCTTGTGCCAGCTTGTGAGAGCCAGTTGTGTGCATCTCTTCGCAACTCCACATTCAATGACATCATGTTGGTAGCTCAAAGTTGGCTGAAGTGGAAATATTTGCCCCATAAAAATAGACAAATGTTACAAAACAGGGCCTGTTTTTCTCCTAGAAAATTGGAAGATAAACATTAGATATCACTAATGTCTATTTGAAGTTTTGATAACCTGTGGAGACTATGGTAACAAGGAAAATTGTCCAGGATATAATGTAAACTTTTTAAGAAGCTTAATTAAAAATTACATGTGCTATGTTAAAATGACACGTGCATATAGAACTAAAAAGAAATAAGGATAAATTAGAAGTTTCATTTGTTAGATGTCTTATTGCATTTCATTATTAGTGATCACCCACATATACTCTCAGAGTACAAAAAAATATCATAAATATAATCTTTTATATTAGATAGGTCATGCTGAATTCCTAAAACATGTTAAAAAAGCTGTATTTATAACAACATTCATTTCTCCATAACATTTTCCTTATAACTCCATCAGATTTCTAGGGTGTTGAATTTTTATGGTTCATGCTTCATCTTCTCTCATATTTGCTTTAAGTTCAGATAAAGTTAAACTAGTCATTCACTTATATCTTCTTTTGGTATATATGGCTTACCCAGATGATATAAGTTCCCAGGATGTTTTATAAGTTGGTAATGAGCATTGAACACTGTAGCAGTCTTTTCAGGAAATTCTAAGACTAACATTGAATGGAACCAAATAGAACAATATTTTGTTCCTTGAGAAAACTTTAGACAGGCTGTTTAATGATTACTACATCCAATAGGTATAAAACATTTTTTGAATGTTGATATCAAAGTATAACAAGCAGGGGCACCTGGGTGGCTCAGTGGGTTAAAGCCTCTGCCTTCGGCTCAGGTCAGGATCCCAGGGTCTGGGATGGAGCCCCGCATCGGGCTCTATGCTCCGTGGGGAGCCTGCTTCCTCCTCTCTCTCTGCCTGCCTCTCTGCCTCTCTGTCAAATAAATAAATAAAATTTATTTATTTATTCATTTATTTATAATATATATATATTTATATTTATTTATTTATTCATCTCTGTCCTCTCTGTCAAATAAGTAAATAAAATCTTTTAAAAAAAAAGTATAACAAGCATTCTCCTAGTTGATTTATCTTTATTTTCTGTCACATACGATGCTATTTTACATTAAAGAGAGATTTCATTATATTATGAAATGGCCATTTGCACAAATTAAGTTTTCAAAATAAAGCTTTCCATCTCCAAAAGGTAAACAGCAAAAATGAATTAAGATTCCAGATTCAAATATTAGTTTGCATAATATTTGCATATTTTACATAATATTTAAAATAATAATTTTTTTTGGTATGCCAAATGAAAATTGTCCCTTCTCTGCCTATTTATTAAAAACTCAAATTTAAAAAAAAACAAACCAAACCTCAAATGAATGCATTTGTAGTGCTGGTATTACCAAACTGCCACATTGGATTGCATTTATCTGTGGTGAAAAAGTGTTTAAATAACATCTTTCAAACAAGACAACATTGATTTTGAGTTATAGGTTAGGCGAGTATATTCAAACACAGATAGGATGTTCTGAACAGTTTTATTTTTATCTCATAATTGAAAAGGTTGACATTCACTTTGACAGAATTATCCGAATGAAATAGTGAACAAATACACCCACTAAATGCAGACCAGTCTTTGCCTAATTTATTTTGAGTCATCTGGAATTATTTCTGTCACCCAATTATACTTAGTTATATTTTGAAAAAATTCTTGTCATTAAACTTTATTCTTTCCTCATCCTGTTTCTGAATTGGCTCAGTAAGGATAGTTTTCAGATGCCTCTCCCACACTCTCTTTCTCTTTCTCTCTGCTCTTTTTTTCTTTGTCTCTCTGCCTCCTGCTGTTTTTCCCTCCTGTTCTCCTTCTTTCTTCTCCTTCAGCTTCTCTGTTGCCTGTCCTCACTTCATGCACTTAACATTTTTGTGTGGTGTCTTCTGTCCCTATTTACTATACTTCAGGTATGCTAATAACTTGCATATCACTTTCTTTTAATCCAGCTCCCATTTAAAAGATAAGCCTATTTTATTAAACCACATTTTAAGGAACAGGTTCTATTAATGAAACTTCTATTGTTAGAAAATTAGAAGGGCTAGTACAGGTACTTTTTCAGTATTAGGCTACCTTGAGTGCTATACACAAAACGGAAAATATGTTATACAACATAATGCCTATTCCCCTCTCCTGCCCCTGACAATTCCCTTTTGGTAGACTTCCTATGAAATTAAGATTATATTTAAATGTGCATTTTGCCAACATGCAAGACATTTCACATCACATGCATTACTTCACATCATTTTAATTATATTAAGTAGCTAATTGGAAGTAATATAATGCAAAGAATATATAAAGTATATAATATAAAGGACATTATGTTTGAATTTACATGTTATTTGTTAGTAATAGCCATGATTGCCTTAGCTATTGAAAAACCTTATATCTGTTCAGAAAAAAGTATAACAAACTATTTAGTTCTATGAATTATAGTTGTCAGGGCACATTACAATTCATTAATATTATGAAAACATATTAGGAAATCCTACTTCATATTTTTAAATAAAATTATTGAATTTTATTCTATTTTTAATGGCTTCCAGTTGTTAAAAATTTTATAAATATGGTTTTTAAAATATTTGTAAGAATATAGACTCAAATCAACTGATCAATATTCACTTGTAAATGCCATGTAAAGATTAATAGAAGAAAAAGGAAAATTAGAATTAATCCTATATAGGAAGTCATTAAAGAGAAATAACTATTAGGTTTCAGATATAAGAATCCTGTTTAGGGGCACCTGGCAGGCTCAGTTGGTAGAACATGTAACTCTTGATCGCAGGGTCATGAGTTCAAGGCCCATATTGGGTGTAGACCTTACTTAAAAAAAAAAAATCTAGTTTAATGGAGAATATACAGTGTTGCTAGAGGAAAACCAATTTCTGCTAAACCCTCAGTGAAACAAACATTGTGATATCAATATTTTCTCAAACCCAACTTTTAAATTCTATTTAGTACAATTTAATTTAGGAAAGAACAAATTTTGCTTCATGCTTATTGCACTGTTGCTGTACTAATTGCTATATGTAAGATGAATATAGTACGATCCTTGAGAGAGAAGCCTTTACACAAACAAGAGCAATACAGTATGATGGACATGAAAATAGTTAAATATAAGACATAGATGTAATTCAGAGGAGGTAGAGATAATTCTACCTTGATTTATCAGGGAGGATTCTACAGAGGATGTGCTATGTGCACTGGGTTTTTAAGGTTTAAATAGAATTTTCCCAAACAATACATGGGGTGGAGATCGGTGGTCCTTCTACACAGTAGAATATAAACATTATGTCAGTAGGAACAACTTTTGTAGGAACAACTTTGGAGTGCTTATTATTTTCCAGAGCACGCTTGGCACTGAGGGGAGGAGGGCATATACAATGACAAAAAGGACATCTCACCATTCCATTCCATTCCATTCCATTCCTTTCCATTCCCTTCCTTTGCTTTCCCTTCCTTTCTTTTTTATTTCCCTTCCTTTTTCCTTCCTTCCCTCTCCTTCCTTCCCTCCCTCTCCTTCCTTACTTCCTCCCTCCCTCCCTCCCTCCCTTTCTTCCTTCCTTCCTCCCTCCCTCCCTCCCTCCCTCCCTTCCTTCCTTCCTTCCTTCCTCCCTTCCTTTTTTAGGAGAGAGAGCCAGAGAGTGCATGAATCAGGGGTGGGAATGGGGGAGGGGCAGAGGGAGAGAGAGAATCCCAAGCAGGCTCCACACCCAGCATTGAGCCTGATGTGGGCCTGAAATCGAGTCTGACATGTAATCAATTGAGCCACCCAGGTGCCCCTACACATTTGTCATTAAGAAATTTATAAATTAGTTTGAGAAATTTTTGAAATGAGTTTTTGTAAGTTGCATATACCTGCAACTTACAAAAACTCATTTTAAAAATTTCTTCTATATATACATTTTCTTAACTTTTTTCTCATCATTAAATCAATAATATCACCCCTCTTCTAAAACAATGAGTGACTGTATTAGGAAGGTTGTACTCTGGTACTAGATTGCCTGGATTAAAATCCCAGTTCCTTGAGCAGTTTTGTTTTGTTTTATTATTTTTTAGCTTATTGTTGTTTATTAACCTCATTTGCCACATCTGTAAATACATGTCATAATAATAGCATCTTTTCCACATGGTTTTTATAAAGGTTAAGTGAGTTAAAGTAAATATTTTAACATAAATAATGCCATACCAAAAGGACTCTTCTGACATTTGCTTTTCTGATTTAGTAATCATTTTACCTGTCAGCCTGATTCTTTGTAAAATCTTTCCAGGGACACCTGAGTGGCTCAGTCGGTTAAGCACCTGCCTTTGGCTCAGGTCATGATCCCAGGTCCTGGGATTGAGCCCCTCATCGGGCTTCTTGCTCACTGGGGAGCCTGCTTCTCCCTCTGCCTGCTGCTCCTCCTGCTTGTGCACGCACGCTCTCTCTCTCTCTGACAAATAAATAGATAAAATAATTTATATTTGACATACATTATCCCAGACATTTTGTGTTGTGAAGAATACTGAAACAATTATTCCAACTAAGCTTAAATATTCGGTACTTCAAGTTCCGATAGTTTCCTATATACATAGTGCCAACAATTTATCAATATTTTTTGAAACACTGTCAGTAAAGAGGGCATTTGCTTAATGGTTAATACTATACTTAAATTTTAACTCAAAATTTAAGTTTAAACTATATTTTCTATTACCAAGAAATGGATAAGTACTATCTCAATTGTATTCATTTGGCTATGTTTGGGGGAGTTAAATACATGATGTTTGGAAAGAAAAAAAGAAAGAAAAGAGAAGGAAATTTATAAGCCATTGAGGAGCTGGTATGCGTGATAGGTTTGTTAATTATCCTTTTTTTATAAAAAGACAGTGTGGTGTATTAGAAAAAGCGATGGATTGAAGACACAGGTGCCATTATAGGCTCTGCCAGTGACCCCATTGTAATTTTTGGAAGATTATTTAATTTTCTGGGTTTCAGTTTCCTCCCTAGAAGGAGGAAAGTGGACTAATTCAGTATTTTTAAAACTACTCTCAATGAACCACCAGCTATCTGTGCTAATGTTTTAAGAACTGCTGAAGAGGATATGAGGATATGGATGAACATCTGAGCTTCCATTTTGTTTCAGCCAAACTCTGTTCTTCACCAGTTTATATTTGGATATTTTGTTAGAAAGGAGTCTCTGTTGTGTAAAGAAGTGTAGAAGTGACTAGACTAGTTATTTTAATTCATCATTTTATTCAGTTAATATGTATGTTCCATGCACCACTCTGTATGCCAGAGTCTACAACAGTTTTGTTTTTTTTTAAAGTATAGAGAATGAGCTTCTTAATTGTTTTGTTTTGCTTTCCAACTAGACTCTATGTAACCTCCTTGAAGATAAATATCTTGTCTGTGTTCTTTTCTGTGGTATCCCAGAAATTTGCCTGAGACTTGGCACCTGGTAGGCTCTCAACAGATTTTTTTTAGTAAATCAGTAACTATATGGAACAATGAGTGAGTGAATGAATGCAACAATGTTTTTATGATTTCGTTTTGCTCCAACATTGTATGATTTCTCTGTTATATCTTAGCTTAAAAAGGTTGCTTTGGTTATAAACCTCAGGGTGTACTACATAATATCAAAACAAATGGAAGAATTAGTAAGTAAAAAACATAAAATTACAACTATTTATAAGAACAACATGAAGGGGCTCAATCGGTTAAGCATCTGCCTTCAGCTCGGGTCATGATCTCAGGGTCCTGGGATCAAGCCCAAGCCCCAGGTGGGGCTCTCTGATCAGCAGGGGGTCTGCTTCTCCCTCTCCCTCTGTGCATTCTCTCTCACTCTTGCTCTTTCTCAAGTAAATAAATAAAATAATTAAAAACAACAATAACACGGAAACAGTAAATAAGTAGACTTCACATAGAGTTATAGAAAGCAGATTCTTATGGACCTACTTTCCTGATTGTGAGAGACTGAGGTCATCTCAGTTCAGATTAAATTAATATATCCCAAATATTCAAATGTCAAGAGGAATACTTACTAAAATTCAAATAATTGATTTTTAAATAGTTTTTATTCTTGCTTACTGGTGTTGGATTAATTTTATTTTTAGCCGCTTTTCGGTAGCTCCTTAAAATTGTTTAAAATCCATTGCGAAGTAATTACTTAATCAAGAGTTATTTTTAATATCGTGTATAATTAGAGGCTGATTTGGATTATGTGACCTTCGAGTTACTAAATAGGATAAAATCTGTAGGATAATAATTCCATAGAATTTATTTTTAGCACAGGATTTAAGAATGTGAATTTTCGAGACAGACTATATGGATTTTTAATCCTGGCTCTATTATATCCTAATAATGTGATCTTGGGAAAATTACTTGAGCCTCTCAATTTTACATTTCTCACCTGCAAAATATAACCCTATTATCTAGTTTAAATGGTTATTTCTCACCTGCAAAATATAACCCTGTTATCTAGTTTAAATGGTTATATTGAGGGTTAAGATAATCATGTAGAGTGTGTATTCCAGTTACTACAAATAACTCCAAAACTTAGCAGCACGAGACAACCATTTTTTGAACATCATAATTTTATTTAATTTTTTCAGTTCTGAGGTCCACTGTTTATGCACCACACTTAGTGCTCCATGCAATACGTGCCCTCCTTAATACCCACCACCAGGCTCACCCATCCCCCCACCCACCACCCCTCCAAAACCCTCAGTTTGTTTCTCAGAGTCCACAGTCTCTCATGCTTTGTCTCTCCCTCCGATTTACCCCAATTTACTTTTCCTTTCCTTCTCCTCATGTCCTCCGTGTTACAGCATTTACTATGTTCATGGTATCTGTGGGGCAGGAATTTGAATAGGGCTTACTTGGCATGGACTGCTTGTCTCTGTTCATTCTTGTCTGGGAGCTCAGTGAGCGTGGGGGCTGGTGAGGCTGGAACAGCTGAGTCTCCTCAGGTATTTCTCTCTCTCTCTCTCTATGTGATCCCTCGACAGCGTGGCAGCCCCGAGGAAGTAGACTTCTTATGGATTCACAGCTTCCAAAGTACATGTTCTGAGACAATGTCAGAAGGAAACCATGCTGTCCTTTTAAACCAAGCATTTGATTGTTCTCTTACTACATAAAACAATTGATGTTATCCCACATCTGATGAAATTAGTTATGTGAGCTGATAATAAAGATCAACAATTCCCAAACGTTTCCAGTATGAAACATAATTCATACTCGGGTCATATTCATTTCCTAGTGATATAGATAATTTCTAATTACTGGTGTAGCTGCACTCCTGTCCTTTCTTTTTCATTAAAGAAATTGAGATTGACATTAGCATAGATGCAAATTTGAATTAATTCTATTTTGAAATTTACTTTTGTTAAAAAAATTAAGTAATTTGTAAACTACATTACTTTATCAGTAGTAGCGTTACTTGTGACAATTTACAACTGTGTTATAACATAATGGCTGAGTACTACTGATGTGGATCATGAAATAATACCCAATTACAGGTTGAGGGAAAGATTATTTGCTAATATTCTACTACTTAACATTTCCCAAGATATTATATATATTCATATTGGCAGCAGTAGTTTGATATATTCTCCTTTCTTTGCCAAGATTGTACATGTTGTTTTCCATTAAGAAAGAAAAAGCCTCCAGTAAGTAAAAATTTACTCTCTCTCTCAAGGTACAGTTTAAATATCACCTATAAACATTTCCTAAGTATTAATCTCTTCTTTTTCTGAATAATCAATAATTTTTTCATGAAATGCCACAATTTTGATTCAAAGAAGCAAATTTTTCCACATTATACTATCTTAGGACTAGAGATAATTCTTACCATTAAATGCTTATTGTTTAATGGTAACTTTTTTTTAGTGATACATGAAATAATGGTATATATTATAATTGATAGCAACTTAGATGAAATGAAATAGAACACAATGATGTATATTATATAAAGTTATGTTTTCACTATGTTATGCTGTGTTATATATTTTACCTATCTTTCTAGAATGTGAGTTTCTTGAGGTCCTATTTGTATCCACAGAACCTAAGAACAGTTTTACACTGTGCAATAATTGAAATGAATTCTAATGGATGTAATATATACCATCATTGTGTTATCATATATTCTTCTTTAATAACATGTGATTTACTAAAATTGACTAAAATCACGTGTTATTAAAGAGGAATATAGTAATAGCACCAAAGGAGCAAGATTTTAAAAAAAAAAACCAACACGCTAATTATGAATAGTGTTTATCTTTCTCTTTAAAGTGCTAATGTATTTTGAGTAGCTTGGTTTTGGTTCGGAGGTTGAAACTTGGTCTAAAGAATCTATCTGGCCCTTTAGGTCTACTGATTTTTATGTTTTGGTCCATATCTTTAAAATTTGCTGCTTTGGAGTCTGGCAGTGTATGAGGAACAAATTACCATAAACCTAGTGGTTTAAAACAACACGTATTTGCTATCTTATAATTTCTGTTATTCAGGAGTTTCAGCATAGCTTAGCTGTGCACTCTGCCTAGAGTCTCAAAGCTACAATAAGGGTATTGGCTGGGCTGTGTTCTTATCTGGAGGCTCAACCAAGGAAGAATCTGATTCCAAGTTCAGTGAAATTGTCAACAGTATTCTTGTGACTGGATACTACCAAAATTCCTAGATGGTACCCACAGTTCCTGAACACAGCCTGCTGTTCCTTGGCACATGGGCTTCTCATGGCTGCTTACGTCATCAAACTACCAAAGAAAATCTCTAGAGCAAATTGACTAGCTCTGCAGTCTTGCTAATGTTATCATGGGAGTGACATACCATCACCTTGTCATTTTTCCACCTTAATTAGGAGCAAAAGTGTGACCACCACAAGGTGGGGATAATGGGGTACCACCTTAGAATCAGTTTTCCATGTACACCCTAACAGTTGTTTCTGAAGCAACTCCATGGAACATAGTTGGAAAACCATTGCCTTAGAGAAGAATATTCACTCTATGTAACTTTTTTTTTTTTTAATTTTGAGTTTCCTTTAATACTGAACATTTTCTTTATGGGGGGGGGGGAAATACTTATACCTTATTATCAGTTTTAACCATTGCTTTATGAAGAAAAATGACCCTCCAGGAAGGTTTTGGCGTTATATCTCAAAATACAGTTTCCTGAAACACTTGCTCCATTAGAAGGGTTAGTATTGGAATTAGGTTTGTAGAAACTATGTTATATAATTCTTGTAAAGAAACATATTGTCATTACTATGTGAGAAGGACTCCACTCCAGAAATCTATTTAATTACATTAAATCTAGAGTTTCCCGAACTTGACTAGAGAACCTTTATATTACTTGACCTATTAACATTTTGCAGAATCAGTGTTCCAGGTTGGGAAATGCCAACATTTATAGTTTGACAAGTTGAAGAGGAGGGCAAAATATCAGGAAGAGAAATGAGAGGAAAAATAAAAGATTATAAATGAATTTTCCCTATCTATTTTAGAATGTTTAATTATTTCATTTTGAAAATGATGATGATACTGTCAAATGGGGATGACTCTACAATTTGCAGAAACTTTCATTACCATTATCATATTTAAACCTCTCAACAATCTGTGAGATATCACAATTAACCTCTTTTTATATGGATGAGGAAATGAGGCCTAATGTATTACTTGACTTGCCCAAGTCCTAAAATTAATAAAGAATGAAACAGATACTTTAGCATAGGTTTTATGGCTCTAGCTACAAAATTCTTTGTCACCACATGCTGTGACCTTACAATTTGGTTAAATTTAAAAATGAGGATATTAAATAATACTTTTATATAATATGCAATTTAATTGTAAAACCTGTGTTAATCTAAAGTAGTGAAAACAATGACAAACAGTTAATAAAAACTCTTGCACTCAGTGATTTAGAAAAAAGTGTAATAAATAGAATATTTGACCTTTTTTCTCTATGTATTCAACACAGAACACACCCCCCCCACCCCCCCACCCCCACAGTGTTGGATTAGTTTGTGTTTTACAGTAGAGGTAAGTGAAAGAAAAAATCTTAGCCTAAGATGTGAGTCTTTGTTTACTATTTTTGATCAGGTTTCATACTTATGTATGGTTAACTTATAGTAATAGAATCATTGACTATCAGAGTTACCTAAAATTTAGTGTGCTTTTTGTGTAACTTCCTAACTGAAGCATTGATTTTCTCTAAGTCATGCTGACAAGTGGTACTCTAGCCTTTTCTTTGAATTGTAAGAAGTTGCAAAGATAGTACACAGAGATCCTGTGTGCCCTTTGCCTCATGTCCTTCAATGATTTCATCTTGTATAATTATAGTACAATATCAAAACCAGGAAATTGACATCAATTTATATAGTTTACATAGTTTTATGACATCACATATATGGATTTATAAACCCCTGCTTTATAAAGATACAGAACTGCTATACCACCACAATGATCTTTGTTATGTTACTCCTTTGTAGTAACATTTTTCCTCCCCCTGCTCATCCCTAACCTCTGCTAACCACTAATTTATTTTTCATCTCTATAATTTTATTATTTAGAGAATATTGTATGAATGAAATCATATGGTATGTAACATTTTGTGACTTTTTTTCCCATTTTGCATATTGCCCTTGAGGTCCATCTATGTTGTATGTATAAGTAGTTTTTTCTTTTTTATTACTGAGTAGTATTCAATGGTATGGATATACCACAGTTTGTTTGGTCATTTGCCTATTGAAAGATATTTTGGTTGTTTCTACTTTCTAGCTATTACAAATAAAGATATTCTTTTTGGTGAAATTTCTCTTCATGTAGAGAATTTAGCATTTTACCACTAAGTATGATCCTAGCTATAGGTTTTTGGTTGATAATTTATTTGAGCAAGTTTTATATTCCTTGTTTTTTGAGAGATTTTTATTTTTTATCAGGATTTTTTTTCCTGCATCGATGAATAGGATCGTGTGATTTTTCTCTTTTAGTTTGTGAATATGATAGGTTGCATTGACTTTCAATATTCAGTCATCCTGGCATTCCAGCAATAAACCCCATTTGATCAGAGTGTATAATACTTTTTATATATTGCTGAATTCTATTTGCTAATATTTTGTTAAGTATTTCTGTGTTCGTGAGGGATTTTGGTCTGCATTTTTTTGTTGTTGTTTGCCATTTTCTTTCTTTGTATTCTGTTTCCTCTGATTTTTATTTCTCTGTTTTCTTTTTCCTGCCTTCCAGTGGGTTATTTGAACATTTTTTAAGAGTTGCATTTTGATTCATCTGTAATATTTTTCGAGTGTATTTCCTTGCAAAGATACATTTTTTAAGTGGTTGCTCTGGGTAATATATTACATATGCACATCACATCCTACTGGTGTTTACATTTTACTAGAGTGAAGTGGAGAAACCTTACATACCTTAAGTTCCTTTGCCTTTCCCTGTTTCTAATGTAATTTTCTTGAATACTTCTTCTATACATATCAAAAAGCACATCAGACAATGTATACTTTTTGTTTCAGACACCAAACTTAATTTAGAAAGCTCAAGAGGAAAAGAAAAGTCTGTTGTATTTACCCATATTTTTGCTTACCATGTTCTTTATTCCTTTTCAATATTTCCAGGTTTCCTCTTTTTTTTGCTTATTTTTGTTTCCAGAACTTTTCTTTAGTCATTCTTTTAGGGTAGGTCTGTCGGTGACAAATTCTCTTAGTTTTCTTTTGTCTGGGAATATCTTTATTTCTCATTCATTTTTGAGACATAATTTATCATGTTTAGAATTCAGGGTTGACATTCTTTTATTTCAGCAATTAAAAATATTGTTCCATTTTCTTCTGGCCTCCAAGGTTTCTGATCAGAAATCCACTGTCATTCGAATTGTTTTCCCTCTTTAGGTAAGGTGTTGTTTTTCTCTTGCTGCTTTCAAGACAGTTTGTCTTTAGGTTTTAGTTTGATTACGGTGTGTCTTGGCACAGATTTCTTTGAGTGTTTCTTGTTTGGGGATTAATGTAGTTTTTGAATCAGTAGGCTCAGCTTACATGTTTTAAAAAATTTGGGAACTTTTCAGTCACTATTTCTTTAAATACTTTTTCAACCTTAGATTTTCTTTCCTCTCCTTCTGGGACTACAAAGACATGAATTTTAGATCTTTTGTTATAATTCTTCAAGCTCCTGAGGCCTCACTTATTTTATTTATTTTTATTTTATTTTATTATTTTATTTTATTTTATGAGTCTACTTTTTTTTCAGATTGAGTGATTTGTATTCTGTTCTATTTTCAAGTTCATTGAGTTATTCCTCTGTTTTCTGCATTCTACAGTTGAGCTCATCCATTTGCTTTTTAAATTTCAGTATTTTTCAATTTTAAAATTTCTATTAGGTTCTTTCTATGTCTTCTTTTTCTTGTTCTGGAACTGGAAAGCCTAATGATACATTTTTGAAATGTTACTAAGGGAAGAATATTTTATTATCTTAGTTCTGCCCTTTGAAGCTATACAAAATAAGAATATTAATACTAACAGTCCTAGTGGTTGAGGACTATTTTCTGTATGATTTACATTGATTACTTTATCTAATTCTTAAGTATTTCTATTTTTTTACTCATTCAACAAATGTTTACTGGCTACCTACCATATATAACACTATTTTTTTTTTTTTGGTCAGTCAGATATTTTGCTTTGGCTTCAAATGGTTAAACAGCTTATCCTTTATTTACTCAGGAAAGAACTTCGTTTCTGCCTTTTTTGGTAGGTTGTAGACATTGGGAGAAAGAGAGATTATGAGCTGTGTTTTCATACCTTCACATAAACCAGCCAAGAATTTTCATTTAGGGTTTCTACACTTTGTTTAATTCAGTTTGGGGATTTATCAGTGCTTTTGTATGAAGCAATGTTATATTTTCAAAGGGTTTTCTGAGATATAAATACTCTTAACTTTTTGGGTAGCCATAAATTTAAAATTGTCAATTTGTGCCGTGAGAAAGAGGAGGAAGCACTTCTCTATTTTGTAGATTAAAGAATATTTTTCCCGGGACGCCTGGGTGGCTCAGTTGGTTAAGCGGCTGCCTTCGGCTCAGGTCATGATCCCAGCGTCCTGGGATCGAGTCCTACATCGGGCTCCTTGCTCCTCGGGGAGCCTGCTTCTCCCTCTGCCACTCTGTCTGCCTGTGCTCGCTCTCGATCTCTCTCTCTCTCTCTCTCTCTCTCTCTGACAAATAAATAAATAAAATCTTTAAAAAAAAAAAAAAAAGAATATTTTTCCCTACCAAGTGAATTCTGTGTACATTAGATAGCCCAACTTCATCATTCTTCACAAATAAACTTCTTACGAGTATTATCTCTAGTGGTTTTCAAACATTATTGAGATCGTAATCACCTGGTGGGTTGTTAAAAAACAGATTGCTAGGCCTTATCCACAGAATTTCTGATTACTTAAGTCTCGGCTGGTGCCTGACAATCTGGCACTTCTAACAAGTCCCGGGGTGATGTGGCTTATGCCATTTAGCATGTGAACCATTTGTCTACACACAATTTTTCTACTTCCTTGTCTCCCTTTGATTCTTCAGTTACTTGAACAGATTTTAATTTTCATTATTCTATCCTAAGTGTTTTCTCTAACATCCTCTGAGCTTCATGTTGCCAAATCAAATGCAAACTTTTCAGTTCCTTATCTTACCTACTATACAGAAATCATTCACCATAGTTACTTTCTCCTCCTGCTAAGGAAACTCCCTTCTGTTTGGCTTGGAGAAATCTATCTCCCTCCCTCCTTCTTTTCTTTCTGGCCTGCTCTTCAGCCTCTCTTTTTCTCAATCCAAATTCTAAATGTTAGAATGCAATCGGGCTTCTCTTCATATCTTACTTTACCTTCTGTTTCTAAGTGATCCACTTAGTCCTATCTGCATGCTGGTAATTCCAGTTTATGTCTGCAGGTTGGACTTTTCTTTGTTATAGCTTAACAAATTGATTTTTTATATGCCTACTTGAATAACTTATAAATATTTTGAAAAATACATCTAAAATCAATCACCATACTTAACAATTCTAAGATGCATATTTCTATCATTTTAATATATGTGAATTTTATAGTCAATGACATCTTAGATTCTATAAATAGATATTTCCTTCCTACCCCTTTCTAATAAAAAGTGCTCTTCCTCCAGCTTTTTCTATCTCATAAGTAGTCTTTCTTTCCATCCAGTTGTTAATGCCAGAAACTTGGGATTTATCCTTGACTCTTTCAGTCTTTCTTAGTTTCTTTTTTTTTTTTTTAAAGTAATATCTACACCCAACATAGGGCTCAAACTCATGACACTGAGATCAAGAGTCACATGCTCTACTGACTAAGCCATTTAAGGTGCCCCCTTCAGTCTTTCTTAATTCTCTTATTTCTACCTCCAAAACATCTCTCAGTTCCCTTTTTTCTTACCTTATTTGTTGCTGTCACCTTTGTTCCAGCCATAATTACCTGTCCCATGGGTTATTGCAAATGCCTATTAACCTTGGTGTCTTCCAACCCAATTTGAGTTAGTACTTAGATTCATCTTTTTAAAATGTAAATCAGTTCATATCAACATCTTGCTTAAAATCCTTAAGTGAATGAAATCCACAATCTTTAATACAGCATAAAAAGTCCTCTCTAAGCTGGTTTGCGCTGTCTCACCTCATTTAGAATTCGTTTTGGTTCAGACACACTGGTGTTCCATTGGTTGTTCTATAATACCCTGTTTTCGCTTCTTCCTGGGATGTTCTTACCTGCACTTTCTGTCTGCCTGTCTCCTTGCCTTTAGGCCACATATTTCATTTCTCATTTTAAAGATCATTTCTTTAAGGTCATTGCTGACCCCAAAATCTGCATTAGCTCTTACTATACTGTTTCATGGTGTTTTGAGAGTTCTGCCCTTTGCACTTATTATATTCTCTGGTAGTATACTCTCCTGTATGACATTCATGATTTATTTATTGTGTTTATCTTCACTCTGTTCTGTGTCTCACTGTTTTAGTCCTTACGCTAGAGCTTAGCACAATACATAGCAAATGGAAGGTATTTAGTAAATATTTTTAAGAAAAAGAAAATACAACTAGAGCTTAAAAAGATGCATATGTACACATATAGAATAAAAAGAATTTTTTTTAAATGTAAGGGGAATAAGAAGCACATACATCTGGGAAATGGATATTCCTTCTTAGTTGCCAATTATATACATTGTCTGACAAAATTATTATAAAAGTATACCTTTTATGAGAATGCAATTTCTGCAAAAAATTTGAGAAATAATTTCAAAGTAATTTTAAGTAATTCCTGATATTTAAGTAAAGTTGATTTCATTTTTACTAATAGAAATTCAGTGACCCTGTTTTTTTCATTTTCATACAAAATTAATCTTTTGTGTAACCAATTCTTCTTTTTTAAACCACCCCGGTTTTTTGGGTGGAGGTTTCAACATTATAAAGAATATCATACTACATTCCAGAAACAACATTTAATTACTTGGTTTTTGGTGTTTTTTTTTTTTTTTTTAATGTTCCTTAACCTTTGGAGAACAAACTCATGTCTGTAGGCCAGCATGGAAAAAAATAGCATGAATAACAGACACAGTGGGTAGTCTTTTTCTTTTTTGAAATATATAATTTTTTTCATTTTTATTCCTGTTTATTATTAGCCTTTTCTCTTCTTTCAGAACTTTTGATCTGTAGGATCCATCTAGAGTACATAAACTTTATATTCTACATTCTATAAATTTGGCTCATTTGGAATCTTAGCTTTCTCTTGGTATATATAGTGAGTGCTGCAGACAAAGTTCTTGAAACCAGACAGGATCACGTAGTTTAAAATGTTTATAATGTCTTTGTCTGTCCTTTCTTTCGCTGTCTCCTTTACTGCACTCTTTGTCTGTCTGACTCTCACAGGAGACATGGATTACAACTGGTTGGACCATACGTCTTGGCATAGCAGTGAGGCATCCCCAATGTCTTTGGTGAGACATGTGGAGCCTTACTATTTAATTTTCGTTTTTCATTTCACTTTTCCTTTTTTATTTACACCTTTGCATGTTTTCTTTTTTGTATCTTTTTTTTTATTATTATTATTTTTGTTTTATTTTTATCCCACACCTGTAGGGGACAGTCAAAAGGGAAAAAGAAAAACTAGTGAGCAGGCAGTTTTGTCGGACTCTAACACCAGGTCTGAGAGACAAAAGAAAATGATGTACTTTGGTGGCCACTCTTTGGAAGAGGACTTGGAATGGTCTGAGCCTCAGATTAAGGACTCTGGGGTAGATACCTGTAGTAGCACAACCCTTAACGAGGAGCATAGCCATAGTGATAAGGTACTGACATTGTGGAGCCTGCCTTTTAACCTGCTCATTTGGTCTTCGTTTGCTCTCTGTCACTCATTCAAACAGAACATAATAAAAGGACAGGGCATTTCAAGGGTCAATGTAGCATTTCTTAAGGTGCAGAAAAGAAAAACAAAACCAAAACAAACAAACAAACCAAAATACTTCTTGCTTGCTTTGCTGTTTTTGTTGTTTGACGGCATACCAAAAAATAAGTAAATGAAATAAAAAATTAGGAACAAAGGAATGCTTTGTCTATGGTCGCATGAGAGAACTTTGTGATGTTTTCATAAACCACAAATATAAAGAATTTTTGGATTGGCTTATTTGATTGCTTGCATATATTTTCCTTGGGATGAAAATTAAATTATTAATAGTTTCAATCCCAGGCAAAAGGGAGATAATTGGGTCTGTTTGCACAGAAAAAGTTGTTTTTCTTTTTTCCCTTTCACTGTCATTTTGCTCTTTTGTTTTATTGTCATAGCATTTTAATGTAGTATTAATTAGTACTAGAACCATTGCCATCTGCTTTGGTATTTATTATTTTTGCTTTTAGAATAGTGAGACTTTTGAAATCTTTTTACCATATAGATTGATTGAAACTTGTCTTTTGCTTGCCAAATTTTGCATGAAGATGTGCATGTTACTTTTAGATGACTATGAAACTGTGATTACACAAATCGTTTACTTTGTTATTTGACATACAATTTATAATGGATGGTGTCATGATTTTTAAAGGGCTTGGCTCTGCCCTGAGAAAGAGATAAACTCCTAATATTTTCAAGCTTATTTAACAGTGGATATACCATGAATTATCTAATAAACTTAATTTACTAAATAGATTAAAGACCCGAAAGAATCAATGAACCTACGAAAAGTGAGAAATATAAACTAGCCTCACCTTCGAATTAGGTCTCTTTCTCTCATGCAGATTCAACTGAAAAGTTACTGGGGCTTGTGTATTTTTATAATTTTAATCTAGAAACCTATTTCAAAGAAGCCCCTACCATAGGTTCAAATTTGATGTGTTTCTATAATTTTACCTTTTAACTTTTACTGTAATTAAGCCTTTCAAAATCTCCAGTAGTGTTTGAATATTAAAATATCATTTTAAATGAATCTAACCTCATAGAATTTCAATCTATCTTTTCTGTCATGTGAATTTTTAATTAATCTTCCGTGTATAGGTAGTTTGCATATATTTTCAAGATTTCTCAGATTTCATAGAACAATATAACTGCAGTAATGTGTCAGGGCACTGTAAGAATTTGCAGTAATTGGATTTCGAAAAATCTTGAGATTATAAAATTGAGCGTCTGCATAATATAGTAAGCCCTTTTGATCAGTGTGTTAAATGCAAACTGGTTTGTGTAATCATAACACTTTGGAAATCTGGAGTTTAGATACATTGTACAACAAGGGGTCATTTATCATAAAAGAAAATTAATTTTTTTGTTTGTTGATGTAATATGTCAGCACCCTGTGACGTGGCAGCCATCTAAAGATGGAGATCGTTTAATTGGTCGCATTTTGTTAAACAAGCGTCTAAAAGATGGAAGTGTGCCTCGAGATTCAGGAGCGATGCTTGGCTTGAAGGTATGTGATGAAATACGAGATTCTGGCTCTCCACTCCTTACTGATTTATGAAAAAACCAAAAATTTAACAACTCTTTCCAATTTATGCTAACTTGGTGGTGGTGTTTTTTTTTTCCCGTTTCCAAGAATTCCCAAGTATTTGCACTCATTACCCCAAACCTTTTCATTTTCAAGTATTACTTATTCCGCAGTAATTCTTAAATATATGATTTTGGAAAATAAACTCGAGTGATATGCTTGAATCCTGAATACAGCTCTCAAACTTATTTTATTTATACAGTTTGTCCTTTAAGTCTGTATCTGTGTTTATACGCTATTAAAACAATGGCTTTAATCAATTACTAAATATGCAAACTTGGGAATGTATATATTTATGACACAGTGTTTAAAGGAAAACCACAGGCCTCAAATAGCATCACTTAGGTTAAGGCCCCATGTCAGTAAAACAAAACTTAATCCCTAGCTTAACACAGTTTTAGCCCCCCAGTAGTGTAACCTCTGTCCAGTCAACGTGGAATTTCCTGGTCAGTACTAGGAAATTTATTGATAGTCCCCCTTTTGGAGGGCAGTCTTGCCTTAACAGTGCATTCCTTGCTAATAAATTCTTTTTTCATATATATATATGATATATATATATATCATATATATATATATTTTAATGCCTTTTCTCTGCCTTTGAAAACCTTTCTTTTGTTGAGCTCAGCAGAGCTGTCTTCAGCTTGCTAGATGAGATGCTGCCCAATTCATGAATCACTTAATAAAGCCAATTAGATCTTCAAATTTAGTTGGTTGAATTTTGTTGTTTAACAATCAGAATGTAATTTTTGTTTAAGCGTAGGAAAATGTGGGCGTGTGTGTATTTGTGTGTAGGAGAAAGAGAATACTGTTTAAAGTCTGGAAACTCAAAAATACTTATGTTAGGAGATTTACTATAAATATTAATTTATATTTGACTGTAAAATACCAGGTAGTTATTTGGTAAGTAGATCAAATAGAACTCTGTGATTTTTTTTATTTTTTATTTTTTTATTGTTGTTGTTGGTTTGTTGTTATTGTTGTTCGTCTGTACGGTGAATTAACAACTGAAGTGAAAAAAGAGTAAATGGTTTTTAGAGTTAAGCAACGGCCATGGAAGTTGTCCTATAGAATATAGTGAGATATTAGAAAACTTTGGGTGTAAGTGGAATTGGCCAACTAATATTTATTGGGTGGCTGCCCCATAGCTGGCCCTTATCTGAGCATTTTACTTGTATCAGATTATTTAACGCAGCAGATGAGAAATAGGTTTAGAGAAGTGTCATAACTTGCCCACGGTCACAAAGATGATGATGGAGGTGAGATTTAAATCCAGATCTGTCCAACAGAGTGTTAGAGCAGTAAAAAGTAGAGGTCAGGAAGTCTTGGTTTGAATCCCAAATAAGTCATTAATGGCAACATGACATGGGGCAACTAAACTTCTGTTAGCCTCAGATTGCTCATCTATAAAATGGAGATAATAATGCTTATTGAATTATTATAATAAACTTAAATAAAGCAATATAAAAGCATTTAGCACAGTAGCTAGCACACTGTAAGATTTTAAGAATAATGATAGTATAAAGTATCATTAATTATTATTATTAAAGTTTATCAAGCCAAGAAAGTTTTAAAATATTCCAACTTAGGAATAAATAACATAGAAAAAGCCAGTGATTTTTTAAAATTCAGATAACATTCACTCAATTTAGAGAAAAAAAATTAGTAATGAAGTTAATTACTATTATTTGCTTAACATGCTATACAGTTGATATATTGCTTGAATGGTAGTTGATCACAAGCATTAATTTTGTAAGAGGCCAGTCTTACAGGTATCCATATGACTCCACAGCATAATTGCTAATATTTATTTTTCCTCTTTCTAAAAGATATGTATTAATAGAAATATAAAAATAGAAAAATTGGAATGTAAATGGCCCAAAGTTTACATGAGTTATAATGAGATTAAGTACATTTTGTAATTTTCTTAGAGAAACTCTATCACTATCACTTACATTAATCAATGAGTCTGAGAGATTACTAAATAATGGAATTTTGGTGGGTTATCTTAACTGTAGTCAAAGTAACAAATATTTATGTGATTAAGATATTTGAAATCTATAACTAGGAACATTAATATAATTATATAATACTATAATAGCATGTTTTTGGAAATGATAAAAACAATTCTGAGAGAAATTACAGTTTATTAAATTCTTTCTAAGGTATGTGATTTTTTTTTACAAATAATTGTGAAAATTTTAGAATATGTAAAAAAAAGTCCACTCATGGAACATGTAGTCAGTTTCTAATAACACTGTATTATTAAAAATTATTTTTAGAATATTATAGTTTTAAAAGCTACAAATTGTCTAGTTATTTTTTACTTGAATCTTCAACTATGTTCCTTTGAACAATATGCCTGTTTTAACACTTTTCTCTTTTAAAAGGTTGTAGGAGGAAAGATGACTGAATCAGGTCGGCTTTGTGCTTTTATTACCAAAGTAAAAAAAGGAAGTTTAGCTGATACTGTAGGACATCTTAGACCAGGTAGGTTTCTATCTTTGATTATTTATATTTAAACTGTTAAACTCAAGTAGTTATGAAAAAGTCATCCTCACTTAGAAATGATTTGACCAAAAACCAGGAACTCATTTTTAACTTAAATAAAAAAATCTCTATTCTTAATGGAAAATGTAACTATTATTTCTTGAGTCACATTAGATAAAAAGATTTTTATATTTACTGATTCTTTTGGCTGATGGATATTCTTATTGTGTATCTAGTATTAATCTATTTTGCTTCCCATAAGGCTTCATTTTTTAAAAAATTCCAACAGTTTAGGAAACAAACATTATAGATAAATACATATTTTCTACAATGTGTGATTCCTTATCTCTTTGGTAATGGATACTATTGGAGAGATCCTTGAGTGCCTTGAAGAGAATATGATAAGATGATAAGTATTAAGCCTTTTTTATAAGAAACTGTAGTGGCGCCTAGGTGGCTCAGTTGATTAAGTGTCTGTCTTTGGCTCAGGTCATGGTCCCAGGGTCCTGGGA
Source organism: Martes martes (assembly GCF_963455335.1). Lineage (NCBI taxonomy): Eukaryota > Metazoa > Chordata > Mammalia > Carnivora > Mustelidae > Martes > Martes martes. Next base: position 33,688,413 of record NC_137891.1, on the reverse strand, counting down.
TTGAGCCCTGCATAGCATCGAGCTCCCTGCTCACTCAGCAGGGATTCTGCTTCTTTTCCTTCTGTCCCCGCCACCCCCATCCCCGGCCACCCCATTGGTGCTCTCTCTCATGTGTGTTGCATAGATATTGACAAACCTAGAATATAGTCATAAAATTTTCAAAGAGTTAACAGACTTTAATAATTTCTAGAATTAGATTCCTATTTAGAAACCACAGAGATAACTTTTATGTAGTTTTATCCCTCAGACCTTTGTCCTTTTGGGTAAAAATACTAATCATCCTTATCATCAAATTTTATCCCAGTGGAACTGTTCTCAGTATGTCGCACTCCATGACGGTGACTTTATTCTTTGAACCATTGCAGTTTAAGAGTGCTTTGGTTTCAAAGGCATTTTATCGGGTTAGTTTTCTTTCTAAGATTATCATTACTGGAATACACTCTAGGTGATGAAGTATTAGAATGGAATGGAAGGTTATTGCAAGGAGCCACATTTGAAGAAGTGTATAACATCATTCTGGAATCCAAACCTGAACCACAAGTGGAGCTCGTTGTTTCAAGGCCTATTGGGTGAGTTGGCCTGTGCATTTTATGCACATACTTTATAAGTTGACTACTATTGCACATTTGTAGTGTGCAATCTAAAAATTGGATTGCTCTATAAAAATTACTGTTTTGAGGACAGTGCTTTTTTTCTCCTTTTTTGCTAAAATAGCTCACCAAAAATCATGCCATTTCTTTATCTGATCATGCTAGAATGCACAGTTATTATAGAAGAAGAAGAAATATTTAGGTGTTTATTATTTTTATTGTGTATTAGCTTAATAGGGAGCAAAAGGCATAGTAGGAGGAGACTATAGTAACTATTACTTTTAGAAGAAAGTTCATGAACTGTAGTCCTCTGCATTGTGAAAATAAGCGTCAGTGAACTTTACGTATTTTTTTCAAAATGGAGATTTCAACATAGGAAAGAGAGGTCCCAAGGGCACACTGTTCCTAAACAGAGGGAACAGTTTAAGGAGCAACATGATGTGTTTAAGGAAACAGACAAAAAATAAGCAAATACCAAAGTACTCCTTGGCTTTTGTAATTTTTTACCTCTAGATTCAATTAGCAATTTCCAAAAGTTGGCAATAAATACAGTCTTTTGTACTGTATGCTGATAATTTCTCATTAAATATCACAGCAGTGTTTCCCTTATAGAAGCTTATATTCTAAGCCAATATAAGAGATATACCTATAACTAAGTAAAAGCTATAGAAAAAATATATACAATGACAGCAAATTATTAAGTGCAAGTTTGGGGTAAGAGTATTTGAGGGTGGAAGCTATAGAAATTCTTTTTTTTGTTGAAGAATACCAATACCCTGTTGTCATTCATTTAGGAAATGATTGGACTATATTATTTTGATCTCTTTTTATGCTGGAAAAATGACTTACATTGGTAACTTAGTTTTATTGAAATGTTCCTTTCAAAGTAATGAATCTGGCACATGAAGTTGGAACTTTGTCATTTTTCTTTTGTAATATGGTAAAACTGCAGTGTATCAGCTTCGTGTATTAATCAAATATATTTCTTGGTATTAAAGTATCCTCTAATCATATTTTTGCTTAATATCTCAAATTCATAAATATTCTTTTATATATTTTTCTGAATGACCTTTACTATTAAAATCTATCAGTCCTGGAAAATCTCCAACAAAAATGTCCATATTTTGGCATAAATTCAGTTACCATTGGTAAGTCCCAATGAAAAACTTGTTTGCATTTTTTCCTCAATGGAGTTAATACATTTAAAAAATTTCACCCACAATCTGAATCTTTAAATTTTTCTTGTGGTGATATATTATTTATAACTCAATATTTGTTGATTAAAGAATAGAATAGGATTCAAATATATCATAAAACCTATCTTAAATTCAAAAATTTATTAGAATGGGCAGTCATGTAGTAAAACACATAGAAAATGAAATATGTTTTTATAAGTCTGCTATAAATCATATGACTGTTCATTCCTTTTGAAGTAGTTGAAGTTAGTTCAGAACACTTTGATTAGCAATAAAGTACTACGGCTTGTTTTCTCTCACTTATGTAACACTACTATCATACAGTTTTGTTCATTTTACACTGATTGATGATCATAAAAATAGCAGTTGCATTAATTGATGAACCAATTTCTTGTTTTCTTGTTCTGTCATTTCAGAGATATCCCTAGAATCCCTGATAGCACACATGCACAACTGGAGTCCAGTAAGTCTCATTCATTCTAGAAGAAAATACTAATATTGTCATTTTCCAGGGGTCAAATGAAGTATTTTATCTATTAATATGAAGTAAGAAATAGAATGATCTTATTATCAAATACATAGTTATTGTATAAATGAAAAATTTAGTATTATTTCATATTATTGTGGGATAAAGTACAAAATTCTATAATATTTTAAGATAGTTTTTTTTAAACACGCCGTCTTAACTACTATGTATTTTTAGATGGCTTTATTAAGGTATAGTATAATAAATTGCACTGAAGTACACAATGAGGTAAGTTTTGGCGTACAGATGAAACCAGCATCACAATAAAAATAATGAACATACCCATCTCTCCAAAAAGTCTCACCCCCTCCTTCCTTAATTTCTTCTAATTTTAAAATTTACTACTTTGTAAACTAACCCTCATTAAGTGGCGGGAATGCTTGGGACAATCTAGTGAATCATATCCTAATTTCTCTTTTTAGAAAATAGGATAGTAGTTCTGATTTGGCATCAGAGTAGTAATGGAACAATAGACAAATAAGTTTAAGTAATGTTAAATATGTAAATGCTTTTTATTACTTGTGTTTGAGTGCAATTTCAGGTGTTAAACAAATGGCTTTTTTCCAGTGAACTAAGTTTCTTGATTGATTGAGAATGGAGTAAGGGGTGTTCTAAAAGGAGAGAGGAGATGGGTTGCCATTTGAAGTCTGTTGATCAGGGGAGACCATATTGAAAAGGAAGTGATTGGAGCAAAGCTTTGGAAGAGTGACTATCTGGGGGAAAAGGTTTCCAGGTACAGAGACCAAGTGGTGCAGTGTGTCTCAGGCAGGGAATCCTAGGGTGTGCCGGGAGAAAGCAAGGAGGCAAGTATTGCTGCACCAGAGTGAGCAGTGGGAAGGATGAAGGACTGGGGAGACATGGCAGCCGAATTGCATAGAATTTGTGAACCACTGTAAAGTCTACTACTTCGTTTTGGGCTTTTATTCTGTGGGAAATCAGAACTACATAGGTTGGTTTTGAGGAGAGATTTATGTTAAAATATGACTACTGTGTTGAAAATAGTTTAAATGGAGTCAAGGGTGAAAGCAGAGAGAGTAGTGAGAAAACTATTTTGATATTTAGTATTTTATTTGGTGACTTAGGCCATTGGTGGTAGCAATGGAGTCGATGAGAAGTGATCGGATCCTACAATAATTAAGAATATACTATTAAAGTAGATTTTTAACTTTTATTTCACAATGATAAGTGACTTTAAAACAAAGACATAAAATAAAGACTTAAAATAAATAAATAATTTAAAAGTGATAGGGTAAAGATTATTAAATACTAAGGAAGAGTAATCATTATTGTTCTTTATGTATAATTGCCATTTCAGGTTCTAGCTCTTTTGAATCTCAGAAAATGGATCGCCCTTCTATTTCCGTTACCTCTCCCATGAGTCCAGGCATGTTGAGGGATGTTCCACAATACTTATCTGGACAGCTTTCAGTATGTAATCACTACATTAATTTCTGTTTTTGGAATACCAAGTACTGTTATTACTATATGACAATAGCTTTTTGTAAACCAACTCCTTTTAAGAATGTAATTGTGCTTTTAACCATCAGTTTTCACATTATTAGTAGTTTTGATTAATTGAAATTTAATTTTAATTATTTAGCATAGAGTTTCCTTGTTAGAGTATATTAGATTTTCTGGAATTTAATGAGAGAATTTGTGGGGATATCTAAAACCTTTACTTTAGTAATTTTATTCCAAAATTCAAGGTCATGATTTTTGCTCAATATATTAAAATGACTATAATTTGTCCTAGACTTTGAGAGAAATCCGATTGCTTTATTGTACAAAGATGTATATTTAAGGTGAAAGTAAATTTTATACATTCCCTGCTTTTCAAGTTTAAGGAAATTTGATATGAATTTCATAGTAAATAATTGGGGTATGAATATTGCTGAGGTATTATGATACTTGAAAAGCTTTGGTCACAAGCCAAACCTGAGTAAATGGGGAAATATATAATAGATAACTGAGTATACTGGTGATTTCATAGTAAGTGATCCCTAATCTTGAACATTTTATATAAAAATTAAAAATTCAGTTAGGCATTTTCTGCCTATATTAGAAGAGCTTTGCAAATTTGAGTCCTCACTTTTTATCAATTTCTTCAGTTGCCATTCTCTTTTTAAACTATTTAAAATATTAAAATATCTAAATTCATCCAGTTGCATTTTAGAGATATAATGCTGATGAGTTACTAAACTTGCAATTTTATACGTATTAAGAACTATTTAGATTCTCAAAATCCAGACATTGAATTTTGGATAAAAAATGTTATAATTGAAAACTAAACTATTCTTGGGCTGTTGTTTTAAGAACAATAGGAAAAGCTTTTTTTTTAATCAGCTACGCAATTTCTCCTTTTATTTTTTGGGGGTAGGGGAGGTGTTTGATTTTTACTGAAGAATTTTTATTAATTAAAAGCCATAGGAAATATAAGCAGAGTTAACATTAAAATTATTGTAATAGTTATTAGACATATCTATTCTGGAGCTATTTTCATCACAAAAGTGACAATAACAGAAAAATTATGCAAGAAAGAAGTTGAGATACTATTAGGAGCTTGTAAATGTCCTACTAAAATGAATTTCTTCTCTTTATTATTTTCTTTTCCTTTCTCTCATAAACAGATTGAACTTTTTCACTTGAAGACAGTGGTCTTTTCTCATTTTCTATATAAGTAGCATCTTTCTACTTACTCTTTTACATGTATTGACAGCATAGATGTTGTCATTTATAGTTACAAATGTATATGTATTTTCTTCCAGCACTTTAGAAAGTGATAATATTAACCTTATTTATTAAATTATTATGGCTCCATTCAGATAGTCCATCTTTAAATAATACTTAGCATGGCTGTATGATGCCAGTACATAAATGTGTGTGTGCGTGCATGTGTGTGTGTTTGTGTGTGTATATTGGCTTCAGTGGGTGGAGGAGGGAGTGGAAGTGGAAGTTAGACTTTCATAGTAAGTAAGTACCATTTTGTTACTGTCTTTGAAATCCCAAGGCCTTACAGAAATTGGACTGGGGAGGGGTGGGGGAAGGTGGAGGAGCATAGCAAAGGCATTTAGACAAATTTCAAATTCAGCTATTTTTTATCATGTTTCAAAATGAATATACTAGAAAGGTAAGACTTAAATATTTGGGGGAAATATAGACATAAAGTTTTACTTCTAAGGGTATAATTAGTGATTTAAAGTCATAGGATTTCCATTTATAAATGGTGTTAGTTTAAAGTCCATGTAATTGTAATTTAAAATGTGTACATTTTATCACTTTCTTATGACTTAGAAAGGGTATGTTCCAGTAAGATAACATTAATAAGTATAATACTTACTTGTTGTGGTAAATCTAGAGAGTCCAGATAAGTAACTAAAAAATCAAAATCACCTATAATCCCACCACTCAAATGTAACTTTTCACATACATACAATTTTTTAAACAAAAGTAATAAATCTATGCATAGTATTTTGAGACCTGCTTTTTCACTTAGTCACATATTGTACATTTTTTCTTGAAAATTTTTTCTTTAAATATTTTTCTTAAAATTATTTTAAGAGCTATTATATCATTTTAATTTAATTTGCTATTATGGGACATCTTGTTTGTTCTTAATTTATATTGCTATAAACAATGATGCCATGGAAATCCTTGAATATAACTCTTACATATTCTGTTAGGTCAGACAAAATTCTTTTGTCAGGATAAATTTTCAGAAGTAAAATTACAATAGGAAAGAAAAGAAAAAAATTAAGATTCTTGAAATCTATTGCCAACGTTTTCCTCAAAAGTGTTTTTATGACATTAATCTTCAGTCATCTCTTCAAGAAATAATATGTTAAGTTCTGACCCTAGGTCAGCCATAATATTAGTTGCTGAGAATACAACAGTGAATGAGATAGACATGGATTTTATCCTCATGAAACTTAATTTTATGTTTATTCTTTGCATGCAAAAAACCACAAGATATATTATTTCTAATATATTTAACCCTCTGCCTAGGAACTGGAGACAGTTTTTGCTCTAATGATATAGAGTTTAGGAAATACATCCACATATGTCACCTTTTGGGAAAATTCCTAGGAAGCCCCAAGGCAACATTACAGTTCCTATCTCCTTCTACTTATTTTACCTTTATAAATTTTTATTTTGGTGAGATTTTACCTGGGCTCATAACTCAGAAGTTTATGATGTTGCTAATTGCAGAGAACAAAGATAATTTGTATGGTACGTGAGCTGACCTCCTAATATATTTATCAGTTCATGGACTGATAATTTCTCAAATAGAAATATACATATAATTTAAATTGTTGTTTAAACTTTCACTTCAAGGTTATTGATGATTTTTAAAAATTTATGCAGGTTAATTCCTTTCTATGCTTGAATTCTACTGCTGCTTGTTATTATCCTAGGGCATAGCTGTAAAAGTGCCATTAATACATTTGGTGAGAAACTCAGTATGAGCTCAGGTTTATGACACCTGGACTATAGGTTAGCCTTCTCAGTGTCAACACTCCCTAATTTTGATTCTTTTTAAAACCTGTGTTCTAACACAGTTCAACAGTTCCCTTCTGTAGAGGATTACTTTTGTAGTTCTTTCAATATTTTTAAATTAATCTGGAGTCTTTGGCTAGTTTTTGATAGAATGTTGGGATAAAAGACAACCATCAGCTCTTTTTAAAAATGAGGAATGGCTCAAAATTCTTTATGTAGGAACACATTGATTCTTTTTGACAGTCATATTTTATTTAACTTCTAGGTCTGTGGTTGATTTACGGCTACAATCTTTCCCTACGTTACCTTGTTTTAATATTTTTCTGACTATTTTTAGTGATTATTTGCAAATATTGTACATATCCATTTTGTATGCCCATTTAAGTGGAATAGATAACTGAAGAATAGGTATGTATTCTTCATACCTCCTTAGAAATTCTATAGCCTTTTTAAACCTTTCCGTAAATGAAAGTGTTTTCCTTTGAGCTTTTGTTTATTATGCCTTGTCGTCACAACCTTTTTATTCCAGAAGCCTTGCCTAAAAGGAATGCCCTAAAGATGGTAGTGCAGTATGGCAGAGTGATATTAAAAATGCAAAGCAAATTATGTATAAATTCACTTCTTTTGTGACTCTTGTAACTGTGTTGTTACAGGATTCAACAGACATTTCCTGTTTAAAATACGTGAATTAGTATTAGTTACAAATTATAATGCCATATGTAGTATTTCACCATTCCTGTAAGAAATATCCAGAATCCATAGAGGCAGAAAGCTGCTTAGTCCTTGCCAAGAGTTGGAGTGATAAGGGAATGGGGATTGATTACTTCTTAGGTAAAGTATATTCTGGGATAATAACAAGGTTTTGAAACTAGAGGGAGGTAGTGGTTGCACAGCGCTGTGAATGTTCTAAATGCCACTGAATTGTACCCTTTAAAATGGTTACTTTTAGGGTATTTGCATTTCATCTCCATTTAAAAAGCTAGCAAAAGAAGAAATGCTTGTATAGCCAAGTTTGATGTATAAACTTAGAGGTGAAGATTAGTTTTAAATTACCGTAGATTGTAGACCACCGACTTCAGAAATCTGTGAGTTGCTTATTTGAGACCATTTTAGAAGATGTCAAATGTTTGCCTTCAAGGACTAATTTATTTCAAAGTGCTGTTTGTCTCAAATTAATTTTTTTTTAGTTTGTGAAGTAATATTTACTTCAAAAACCTTCCATTACCTTGCCACTTTGGGTCTAAAACAGGCAGAACAGGTGAGAGAGCTAGGAAAATAAAATCTATTTCCAAATAGAGTGTTTTGTTAGTCCCTTCGTTCAGCTTGCCTTGTCAATCTCTATGCGTTTCATACATCCCTGGTCCATTTGCTAGAGAAGTATCCACCTAGGATTATGCTGAAAGATATCAGTAACATACTCCATTTCTAAAGATTTCTTTCTTCCTTTGGAAATGTCTCCACATGAAAAGGAAGATGGCTTAGATTTGAGACAGCCTTGGTTTTTGGAGAGAGAGAAAGATGACTCATATGATTGATACCTGCTTTTAAGGTTTTAGATTTATGTCTTAACAGTCTCTGTCTGATGATAGTTAAATTAGGCAACTATCCTCCGACCGCCTATTATCTGTTGCCGTATAACAGTGGAAAGGTCTGAGGCCTCTATTTATAACTCTTTGAATTAGACAAGAGAGATATCCATGAGAAGTATGAGGAATGGGATGGAATCTTGGTGAAAGAAAACGAATTAAATGCCTTGAAATCTATCCCCAAACCCAGACATATGCATCTGATTTTTGTTATGGATTTAATCATTGACATGCCTTAATAAAGACACAAAATTCTGATTATTGTAGTGTCATTTGGAAACTGTTCTCAAGTGAAAACAGAATAAGCCAGAAGAGAAAGAAAATTTGACTTTATTCTGGGAATTTGAAATAGACTGATTTAAATTTAAATAGACTGGGCTTCGCTTCTTTTCTTTTTTCTCTTTCCTTTTCTCCCTTCCCTTCCCTTCTCTCCTCTCTCCTTTTCTTTCCTTTTCTGTTTTTGTTTTTTTAGAACCCAGCTTTATTTTCTACCTTTAAACTATCTTACTTTTTGTTTGAGTATAGGCAACTGTATGCAGCCTTTTTCTATGTCTCTGTTTCTTCCTCTCAAATTAGACATAATAGCAATTACCTCCTAATGTTGTTGGAAGCAATGAACTTGCAATAAAGTGTCAGTAAAAGCTTGGGAAAATATAAAGAACTACATAAATAAAAAGAAGTGAGGTATTATCATTAATAAGTGTGATTAACAACAAACAGTGTTATCTTGAGTGATACCTAATATTTAAAATGGTGTTTAAATCCTAGAATTTGGTGTAAATTCTTAAGATGTGAATCAACTAATTAATCCAGTGCCTTCTGCACACTTTTATCTTACTTTTTTTTTTTAAAGAAATGCTAAAGCCAACTTGTCTAATATTTTTTAAACTTTTGTTAAACATATTTTGGAGAAGTCACACAGTTACTTTTTCTACAGATGACTTTTCACTAAAATCCTATGATGCATTTTCATGTAACATCTTCTTGGACTATGATTTTTTTCTATGGTAGTGTGTTTAAGGGTGAAACTTGAAATTTCTTGACTCTTGGATTATGTTTATACTCATTCTTTCAGAGTATATGAGCCCCAAAGTGTTATTTTACATTCAGTCTTACTTCCTGTTATGTTGATTACATTTAAAAATTCTAAGATTTTATATGGTTTTTATATGTTTTAGCATTTTGGCAAGATTAACTTATTCATTACATTGAAGTACTTAATTTAGATATATGTTGTTATGTAAAAAGTATATTTAAGGGATAGTTTTATGTGTTTATTTTACTTTTGGTCTTTTAGTTCCAGCGTGTTGTCCTTTTTGGTTTTGTTTTATTGCTTTTTTCTTTAATTTTGCTTACCAGAGCCAAAGCCTTAGTAGAAGAACAACGCCTTTTGTTCCTAGGGTTCAGGTAAAGGCCTTGTCTGCCTGATAGAAACTAAAGTTGTGTTTTAACCCTTATTTGTATGTTTTTGGAAAATGCGTAGTAGGAAACTTTTTTTGGTATGTTGCTCCAAACCATATTATTGACTTTCAAATCATTTTATAAGCCAGCTTGTAAAATTCTGCATGGGGATTAAAATACAATAAAAATTTAAAGAGACAATCTTTGTTAGTGATTTTATATGATCAACCAAGTACTAAACTCATAGGCTTCAGACTGTATTTATATATATGTATATGTAACATTGACAAAAATAGCTAATTTTATACTGTTGATATTATCCTTTATTACACTAAGGTTGCTGTCTCTTTAAATCATTCATTATATCACTTAACATCTACATTCTCTTGCATTTTCCAAGCAACAACTCCTTGAGGAGATTGGCAAATAAATTTGTACCTTATCTAAAATATGAATTTTATGCATATTATATATAAGGTTCAACTTTGGAAAGTGTATTACTTTGAAAGAACAAAATAACATCTAAATAAAATGTGTTGGGTTTATGTTGCTTACATTTTGTAATTGAAATGTCATTTAATTTTACTTTAATACTTGGTACAAGTTGTTTGCCTCTTTTCATTAGGAAACCCTTATATGGTAAAGTAATGACAATATAGTTTTTTTTTTAAGTAGTAGTATGCTTTCCTTGCTTTGCTGCATGTTTTTTTTTGTTGTTAGTTTTGAATAATACTAATTTAGTTTAAATTTTAAAAATTACAATTGTTTAGTTAATGTTATTTAGAGTTAAATATTGACTTGTGCTGTTCAGTTCTCTTTAGGAAATTTAAGAATGGGTACATGGTTAAGCTGGAATGATTGTTATATAAAAACAATTAAAATGATGCCAAGATTTCTATTAATGAAATTGAACTAAGATAAGAAGTATGTCATATCTAGAATTGTGGAGATACATTTGTTCTATTTTGGGGAAATCAACATATATTTTAACCATTCATTTGAAAAGCACAGATAAGAAATTTAGGACTATGATAAAATAATCTAGCAAGTAAGATAATTCTGTTTTGATAAGGTGAACTGGATATCTATTAAAAACTTCAATGCAAATCCTGTAATATAAAATGAAAATTAGGGCTATTGATCAAATGCCTAATTTAAGACAGTTTATTAAAAGTTGTAATTTTGATGAAAAATCTGTAAAACTAAAAATTGCCTGTTTTTTTACCTATATTATTTTAACATTTATGTATTTAGAAAGTATGATTTAATAAATTGTAAGGTATAATTGTGAAAATATGAAAGCCATATGCCTAATATCTGTTTGCATGAAAAATGAGTATTATTGGCAAATGATATTTTTCGTTTTCTGTGGCATAAGAAAATCTAAAAAAAATACTCCTTATCAAACATTTGAAGTTATGTATCTGAAATGTTTCTAACCATTTGAGAGGAGCAAAAAGATCGCCTATGGAGAGGGCAAGTGTTTAGCCTCACCCCTCATAAAAGTGGGCAGAAATCAATGATTTTCTCCAATAATTATGAACTTAGTCTAATAATAATTATTATTGTTTCTTAGTTTCTCACCGTATAGTTCATCAGAAAATTGTTCTTTAGCCTTTCAGAATCTTTTTCTCTTTGAAGTGCCTCATATTCATGTCATGATCCTCAGAGAAGGATTTTTAATATCATGGGGAAATAAAGCTATAAGCTTTTTTTTTTTTTTTTTGCTTTAGAAAATAGAGAATATCAGAAATTAATGTGGTTTTGGTAACACATTTTAGAGGAACCATGAGGCTATGTGACAACATCTGTTTCATCTCATATACGAGATTCTTGTATTTCTTTCTTTTATTGTTGTTTCCCCCTTATGTCTTTTGCCAGAAAAATAGGCTTTTTTCCCACTTATCCTCATCTGTATCTATGTTCTCATATTGTTACACAAGGAAATACTTGAACTTTTTTCTTTTTTTTAAAAATTTCTTTTCAGCATAACAGAATTCATTGTTTTTGCACCACACCCAGTGCTCCATGCAATACGTGCCCTCCTTAATACCCTCCACCTGGCTCCCCCTTGAACTTTTTTTCTATTTGCATGTTAGATTCTCCCCCCCCCCGCCCCACCACCCCCCTTCCCCCCAGTTTGTTGATCTCCTAGTTTAAGGCAGTGGTTCTCAAACTTGAATGCCTATGAGAATCACCAGGAGGATTTATTAAAACACGAGTTCCAGGGCCCCATTCTGATTCAGTAGGTGCAGGTGGGCCACAGGAATTTGGAACTTTTTAACAAATAAGCCAGATAACACGGATATAAGGAGGTTAGGGAGCCACACTTGAAGAAAAACTTGTCTAGAGACTATACCCGGCAGCTCTATTAGGAAAACTTTGTTGCACAACAGCTAGAAAATACCTGCCTTCCACATAAGGACTTAGTATAGCGTTGAGTAATAATTATAATTTTTAAAAATTAAATACTTCTTAACTATTACTAAGAGGGCTAATTCCATTTGACTGAAAATCAGGATAAATAATTTTATATACTCTTCTGGGCCATCAGTCTTCCTCTTCTGAGTCAAAAGTCTTTCTCAGCCTCTCATTCTGTAAAATCTAAAGTGAGGGACAGAATAAAACCATGCTAGAAATGGAACTACACTACCAGTCTATCATGTATACATGCATATATATATACATTTATTTTATATGATTTGATATATATGTGTATGTATGTATATGTATTTATTCATGTATGTCAGAGCCTGGCCCAGATCCGACTGGCCACTTCAGAGGGAGAGGGGAGGACTGACATGAAATGTATATTTATATTTTTAAACTGCTGCAAATATTGTCCATCCAGATTAAAAGAAAAATTGAACTATTAAAAAGCATATAAACCACAAAACTCTATCTCAACCATAATTTTATTCCCAGATTTCAGGTTTTGGATTCGATATCAAGATAGTGGTCAAAGATGTGCTGAGTTCTGAACCAAAATGTGGGGTAGAGCCATGGTTATAAATCCTGACATGGTAGAAACAGCTAGCTAGGTATGGGAGTGTGAGGTATGTGTGTGGGAGGTGGTAATTGTTAAATCAAATGAATTTAGCAGCTGGATATGAAGTTCTAATCCCGAATTATGTCATAGGGAAATCACTCACATTTTCTCATCTCGAATGATAAAATATATCCTATTATTCTAAGGCTGTGATACATCTTCCTCACTAATGAAAAGGGACTTTATGTCGGTATAAGAAAAAATCTATAAAGGTGAATTTATTATGGTTTTAAATACAAACTTAAGGAGTCTATTGATTAAAGCTACTAGTAATTTCACCTTGCTTATAATCTTTGAAATGTCTTTTTAAATAAAATGTTTTATCTTTTAAAACATTTGCCTAAAAATTCCCTATGAATGCCATATAAATAAGGTATCTATTCAATTCATTTGGGCAGTTATTCTGAGCTCATTATTGTAGGGGAACTAAAATGAACCATAGTGATTCTTGCATAAAGATAGACATAGCAGTCATTGTACATAAAGTTCTTAGTTATAGCAGTGTGATTATTATGTGCATGTTAATAAGCAGTCAAATTAGGATAACAAAAAGCTCAAGTGATTTATTAATCAACCCCAAATATCTAAATTATTTCCTCTATTCATTGAAGTTATTATAGCATATCCTTTTATTTTAACTATCTGCAACTTACTAAGTAGAACTTACATTCTGTGCTCACATAAATGTAAGAGACTGGGACAAAGATTGGAAATAGAAACATTATGTTATGGTAAAAAAAAGTTTGAGCTGATAAATGAATATTTTTGCTTTTCAGATAAAACTATGGTTTGACAAGGTTGGTCATCAATTAATAGTTACAATTTTGGGAGCAAAGGATCTCCCTTCCAGGGAAGATGGGAGGCCAAGGAATCCTTATGTTAAAATTTACTTTCTTCCAGACAGAAGGTAAGGATGTGAAACAAAAATAAATGTTCTTGAAAATAAATAAGAAATGTTAATAACAGTGGGTGTTTCAGTTCTGTCTTATTTATTTTTATATATCACACAAGTCAGATATTTATGAAGTTTAACAGAAGCATAATGATTCATATGATTCACATGATTCATACATTCTTATGATCCATATTAGTCTTCAAAACAGTGACAGTAAGTGCTTTAAGATTGTTTTAAAATGCATATCAAATGTCATAGATGATTTTATTGAATATTTATTTTACATTGTATGGATTCTTAAATGATGTATATTTTCATTTATCAAAATCATTAAAAGTTACAGTTTTTAAAATCAAGTGCATTTTTTACACAATCTACAGCAGCAAAAAGCTGGAAATGATACCAAAAGGTACTCATCACATTCCTTTACAACTCCTACCTCCTCATACTAAGATATCATTTCTTTATATTCCATAAAATTAATGAGTGTTTTATATTTCCACACCCCATATCATCCAGAAACCTTTACCACCGCGCCCAGAATCCGCTTCTTCAAGCATCATTGGTTTGTTTTGTGTCCATGTTAATTAGCATAAATGATATTGTTCTGCCCTAATTTAAACAGAGACATTAGGATTGGAGAAATAGCTTTTCAAAAATTATCTAATCACTTTTAACTTCCGGAACATTAAAAAAACAAGAGAGACTATTGAATAGACATCATGAGAAAAGAAAGAATTAGTGGCACCGATGACCTTTTCCCCAGCTCTTCTTGTGTCCCTCGTTTCCAGGACAGAGTGTTCTCAAGGTCTGGTCATTCTTCCTGCACGTGGCCTGGCACAGGGGTAATCTTCAACATGTTTACACAATTCGGGGCCCTCATGTACTTAGTTCAAGTTGAAAGTCATCAGATTTGAGTACCTAAGTATCATCTGAAAAACAATCTCTCAAAGAAAAGGATAAACGAAAGGAAGTAGACAATTAACAAAGGCCTTACATTTTGAAGTGAAATTTGTGAAGAAAATTCCTCAGAAAACATGTCAAGGTGCCGACCCATCTAAAACGATTAGAAACTGTTTGCCATATAATTTTATCTTACGAAGTTTCCTTGGAGAAAGCTGTTTTCTCACAACTTAGGTTGTCTTTTGGATAGGGGTATACTTTGAACTGCAAAGTATTCATAACTGGGGCTTTTAACTAGCTTAAACTTTAGCTGGATATGGATTTCACAGGCACATTACCCTGCCATCCTGGAGGCCACGTCACCTGGCTTCCCAGAGCACGCATGGTTTCTAGTTCACGCATTCTCAGAATGCCGCCATCACAACCTGCAGGAAACGCTGCCTTCCCATCTATGTTCTTGTGTGCACATAGAACTTAAGCTTCTACTCCCTCAGCCTTTGAAGAAAACTACTTTTGAAGATGATAAAAGTCTTTCAAGTTCTAGAATTTATTATTGATTGACTATTTTTGTTTAGTTTTATTTTATTTTATATACCCTTTCCCCTTTCTGAGCGGATAGATCTAAGATGGAAAGGAAGATCCCCCTCACTACTCCTTTAATATTTAAAGGCATTTTTTTTTAATCTTTTCTCAACACCAAAGAATGTGGGAAACATTTAAATATTTCACTCTCAAATAATTTCTCAGCTGTCTCCTTGTCACCTATCAGGAATTTGAAGAATATTTAAGCAAGTTTATTGCTTACTTTATTAATTGATAAAGGTGTGTCGGGGTTTTATCTTTATTTATTTGAGAGAGAGAGAGTGACAGGAGCAGAGGAAGAGGGAGAAGCAGACTCCCCGGCTGAGCATGACCAGAGTTGAAGGCAGATGCTTAACTGACTGAGCCACTCAGGTGCCCCGGGGTTTTTATCTTTAAAAAGTGGTGGGTACTGAGGAGGGCATGTATTGCATGAAGCACTGGGTGTTGTATGTAAGCAATGACTCTTGGAACACTGCATCAAAAACTAATGATGTATGGTGACTAACATAACACACACACGCAAAATAAAAATTAAAATATAGAAGAGAATTCTTTGGCTAACTCAGAAACAGCTATATTATGATCAATTTTTTTTTTCTGTTGATACAAGTTTTTACACATAAATAAAAGACTTTTTATGCTTTGGGTATGAATTATTTCATTTTTCGTGGCAGTTTTTCTGGGAGAAAAGCAATTTGAATAGGTGAACATGGAAAATAATTGATACCTTTTTATCGATAAGAATTCCTGGAGGGACCTGTGAGCTTGCATTGAAGAGATTTAGATTGGAATGTCACTATGTTAGTCAGTCCATTCAAAACTTTATTTTCTAAGTGATGAACTATGTACTCTAAAAAGCAGTTGGATGGGAAGCCTGAGTGGGTCAGTGGGTTAAGCCTCTGCCTTCGGCTCAGGTCATGATCTCAGGGTCCTGGGATCGAGCCCCTCATCAGGCTCTCTGCTCAGCGGGGAGCCTGCTTCCCTCTCTCTCTGCCTGCCTCTCTGCCTACTTGTGATCTCTCTCTCTTTCTCTCTGTCAAATAAATAAATAAAATCTTAAAAAAAAAAAAACAGCTGGGTGTGCTTTACACTCTTTTACATCTTGAAGTAAAGTTGGTTTTCAGTCAAAAACATTTCTTTCTCTCGTTTTAAGTAAACACAGCAAGTCTTTTTTCATACAGTTACTGTGGTAAATGGAAACCAAAAATACTGGTGGCATGAAAAGGCTTTAGGTTGGATTTTATTAAAAAAAAAAATAGTTTCCATTCTTAACAGGTTAATGATGCTGTTAGAGATCAATGACTTATTGTTGATGGGCTGCTATTAAAAAAAAAAATCTCAATAGCATGCATATTGTTCTTAGTTTTTAAGTACTCTTAGCAATTTTTCCGTGTTTGACTTATACAACCTGATCTTATTTTGTTTGTCTCTTTGTTTTAAAGATTTTATTTTTAAGTAATCTCTATACCCAATGTGGGGCTCGAACTCACAACCTCAAGATCAAGAGTTGCATGCTCCACCTACTAAGCTGCCCCCCCTTTTTAACCTGATCTTATTTTGAAGACTTTTGTTATACTTCTAGAAAAAAAAAAAACTCATTTTTTTTTAACTTGCTGAAGATAATTTTTCATGTTTCTTTGCATGGACTAGTGCTTCAATACACACTAAATTACCTTAGTAAATGTTAATTGTACATGGTGGGTGTGTGAGGAATTTCAGTGATTATCTACTCTCCCTCCTACCCAGTATAGAAATCCCTTCTGAAATAGTCCTCTTTATCTGGGAACTTTTTTCACTTCTTAAGAAGAAATCAAGGTTTATTCTTCTATTCCCTTTCGGATTGCAGTATAAACCACTGTTGAGTTATACAACAAGTCTCCCACTAAATGCTTTCTTCCTGGTTTTAAAGGAGGGAACTTTCTCTCTTCACAGGGTCTCATAATTTTTTGAAGTGTGGAATATACGTAGGTGCTTTATAAATATTTGTGAAATTTTTAGATGAAGAGAGGAGATGACAGGAGGAATAAATCATAGCCCTTGTTATTTTTTCTATTATTTAGTTATTTTTATTTATAATACCTTTCCATAACATAGAAGAGAGTTAAAATTTCCTACATGGGTTTGCAAAGATACTTTCCTAACAAGACCATAGAAATTAATAAAGATACATTGTTTTAAAATGGCTTTTTGCCACATTAAATATATGAGCTGTCGAAATATATGTGCTTTTGATTGGTTAAATCCAATCTGTATTGAGCGTTAAGCCCTGTATTTACCTAGGAGAAGAAGTTGCAGAGACGCTCTGTCCTTTCTTTGTTCTCCCTGCTTCCTATATTGTAACAGTCTTAGAATTGTGTTGTGCTGAGGGAATTTGTGGCAGTTAATATAGTTCTACTCAGACCTTTTTGTCTACTCAGTTCAAATAAGCTCTCTAGATAGCTTAATGTTTTCTTCCTAGCTGATTTTCTTTATTCCTATCCCACCATTGATCCTCTCTAATAAGCTAGAGTAGGGATCTCCAAAAGGAATGAATGCACCTAGGGGATGTCTGAGACAGTCCGTTGGAGTTCAGGAAGAAATATTTGGATTTTCTAAATTTTTACCTAAGTATTTTTATTACTTAATTATTTTTATAATTAATATAATTTTAGGTAATTAACAATTACCTAAAAATAATTACCTGATTATTTTTAATTTCTAACTTTGCATATTCACAAATTAACATATTAGTAAAACAGTACAGTAATACATGTATTTGTTTTGTAACTATCATGTAATGTGATGCTTTGTCAAAAACATTCACTTGATAGAGATGTGCAGTTAAAAAAAATATGGAAACCTGTGAGCTGGAAGTCCCATCCATTAGGAATGGCAGGCTTCCTTTTGTAGCCAATGTTATAGTGGCTACCTCACACAGAAATAATTTTACAGGGGCACATGTGTGGCTCAGTTAAGCAGCTGATTCTTGATTTCAGCTCAAGTCATGATCTTAGGGTCCTGAGATGGAGCCCTGTGTGGAGACCTGTGGGTCATGGAGCCTGCTTAGGGTTCTCTCTCTCCCTCTACCCCTCCTCCCCCCCAAAAAAGAAAAAAAAATAATTTTACAGTGCTTTTAAAGACCTGATAACTGTCAGAGGGGCAAGTATGTATTTCTTTATGCAAGAAAGTAACTTGATAAAATGTAATTATAATTGCTCAGCTGAACTATATGGAGAAAAAGTTGTGAATGTCACAGTTTATTGGACTTTTGTGCAATTACACTTCTGTAGTTCAAGTGAGTATTGTATGTAATGTTATTGGTTCATTGGCATTTTGAAGGATTCCAATAGGGCAATATGTTTAAAAATATGTAGAATTAATGTTTTTCATTATTTAGATTTTGAGAAAGGTGACATTTTTAATTATCATGGAAGGATTTCAGATTTCAGATTTATTGAAATATTGCCTTTATAAAGTGATGTAATTATATACTTATAAGTTATAATGTAAATTATATACTTTATATTAAATTATATACTTATAAATTCTAGTAGGAGTTTAAGTGATATAATATTTATAATGTATGATAAATATATTTGTGCTAAGACTTCACTCCCTGAGAAATTTTAAATGAATAATTTTTAGGGCAAAACTAAAGGTTCATGTAAGTTTTTATATTCTTTTTTTTATAGTGATAAAAACAAGAGAAGAACTAAAACAGTAAAGAAAACATTGGAACCCAAATGGAACCAAACATTCATTTATTCCCCGGTCCACCGAAGAGAGTTTAGGGAGCGAATGCTAGAGATTACGCTCTGGGATCAAGCTCGAGTTCGAGAGGAAGAAAGTGAATTCTTAGGAGAGGTATCTGGAATTATTTTAAAACTGAGACTAATTCATGTCCTCTTAAATACTTTTTTTCATGTGATTACCAGTAAAATCATATATTTGAATATCTGAAAAAGTAAACAGTTTCTTTCGTGGAATGAATTTATTGCTCTAAGACAAAACATTGATGCCTTAAAAAAATGGTTTCTAAATAATCTGGGACAATTTTTAGGTGTTTATTCCTACTGTAGAAATCTCAGTGTTGAATGCTGAAAGTTTGGTTTGTGTTTCACAAATGTATCGCATTTGTGGCAGCTAATACGGTTCTGCTTAGCTCCCAGAGCTAAAGACTGAGTTATCATCACACAGCAGTTCTCGTATACATAATCACAAACGGTGTCATCTTTGCGCAGGACCCTAAAAGAGTAAAAGAGTCATTATTCCTGTGGACTGGTTTCCTTTGTAAATTTATTAAATATTCATATTATAAAATCCATATGAGTATGTGGTTCCTATTAAAAATCCATTCTTCACTTTCTTTCCTGTTTTGAATTCTTACTGACATGATACATTGAACACGGAGTTTTAAATAAGACAGACTTTGATTCATATTACTCCTTTCTCACTTAACAGCTAGTATGAGCTTAGACAAGTTTTTTTAACCTTTGTTAGCCTTGGTATCCTTATCTGTAAAAGTTGAACAAGACCAATCTAGCAGGTTTTTTTTCTGAGAATTAAGATAACATATGACATCATTCTTAACGTATAGTAGACGCTTCTAATTTGGTTTTGTCTCCCCACTTAAAGGTTTGTGTAAAGGTTAAATTAATAAATGTAAATAAAAATTTTTCAGTTACCAAATAATATACAAATATTAGTTATTACAGACTTGTAGAAATAAGCATTATTTCTGTAATGGCAAATTTGCATTTCCCTGATGATTAATGATGTTAGTGATCGTTTTTTTGTCTGTTGGCTGGGTGTCTTCTTTGGAAAAATGTCTGCTCTTGTCTTCTGCCCAGTTTTTATTTATTTATTTATTTTTATTTTTTTATAAACATATAATGTAATATTAGCCCAGGTCTACACACTTCACAGCTCTCACTGTAGCATCTGCCTAGTTTTTAAAATGGATTTTTTGGTTGTTTTGGTGTTGAATTACAGAAATTCTTTATATATCTTTAATATTAATCCCTTTAATTAATTAAGGGATTAATAAATTAAGATCCCCTAATTAATTAAAAGGATTAATTAATCAATCACCGAATTAATTAATCAATCAATTAAATGATATTAAAAGTATATCATTTGCAAATATCTTCTCCCACCCAGTGGGTTGCCTTTTTGTTTTGTTGAATGTTTCCTTTGTTCTGAAAAGCTTTCTCTTTTAATGTAGTCCCAATAGTTTATTTTTGCTTTTGTTTCTCTTGCCTTAAGAGTCTTATTTAGAAAGATGTTGCTATGGCCCATGTCAGAGAAATTACTGCCTGTGCTCTTCTCTAGGATTTTTATGGTTTCAGGTCTCATTTAAGTCTTTAATCCATTTTGAGTTTGTGTAAGAAAGTGGTCCAGTTTAATTCTTTGCATGTAGATGTCCAGTTCTTCCAACATCATTTGTTGAAGAGACTGTATTTTTCCTGTTACATATTCTTGCTTCCTTTGTTGAAGATTAATTGACCACATAATTGTGGGTTGATTTCTGGACTTTCCATTTTGTTCCATTCATCTCTGTATCTATTTTTGTGCCAGCACCGTTCTGTTTTGATTACTATATCTTGAAATCTGGGATTTTGATACCTCCAGTTTTGTTTTTCTTTTTCAAGATCGCGTTGGCTATTGGAGTCTTCTGTGGTTCCATATAAATTTTAGGATGATTAGTTCTGTGAAAAATGTTGGCATTTTGATAGGGTTGCATTAAATCTGTAGATTGCTTTGGGTAATATGGATGTTTTAATAATTTCCAATGCACAAGCGTGGAATATCTTCCCATTTGTTTGTCTCATCTTCAATTTCTTTCATATGTTGTATAGTTTCAGAGTATAGGTCTTTCATCTCCTTGGTTAAGTTTACGCCTATGTGTTTGTTTTTTTTTAAATTTTTTGTGCCATTGTAAATAGGATTGTTTTCTTAATTTCTCTTTCTAGTACTTCATAATTAGTATATAGTAATGTAACAGATTTTTGATTTTCTATCCTATGACCTTGCTGAATTCATTTATCCAATTCTAGTAGTTTTTTTTGGTGGAGTCTTTAGGGTTTCCTATATATAATGTCATGTCATCTGCAAATAGTGAACATTTTGCTTCTTCCTTACCAATTTTGATGCCTTTTACTTCTTTTTTTTGACTGAGTGTTGTGGCTGGGACTTCTGGTACTATGTGGAGTAATAGTGGTGAGAGTAGACATCGTCATCTTTTTTTTGATCTTAGGGGGAAAGTTTTCAGTTTTTCACCTTTGAATATGATGTTAGCTGTGGGTTTTTCCTATATGGCCTTTATTATGTTGAGGTGTGTTCCCTCTAAACCTACTTTGTTTAGGGTTTTTGTCATGAACGTACTTTGTCAAATGGTTTTCTGCATCTACTGAAATGATCATATGGTTTTTATCCTTTCTCTTATTGATATAATGTATCACATTGATTGGTGTATATTGAACCACCCTGTATTCCAGGAATAAATCCCACTTGATTGTGGTGAATGATTTTTTTAGTGTATTTTTGGATTTGGTTTGCTAATACTTTGTTGAGAATTTTTACATCTGTGTTTATCAGAGATATTAGCCTGTATTTTTTTTTTCCTTTTTTGTACTATCTATATGTAATGGCAAATTTAACAGTGGGTGGGTGGTCAGAGATCTATAAAAAATTTAGATATTTAAAACTATTAAGTCAGTAAGAAGTTATGCATATTTAACTTGTATTTAGTTATTGTCAAAATATATGGACAATTTTGTAACATAACATTGTTTTTGACCAACAGCATTATTATAATTACCATTATTATAAAAGTTATGAGACCATTTAAGAGAGTTTCTATATTGTAGATATATAACGTTCTTTTGTCTCTTGGCTTTGTAGATTTTAATTGAATTAGAAACAGCATTATTAGATGATGAGCCACATTGGTACAAGCTTCAGACCCATGATGTTTCTTCATTACCACTTCCCCACCCTTCTCCATATATGCCACGACGACAGCTCCATGGAGAGAGCCCAACAAGGAGGTTGCAAAGTAAGTTTTCAGTGAGATTTATCAGACCATTATGAATTACCTTAAATGATATAAATATGACATAGAATTTGAAGATCCCATTATGGGTATTAACAGGCATCTATTAGTGTTTTCATTGCTATTGATGGTTTTAAATTGATACACTAAAATGAGGTTATACTTATAGCATTCATTTGTCATGGTATGACCCCATAGTTATGTTTTAATTTTGGCTATTGGAAACTTATTTAGAAATGAGATAGCAACTATAGTAAAATTTGGTCATGTAGCTATACATGTCTGAAATTATGATTTCCATCTTCATTATGCTAACTATTTTATAAATATATAGGATGACAAGTACAGTATAGTGGTTGAAACCATGACTATGAGCATTTGTCAAACAAACATGGGTTTAAAGTTTGATTCTCTCACTTAAGAGGCATATGACTTCAGGTAGGTTCTCACTCTAATTCACTGTCCTCATTTATAAAAGTTAAATATTCTCAGGAATATAAACTGATGTGATTATTGTTGTTATTATCGTCAGTGTTTGCATTTTACCCTGAATTATAGAGAGTCCAAAATATCAAATAGAATTTGATCAATTCAGAGAATCTTAAAAGAAATGTGGAAATGTTTTCTAGACTGAAAAGTGGCATTATTGGTTTGTTGTTCCTACAAATCTAATTTGTTTTCTTGATGAGTCTATTATTAAAAGGGGGAGGTGTCTACTCACTTCTTTGTGTAGTATTCATGGGATAATTTTATCTTCATGGAGTCCACATTTTCCAGGCTTGGCAACATTTTTTTTTGTGCAGTAACGGATAATTGATTGACATTAACCAAATTTCGGAAGTATACGTTTATAAGCACAAAAGGCATGTCATTTATCAATCATGGGAAATGTATTTGGCAACATAACAAATGATTCTGGTCTACGTGGATCACATTCTCCCTGCTGAATAGAGGACTAAATTATATATCAGAAAGCTATTTGATGAATAGAGAATTAGAGCAAAGGATAGGTCTTATGGGATATTTAGTCATAAGAAAGCTTAGAGAATTACCTTCACTCCTTTTTAAAATAATGTCTTATCACTAGAATTTTATTTCCACTAGTTACAGTCTCTCATTATTTAAACACTAATTTTACAGCACTCACTTTTTTCAGCTTCTTCATAGAGTAAACATTTACCCACAGTTATTTGCAATTGCCTTTGCAACATCTCTTATTGTAATAATTACACTACTATGAATTTTATGTGGAGTCATTTTGGTGTGTATTCTTTTGGGTCACTGTAATCCACCTAAGTACATTCTTTCTAAATCACAGGGTAGGATCATGGGTTACTACACGAAGTTTACTAAAACAAACCATTTCGTACTAATTCTTATAGTTTGTTTACAGGTTGCTACTAATACTTACTCCAGTTGCTATTACAGACTCTTAATATCTAAACTCTTAAATCTACCAACAATTTTCGTTACTTTTTTCCTCCCCAGTGAATTAAGAATAGTGGAAGAACAATGAGGATGGAACTCTTTCTAGTTAGCTACATGTATCATAGATTTTCATGCAATTAATTTGATTTAGTTAAGTTTATAGCTTTTAATATTTAATCATTCCCCAAATAGCTCCTCTGCTACTTAATCATTAATAGAATTAAATTCACTCATGGGTAATATGGTTTCATGTTGCACCATTCAGTCTTGTCACTACCTACCAACTAACCTCTGATAAAATAAATTTTCAGTATTTGAACATAGGGTAAAAATTGGTGTTTTGCATCTACAATGTAATCGTAATTTATTAGCAATGTGTAACACTGAAGATAAATAAAAACATGTACATGTACATAAAGGAAATGAAGATTAGGAGATAACACTTAGAAATAGAAGGTTAAAGACATTACTATTGGCTGAGGGTATATTGTTCATCAATGTCAAGTTCAAGTTAAGGTATGTATAAATAAACATTAATTATTTTAAAAATTCATTCATAAGAATGAACTCCTTAAGGGTTTTGTTTTTTTTTCATGGAAAGAGTAAATACTGCGTTTATGTCTTATTTGGTCAAAGACCATGATCATTAACATATTTGATGAAACATATGCATGAATAGTTATCATCAAAAATATATAATAATCCCTCATTTCTTCTCTACATCCACATAATAGAATATGTTGGTAATTCAATCTCTGAGGCTGTGAGCTGAGGCTATGAGCATATATATACACACACACACACGTATATATGTGTGTATATATATATATATGAGCATGTATATACACACACACACACATATATATCAATATATATATTGAACGTATATATGGATAGTTATCAGTATTGTTGGAATTCTGTTTTCTCTGCTCATGATTTCCTATTTTAATCTATTTGTAGATTCAAATGATTCAAAAAAGTATTTCATTTCCATGGACATCAGTAATTTATCATTTTAAACATGTAAGGAAATATTTTAAAAAGCACTCTAATAATGGCATATATCTTATAGCTAACTTAAATATTTTTTAAATTCTTTTTGAGATAGAAGTCCAGGCAACTTTGATTATAACGTTTGAATGGTTTCCCTAGTAAAGGAATTAGTGAGGATATTTGAAATGGATGGCTTCTTCTTACACCAGTATTTCTGTATGTGGCAAAGTAAGAGGGTTCTATGTATTAAAACATCTGTAGAAAGGGCTGCATGCTCATTGCTCATGTCTGAAAGAAATTAGATTATGAGAAATTAAAATTTTAATATGAAAGTAATATTTTCTATGATTTTTAACTTCAGGCTACTTTTACCCACTGTTATCCCAGGTGTTATTTAGACATTACCAAATGTGCATATTTCAAAGAGTGATTGATTATGCATTTTTAAAAAGGTGTGAGCAAGATTGGAGCCATATGTTCAAATAACTAAAATTTTTCAATAGAGAAGTGAGATTGCTTTTATAGATGGTAAAATATCTCACATACTCACATAATTTTATTTTGATTCATTGGTGAGAAGCTCTTCATTACTCTCTTGACACATAGAATGTTTTTGAAGGTATGTTTTGATGTATAATTTTTTATTTTTATATATTTTTTACTGTCATTCAGTTAAAGTTGCAGAGTGTCTTAAGTGAAGTATTTTCCTTTTTAACATGACAAAAGTCATTTACAAATTTGTTACTTGGTGTCTTATTAACCATTTTCATCACAATTTGAACTATACAGATGAAAAAGAGTTTTCTTTTTTGATCCTTTATTCTTTTCCTAGTCCCATTTTAATCAGATTCATCTCTATCACATCTCAGATGTTAATTCTTTATTTAGCAAAATGTAACATTATTACCCTTTCACTTTTTGAAATAGATAACTTCACATCTACTATTTTTATACAGTCTCATAACCACAAATCTTTAGAAAAGTGAATGGAAATAAATCATTGGGACAAAACCAAAATGATGGTTTTGAGAGGTGTTAGGTAAAAGAGATGTGATTTCATCATGTAAGTTTCTCGAGATTTCAACCATTTGGGATTTTTTTGGCCAATGTTCTAATTTTCTATGCCATTCTCTTATTTATCTCTTTCTTGGACTGCAGTTACATGTTTAAAGATCTCTTAACATTGTTCTACAGGTTATTGAGTTCTGTTTATTTTTTAATTTCTTTTTCCTCTCTTACTCAGTTTTGATTATTTTTACTTATCATGTCTTTAAGTTACTGGTATTTTCTCCTACAGTGTCCAATTTCTTTGAAATCCATACTACGGATTGTTTTAGCAAAAATGTATTTTTCATTTTAAAATTTACATTTGGTTTTCTTAGAACTACCTATATCCTTCCTGAAAATCCTCTTTTTATTACATCCCTGTGTGTATAATATTATATACATATATGATGTCTATGTGTATAAATATATTAAATAATTTACAGGATCACATATATACACATACATAAATGTATGAAAAATCCATAGCATTATGTATATACATACATACATACATATGTGTACATGTGTATATGTAATGTACATACATGTATGTTCAGTATCTATAATGTACTTATATGTAATGTATGTGTGTGTGTAATCCTGGGAATTCTCACATACATTTATAATATTTATTTTAAAATCTGCTAACTGCAATATCTTAGTCTTCTGTGGGTCTACTTATATTTTTGATTTTTTCCTTTGATTCTGGATCACATTCTGTGTGTTTTATATATATAATAATTTTTTTAAAAAGATTATTTAAAATAATTTATTTGTCAGAGAGAGAGAGAAAGAGAGAGAGAGAGAGCGCGAGCGAGCACAGGCAGACAGAATGGCAGGCAGAGGCGGAGGGAGAAGCAGGCTCCCTGCCAAGCAAGTAGCCCGATGTGGGACTCGATCCCAGGATGCTGGGGTCATGACCTGAGCCGAAGGCAGCCGCTTAACCAACTGAGCCACCCAGGCGTCCCTATATAATAATTTTTTATTGTATACTGGACATTGTGTTTCCTACCTTTTAGAGGCTCTGGATTTGGAAAAATGTTGGCTTTTATTTTGGTAGACAGTGAAATTATTGAAGGATCACCTAAAACATATGAAGAATATGTTAAGGCAGTTCTATTTTGGTTCTTCTGTAGTTCTAAAGCATAGTTCTTAGTCTGGTTTGTGGTTCTCATTCCTAATATATGAACTTCCCAGGCAAAGTCCAAGATATTGACCAAAATCCCATGATATCACTGGACTTAAACTCCAGACTCTGTGTCCTTGTGCACCAAGAAGTTGCTGAAATCTCCTTGCATCTCTTTTAGCTTTTCAGCTGTGGCTTTCTTCTTGTTTTTCCTCTGCAGTTTACAATTCAAGGAAGGATTTAGGGGGCTGTTGTATGTAAATTTTGTGCCTCCCCTTTTCTGACTCCCTCTTTTTCAGGATTTTCCTTATAATTCTAGCTGCCCTGAACTCTGAATTCTGACCTCTGGCTCTTCAGCCATGTAAGAATGAAACTTTTTTCTTGAGCTGTAGCACCTCTGCTGGGCACCAAATTGGGAAGGCCCTAAGGAGAAAAGCTGTTTCAATATGCGCTTTTCTTATTTCAAGGGCCATATACCAATTTCTCCCTGCATCTGTTTGTTGTCTGGTGTCTTTAAACAGTTTTTGTTAAAATATTTGTCCAATATTTGTAATTATTACTGGCAGGAGAGTTAGTCCAATATAAGTTACTCTGTCATTCCCAGAAGTAGAACTCTACATTTTTAGTATACATTTTACTGAAGTATAGCATCTATACAGAAATGTGTATAAATCATAAATATGCCCCCAAGTGAATTTTCGCAAAGTACCGACGCCATGTAAGTAGCACCCACATCAAGAAATAGAACATCACCAGCCTCCCTCTTGCTCTCTTCTAGTATTCTTCCTGTCAAGGTCAAATACCACAAAATAGTTTTGCTTATTTTTAACTTCATGTAAATGGAATACTCACACATACATAGGAATTTTATAGAATTAGAATTACAAATATTTTATTCTTTCATATCTAGCTTTTTTTTCTTACCAGGATGTTTGTGAGGTTTATCAATATTGTTGCAAATAATTGCAGTTAACTTATTTTCATTGCTATATACAATTCCTTTCTCTAAATATCCAAGAATTTATGCATTCTGCAGTTGACTAATAGTTTGCTTTCAGATTTGGGCCACTACTAGTGCTGCTATGAACTTTCTCATACATGCCTTTTTGTAATCATATGTGTTCATTTTTGCTTTGAATATACCTGGTAGTAGAATCAATGAGTACTTGACTGTGCTCATATTCAAATGCAGTAGATATCATTAAACAGTTTCTCAAACTATACCCATTTTACTTCCTACAGTAAAAAAACATACCAATTTGTACTTCCTACAGTAGTGTTGAGGGTTTAAGTTTCTCCACATCATTACTTGTTTTTGGTATTTTTACTTTCAGTACCATTCACGTGGATGTTCAGTGTTACCTCACTGTGGCTATAATTTGCATTTCTCTAATGACCTTTTCACAAGTTAATAGACCATTTAGATATCCTCTTTTATGAAGAGCCTACTCAAATTTTTAGCCCATTTTTCATTTAGGTTCTATCTTTTCTTACTGCTTTATGAGGTTTTTTTTAAAAATTATAAGTTTGAATTCTTTATAGCATAAATATATTGTGAATGTATTTTACTTTATGATTTGCCTTTCCACTCTTAAATGAGATCTTTTAATCAACAGAAATTTTTTTTTTTTTTTAGAAGATTTGAGTTTTATTTTTTTTTAAAGAATTTATTTATTTATTTGGCAGAGAGAGATCACAAGTAGACAGAGAGAGAGAGAGAGAGAGAGAGAGAGGAGGAAGCAGGCTCCCTGCCGAGCAGAGAGCCCGATGCGGGACTTGATCCCAGGACCCTGAGATCATGACCTGAGCCGAAGGCAGAGGCTTAACCCACTGAGCCACCCAGGTGCCCCATCAACAGAAATTTTTAATGTTAATGTATTTTAGTTTTCCAATTTTTTCTTTGGTGTTATTATGTTGGTGTGATCTGTACGAAAATATCTTTGTCTTCTTTAAGGTCAAGTTTATATGTTTTCTTCTAGAATAGTGCTTTATTCTGCTTGTTAAATCTACAACTCATTTGGAATTGAGTTTTGTATATTGTGTGAGGTAGGGATCAAAATTCATTCTTAACCCTTTGGATGTCCACTTGGTCCAGTACATTTATTTAAAAAGCCACATGCCTTTGGTTAACTTTTTGAAGTCTATTTCTTTCAATTAGGCAACTTTTCTATTCTTGTGTCAATACCAAAGTATCTTAATGACTGTAGCTTTAAATTGTGATATCTGGAAGTGTTACTAACCCAGCTTCGTTCTTCTTTAAGGTCATTGTTAATATTCTTAATTTTTTGCTCTTAA
The DNA here is from genome assembly GCF_963455335.1 of Martes martes. Classification (NCBI taxonomy): domain Eukaryota; kingdom Metazoa; phylum Chordata; class Mammalia; order Carnivora; family Mustelidae; genus Martes; species Martes martes. The sequence goes on along the minus strand of NC_137891.1, from coordinate 33,659,269 downwards.
TCAACAAATTGAGTATCAAATGATCATTTTTCATAAATACCCTTCAGGAATTTTGATTCAAATTACATTCATCATTTTGGGGAGAACTGAAATCTCTCCAGGGAGTGAGGAGAATTCCTCTCTATGAATCTGTTGTATCTCTAAGTAAATTTTTAATAGGTTTCAATGCAAAGATTTTATATCTTTCCTATATCAGTAACTAGGGATTTGATTTAAGTGGATGTTGATATTAAGAAATAAAAGTTATTATTATTCATTATTCATTGAATTCTAATAACATTTTCATACATTATTTTGAGTTTTGATGTACAATATTATGTTACCTGTGAATAATGACAATTTCTCCTCTTTCTTTCAAATTGTTATACCTTGCTTTCTTTTTTCTTACTCAATGCTTTGGCAAGGTCTTATCATAAAATGCTGAGCGAAGTGGTATTGTTGAGTAGAAGTTGCCATCCATGTTTTGTTCCCCAATTCTTAGGAAAAGCTTTAAATATTTACCAATTATAGTTGATATTTTTGTTAAATTAGTGTTAGATTTTTACACTACACTGAGATTCAGGAAGTCCTGTTTTATTCCTAGTTTGACGAAATGTTTTAAATCCTGAATGCATATTGAATTGTATCAATTTTTTCTGCATATATTGATATAAGCATATGATATTTCTCTTTTATTCTATTAATGTGGTATATTGCATTGATTTTCAAATGTCAATCTAGCCACTCCTATGATGAATTCAGGTATCTCATGATGCTTTATAAATTTATCTATCCCAGGTTTCAATTTACTGATACTATATTTAGAATTTTTGCATCTATATTCATGAGAAGGAAAGATTATCTTTTATTAGCTTTTGTTATCAATGTTATACTGGCTTCAAAAAAGTACTAGGAAATATTTCTTCTTTTTCTGTTTGCTGTCTTTTTACTCTTCTTGTAATAATCTCTGTCAAGTTTGGATTTCAGTGTTGTGCTGGTTTCATAAAAAGTGAAAGTATACCATTATTTTCTATTTGAGAGAATTTCTGCATTATTTTTAAATAATGCATTATTTAAATTTTTGCATTAAAAATTTTTGCATTAAAAAATTTTGCGTTAAATTTTTAGGCATATTTACCATTTAAGTCATTAAGGTTGGTAATTACTTAGTGTGTAGGTTTTAAATTACAATTTCAGGTTTTCTGCTAAATTTAGAACTTCAAAATTTGTGACTTGTGCCAGCTTTGTTAAGTTGGATTTGTCTTGGAATTTTTACATTTCTTCTATTAAAAAAAGTATTTACATGAAATTACTCATAATAATGTCTTGTTATCTAGTTAATGTCTATTGGATGTGTAGTGATGTCCTTCTTTTTCTTTTCTTGTTTTTCTTGTTGAGACTTATATTAGTCTTTCACACAAAAAAACTGTTTTGTTTACTTTCTAGGTTGTATTTGTTTTTCTTTTCCACTAATTTTTGTTCTTATTATATCTCTCTTTTACTTTCCTTAGATATAGCTTGTTTCTCCTCATTTCTTCAGAAAATACTTATGTAATACTTATTGCGGTCCTTTCATTTACCTATCAGTTATTTAAGCATGTATTATTCTTTCCAAACCCTAGTTTTGGTTGGTTTGTTTATTTATTTATTTTTCTCTTTCTTTCTTTCATTTTTGTCTGGCATATCAGAGTATATATACTTTGAATCATTTGGAATCTTTAAAATTACTAATTCTCTTTATGGTGCTTTGTGTAACAATTTTGGCAAATGTTCTTGAGAAGAATGTTTATTTTGTCACAGTTCTATACATGTTCTACAAGTTATTCAGGTTTATCAGTTTTGTTGTTCAAATCTGGGTTTGCTTTTTTTTTTTTCAATCAGGCTATTCCACTAGTTATTGAGAGTTGTTAACATTTCTATGTATGATTGTGGACTTTCTCCTTTTAATTTTGTCACTATTTGCTTAATGGATTTTGAAGTTATGTTACTGGGTGTATACTAACTAAATTGTTGTACTTTTTCTAGTAGACTGATAATTTTATCATTACATAATATGTCTTTTTATATCTAGGCATGCTTCTTCCTTAAGGCCTTCTTTGCTTGATGTTAGTAATGCGATATCTGCTTTTCTTTGGTTAACATTTTTTTGTGTGGTGTATTTCTCTCAATCCTTTTGCTTTCCACTTCTTTGTGTCCTTATATTTAAGGTTTGTCTTTTGAAAACAATGTAAAGTTCATCTTCTTAAATCCATTATGACAAGACTTATTTTTTATTAGAGTAATTCATACATTTATATTTAATGTAATTTCTTACAAATTGTGCTTAATATTTTACACAATATTGTTTATTTTTGATTTGTCCTTTTTTCCTTTTTTCTTGCTTTCTTTTGAAATTCACATTATTTTATTTATATCCACAAATATTTAGTTACTTCTTGTGGTGCTTGTGATTGATCCAAAGATACATGATATTTAGGTATCAATAAAACTCTTATTCACAAACTTGCATGTAAAATACACATTTTTTTCAAAAGCTATATTTAATTTTACTTAGTTATCTCTGTTTCCAGTCAAATATCAATTTTCCTTCTCCTTACCTACCTTAATGGAGGTTCTAGGAAGCCCTAAAAAAGGAAAATATTCAGAAAAGACACATTAATTTTTAATTCTTATAGAGCTTCATTGATTTGTCCTATTTGAATCTAGGTCTATGTGTAGAAGTTTTTACTAATGCTGGTTCTTTGGGCCTTCGCATCCAGCTTGATCATGGAGCTACCATCCCAGAATCCTAAAATATCACTGGACTGCAGAGAGTTCCTAGAGCCTGGCTCCCTATTATTCACAAAGCTCTCTAACCATTGTGCCCTTACTAATTCTGAGGAATATTGGCCTTCAGCAGTGCTTTCCTTCTTTCTCTGCCCCCTCTACACTCCTTTCTTATTTCTCTCCTCTAGCAAAATCTCATTAATAAGCCTAGAGTATGGAAAGTAAAGTGCTATATGTCACTTTTCTTTTCAACCGGAAACATTAATTTCCCAATTTAAAAGAAACACACACAAAAAAACTCGCCACCTCTTTAAAATATAAAAATGTAAGAATAGTAAAGCATAATTTATATCTCAGTACATGATCTTGCCATAATTTTGGAACTTGTATAATTTTTTATTATATATAGACAGGAAAGTTGTAAAATTAAAATTGTAACCTTATGTGGAGGTATTAGAGAATATTGCAAACTGTGATGAGCATTTTAGCTAGGGCTTAAAAGAATAAGTAAGATTTCAGTAAATAGAGGTGAGAAAAATAAATTGTTAAGTATGCTATGATAAAGACGTAAAATCTAGATAGTTTAAGACTTAGATATAGAAAGCATATAGTGCCAGGCTATGGATTATGAGATTTATCATTTTTAAATAAAACTTGAGGATAGAAGACTAAAAGAAGTAGTACAATAATGTCTTAACATGATGTATTCCCTCTCCTTGATGTGTTGCAACCTTGGGGGGGAAAATGTTTTAAGGGGAGGAGTTTCCTTTCATTATACCATATAAACAAATATCTACCTTGCTTATAAATGAAACCTCATGTATTTTGAAATTGGAGAAAGTTAAATGATATTTATATTAGGGATAAATTTGGGAAAATTTATTTTTCCAGAAAAAACTGGAAAAAATTTGGGAAAATTTATTTTTCCAGAAAAAACTGGAAAAAATTAGGAGGGAAATGTTTTTGCTTGCATCTAGATCATAAGGTCTAATTAAGCAATGACCATAATGGTTTCCAATTGCTAAATGTCACGATGAGTAAATAATTCCCTATCTCTTCTCATAAAAATCTCTTTCAACATTTTTCAGCATCACAATTTGTGCCAAAATATATACATTGTTTTAAAAATATTATATATATGCTGTAGGAAAGTTATGTTAAATATGTGTATTATAGATAGTAAATATAAATATGTATATCTGGGACATACAAAATATTTATTATTTAATATTTATTATTAAATTATTAAATTCATTTTAATTAAATAATTTAATTAATTAAATAATTTAATAATTTAATAGTTTAATTTATTTTAATAATAAACTATTAAATTATTAAATTATTAAAATCCCTGCAATTAAAATGTAAGCTTGAATAGCTTGAAATGTTTATACCTTTTTCCAATTTAAAAACTTCTTATAAATTGTGAATTTTTAATAATGAATAGAAATTGTAATTTTAAAAAGTTGTAAGTTTGAGCCCCATGTTGGGTGTAGAGATTACTTAAAAATAAAATCTTTAAAAAAAAAAAAAACACCTCAACAGTAGAGTGACATAAAGTAAGAAGACCACAACAGAAATATTTCCTTTACTATTTATCCACTTAAACTCTAGGGTTTGGATATGTTATATTAGCATTAATTTGCATATGTGTGTAAATCAATATAAGTATGAATATCATCATGAATATTTTAATAAAAAGTACTTAACATGATACAAAGATATCTATGAAAAATTATAAAACTGGTAAAATTGTTAATTGTTTCAGCATGTAAAATACGATTTCAATATAGACATTTACTTCGATTTACAATTATGTTCAATGTTTTCATTTAAGGAAATATTTATATAACAATTCATTGGTATTATAATTTAAAATTATATACATTATAGCAATTTAGTTTTTAAAGTAACATGATAATTTTATTTATTAACTGTGTAACACATTTTTGTTACACTTTTCCTATAACTTTTTGCTGCATGCCTCGTGATCACCTCTTCATAAGACAGTTTGGTACTATCAGTTATATACATGTGTGCTCTATTGATTATACAAAATCTTTTTCTTTATAATACTTTTATTCTGCTTTTTTTCTTGTTTAGAAAGATTGTTATAACTTTTCTCTTCTTTTGTTATTTTCATTGTCTTTATTTTTTGGATGTTGAGATTCTTCATTATTATTACTCTCAGAGTTTTCTTTTCCTTTGTGATATAAGAGTTTTTGACATCTTAAAGCATCTTCAGTCGTCTCATTTTCAGTTTAGGTTTGTGACTTTACCTAGGATTTCTTCTACTATTATATTTTAACTTTAGTATGGTTAATAATTCTTTTTCTGGTGTTATGCTGGAACTAGAGCCAGTTGTACACATTTCTTCCCTTCACAGTCATTGACATTGGTAGCTTGAATTGGCTATCTGGGAGTATTTACATTGTGGAAATTTACAAATATTACAAATCAAGGTTTTTCTTCTCCAGATTGATAGTTGTTAAACATTTATCAGCATACCACTTCCTTATATAGTATGTCAAAATTAATTTTAGACTTAATGAAATTTAAGTATAATAAGTAAAAATGTTAAAAGGCTCGAAAAATATACATGAGTATTTATTTTTTTCACATTGGAAAATTAATCAATTTATTTTTATTTTTATTTATTTTTAATAGTAATTTATTTTATTCAACTGTTTTAAAAAAATTATAATTATGTTCAATTAGCCAGGATATAGTACATCATTAGTTTTTGATGTAATGTTCAATTATTCAGTTGCATATAACACCCAGTGAGTATTTAAACAAGCTGTATATGAAAACAATGGAAGGAAACTCAGAAAAAAGTATCAGTGGGTTTTAAAAATATATGGTAAATGTATGAAATCTATTTTAATTGAATATGGTAGAAGGTAACTTGGTAACCTGGTAAGTGAAGTGATGGGGTTAGTGTTGGTCAAACCTGAAAGTTTATGTTGTTGTTTTTTTTATGTTCTAGCTTAAGCTAGTTGATGCAGTTTTTCTTGTGTTTATGAACATATGTCCAGATAAATGTTGCAATATTTATAAAATTATTGAACTCTACAATTTTTTTCTAATTCCTACAGTTATACTCTGACCTCAGAAATTCCTACACAGTGGTTAGAATAGTAATTTTTTTCCTCCAAATACTTTATATAATTCCACCACTATATAAATTACTAATCAGACAAGTCTATCGTGTAAAATATTGTCAAATATCCCACTTCTCTATTTGTTAAATAAAGCTCAGAATAATTTCATTCAAATTTTTAATCTTTCATATGAACATTAGAAACTAAGTTTCTGTGATAAACTTTGTATCTGTTATTTTATTTCCCTGTGACTTACTATCTTTGGGCTAATGATTTAGATGTGTCAGGATAAATATTTATGTTTTTCCAGATATTAGGGCATATTTACATTTCTCTGGTATTCTTATGGCATGATAGTTCATACATTCCCTTAAATTTCTAATGATATTCACATGATAATTTACTTGTCTTTCAATGTGAAAACAACTTATTAATATTTTCCTACCTTTTAAAACTTTATAAATATTTATATAGAAAAAATATAACTAATTTGTATTCGTTAACTTATTTGTGACAATTTCTCTTTCTATATGTTCATTTTTATCAAGTGAGAATATCAAAATAACTTGTTCCCTGAAAATTTTCAAATTGTTCTTCCTCCAAAAGAAATCGATTTTAAAATATACTTTTTCAAAATCAAGGATTCCAAAATCATAGTGTTTTTCTAAGATTCCTTCAATTTAGGCTCATTAGTTGTTTACTAAATGCTAAATTTCTGTGTGGAACCAATACCCCTTACATTTCATGGTTTGTTATATAACCATGTATTATTATTAGATAAAATTGATTGCCATTAATATGCAGGGCAGGTCTATTACTAATTTTTCATTTTATGTACCTTCTCTTAGCCTGTAACTATTTCATTTAATCAGAGTTTCTGCTAACATAACTTGGATTTTTTACTAATTCAGATATGATATGTCTTTCTATCTTATTTTATCCCAAATTAGTATGCCCTTTTTATTTTATAACAAAAATATTAAAATACAGTCTGTACTATAAAGTGGAGATTAGATTTCAATATCCCTATTACATATAATGATTTTTCAATGTATTTTTGACATTATTTTAACATTTTTTTTCCAGATAAAGCCTTATGTTCATATAATTCAGGTAAATTTTAGCATGCACAGTGTTTAATGCATGTATTCATATGCACAGTTTAATTGGTTTTGTTGTTTTGTGCTTTGTCTGGTTATTGTGCATATGTTAAATTCCTGAACAAAATGTTAGTAGCTTCCTTTTCTGCCTGTAGTACTTTTCCAGTATTTCCATGTTTACATCTTTATTATTTTGGTATTAAAAACTATTTGTTGAAATATAGTGATTTATGATTTCAGTATGTCTAATATTGTCTCTTGTAGTATGGTACTATTAGATCAATGAAATATGGGTCCATATATTCTGTGTTACTGTGTGCATTGTTTCACAAAATTTGAATTTATATGGATACAGTTTTTGATGTTTTTAACTTATGGAGGGATAGTATTAAAAATACTAAGTATGTTGAATTAAAATATAATTAAAACTATGATGTTTGCTGCAGTTTCCATTATTTTAGCTCTTCTGTCATATTTTCTAAGGAAAGCTGAATAGATTTACTTTTGTTACTCTAATGTATTATGATTTTTAAATTCACACATGTACAGAGTATGTCAAGGTATTTTAAACTAATGTGAAATTTTATAACTGGTCATTGGGACTTACTTTAATTTTAATACTTTTAATATGAAAATATTTTTTATATGCTTAGTCTAATGAACTTTTATATTTTTAAAAATTATCTTCTTGAATAGGATTAGGAAATAATTATAAAAAGCTTCAGAAATGGCACACTAAAGTTTCAGATCTACTGAGGAAGGCTACCACTTACAACCAGGATGGAATAGAATGGACTGGACTTCCTACATCAGACAACAAAAATGGACAAATATATGTCAATTGATTTAATTACACTGGATATCAGGCAACTAAGTACAGTGATTAATAAGAGTAGGAAGACAAATGAGCTGAATCCTAAAATTGCCTTAGCATGCCAATTTAAAAGAATATCCTGCACAGAGCATAGGGCAAGAGAAGGCAGATGGAGCCTATGGACTCCCTGAACTAAGGTGATAGAACTAAGAGTTTGGGGAGACAACGGTATCTAGAGTTCACAGAAAAGACTACTGAAGAGGAGAGAACTATTAACAGAGAGACTCCAAAGAACTTCAGAGAGTACCTCTCAAGCGTTCAGCTGAGTACTGATTAGTTAATGAATGGAAGAATCTACCCAAGCCTCAAGAAGGGACCACCCAAAAAAAGAATAGAAGTAATAATGTCTGAGAATAATGTCTGTTTTTCCCCCCCAGGAGACTGGATAACATCAGATTTCAAAGGACATTGGGTTGAGTGCAGAAGTCCTGGCCTCAGTAGTGAATAATATTTGGCCCTAGATTGACATTGTATCACCTAAAAAAAAAATCTTAAAAGCAGGAACTAAAAGGATCAAATGTCTCTAAGTAACACAACTGCATGTAGCAAAAACTCAAGAATAGTTATAGAAGTACAGAAATATCTAACATATAACAATGGAAAATTCACAATAGCTGGCCTCTAATAAAAAATTACCAGCCATGCAAAAGAGAAAAAAACCCAAACATAAAAAGGATTTAAATGAATCAAAACTAAACAAGAACTGGTACAGATGTTCTAATTAGTAAACAAGGATATTAAACAGTTATAGAAATATACTCCTTATGTTCAAAATGTTAAGTAAAGACATGAAAGATGTAAATGGATCCAAATGAAACATCTGTAAATGAAAACTGCAATGTCTAAAATAAAAATATACTGAATGAGATTAACAACAATAAACGTTGCAGAGAAAAAGTTAGTGAACTCGGAAATACAGCAATAAAGACTATCCAAAACAAAGCACAAATAAAAAAGAGAACTAAAAAAATAACATTGTGAGCAATGGACAACTTGAAACTGCCTAATACACAAGTAATTTAAGTCATGCAGGAGAGGAGAGGCAAATATTTGAAGAAATAATGGCTGAAAATTGTCTAAATTTGATGAAAACTATAAACCTACATCTCCAGGAGGCTCAATGAACTCTAAACACAAGAAACATGCATAAGAATATATGAAGGTACCTCATAATTAAATTTTTTAAAACCAATTATAAAAAACCATAAAGCATCTGGAGACAGCAGACTTGATACATAACTGAGAAATAAAATAAAGATGACTACAGATTTTTCATTGGAAACAGTGCAAGTACTCAGAGAAAAAGATATCAATCTCGACCTCCATACCCATTTTTTTTTCTTTTAAAAATGAAGGTGAAATAATGATTTTTTTTTCAAACATACAACTGCTAAAAGAACTCATCACCAGAAGAGATGCACTCTTAATAACAAATATTAAAGGAAGTCCCTCAGGTATATGATACCAGATGGAAATATAGAATATAGATGTATATAAAGGAATAGGGAACACGAGAAATGATTATTAGAGAGGTAAATATGTAAGGTTGATTCTTATTGTTTAAATACCTTTAAATATAATTGGTTGCTAAAACAAGTAGCAATGTAGTATAAGGTTTGCAACATATGTAAAAGTAAAATATATGACAACAGCAACATGAAGATTAGGAGAGGAAAATAGAAGTGTATGATTATAACATTTTTATGCCATACTGTATGAGAAGTGTGATATCACTTGAAAGTAGATTGAATCAATTAAATATGTGTGCTCTAAGCCCCCAAACCACAAAACAGAGGGTTATAACTAACTAATAAGCCAACAGAAAAAATAAAATGGAGCCATGAAAGTATCCATTTCATCCAAAAGAATACAGAAAGTGAGGAAAATGGAAAAAAGAACAGATGGGACAAGTAGAAAATAAACAGCAAGTTATAGGTGTAAACTAACCAAATCAATCACATTAAATGTAAATAGTCTAAATACTGCAATTAAAAGTCGGAGATCATCAAATTGGATTTTTAAAAAGCCAAAGCCAGTAATATATAGCCTATAAGAAACCCACTTTAAATATAAAAAGAGTTTTAATTTCAAAGGATGGAGGAGATATATCCTACTAACATGAATTTAAAGAAATATGAAGTGCCTTTATTAATATTAGGTAAATAATACTTTAGAGCAAAGAGTATTACCAAGGATTCAGGAGGTTATTTTGTAATACTAAAAGGGTAAGTTGATCAAGAGAACATATCAATCCTAAACATTTAAGCACATAATAATAGAGCTTCAAATTACATGGGGAAAAATTTAAAGAGAGATTGTCAGACTGGATTTAAAAAAAAAAACCAACAAAACAAGATCCAACTACAGTGCTTTGAAAAGCTCAACAAAATTTATAAACAACTAGTCTGACCAAGAAAAAAGACACAGATTACTAAAACCAGTCATGCATTGGAAATCACTACCAATTTAAAAAGTTAAAAGGGTTACTTTGCAAACACTTTGGGGAATCCCTTGGGAATACAATGAACACCTTTATGCCATGAAATTAAATAACATAGAAGAAGTGGACAAATGTCTAGAAAGCCACAAATTACAGAAATTGATCCGGAAAAAAGAAGAAATCTGAGTAAACCTATAATGATGTAAAGAAGCTGAATTAGTAAAAAGAAAAGCTTAGTCCTTGTAGCTTCACTGGTGAATTCTACCAAATATGTAAAAGGAAATACCAATTTTCTTACATACTTTGAGGGAAAAAAAGAGAAGGAAATACTCTCAAATTCATTCTGTGAGACCAATATTATTCCAATACCAAAGGCAGACAAACACAGAAATCCTGAACAAAATCTTAGTAAATCAAATTTAACAATATGTAAAGATGATTCCTCACTGTAACCAAAAGGGACTTATCCCTAATGCAGTGTTTGTTTAATAATGAAAATCAATTAAATGTAGTTCAACATAGTAATAGATAAAAAGATAAAATCACATGATCATATGATGAGATGGAGAAAAGCTATGACAATAGCCAACACCCCTTCACAACAAAAACTATCAACAAAGTAGGAAAGAAGGGAACTTCTCAACCTGATAGAGAAGACTTTAAAAAACCTACTGCTGACATCATTTTTAATTATAGAAGACTGAATGCTTTCTCCTTAACTGGATACTAGGCAAGTATATTTGCTCTTACAAGTTTTATCCAACGGTGCACTGGAGATTCTAGTTGGGGCAGTCAGGCAAGGAAAATAAATAAAAGTCATTCAAAAAGGAAAGAAAGAAGTAAAACTATCTTTATTCACAGACATGATTCTTCTACATGTAGAAAATTCTAAAGACTCAACAAAAAACTACTAGAACTAATAGACAATGTTGGCTAGGTCTCAAGGTAAATGAACAATATGCAAAATCAATTATATGTTATATACTAACCACTAACATTTCAAAAGTATTAAAATTTTTAAAATACTTACGAATAAATTTCATAAAATAAGTAAACTTGAATACTAAATAAATCAGAAAATATTGCTGAAGAAAATTAAAGTAACATCTAAGTAAATGAAGAGATATTCCAAATTAACGGGTTGGAAGACTCAATATTATTAAGATGGCAGTCCTCCTCCGGATTTGTCTACAGATTCAGTACAATCCCTAACAAAATCTAAACAGTATTGTTTATTGTAATTAATAAACTGATCTTAAAATTTATCTGGAAGCACACAAGATCCAGAACAGCCAAAATGGAACAAATTTAGAAGACTTTCTGATTTTAAACTTATTACAAACCTATGGTAATCACAACATTGGGGTACTGGCATAATGGAACCTAAGTCAGAACTCAAAAATAAACCCTTATATTTATGGTCGGTTGATTTACAACACAGGTGCAATGGCAATTCAGTTGAGGAAAATTGTTTCTTGGCTATTAATACTTGAACAATTGAATATCCACATGCAAAAAGATTAGCTTAGACTCTATCTCACACCAGCCACAAAACCTAACTTAAAATGGATCATAAACTTAAGTGTAAGAGCTAAAACTATAGAACTCTTAGAAGAAAATATAGGAGAAAATCGTCATTACGTTGGGTTAGGCAGAGGTTTCAAGACAAATGCAAAAGCATTATCAATAAAAGACTGAAGTGATAAATTGGACTTCAGAAAAATTTAAAATGTTTGTGATTCAAAAACACTATTAAGAAGGTAAAAGACAAGCCACAGACCTGGACAAAATATTTGCGAAGCATGTATTTGAAAAAAAGACTTGCATCCAGAATACATCAAGAAATCTTAAAAGTCAATAATGAGAAGAAAAATAATGCAATCAAAAGGCAGAAAATTTGAATAGTCATTTCATTGAAGATATATGGTTCGCAAATAAGATAATGAAAATATTCCCAGTATCATTGGTTATTAGCGAAGTGCAAGTTATAATAGTGAGATACCACTCTACATTTACTAAAATGAGTGCAATAAAAAAGGCAAATAATAACAACCTTTGGCAAGGATTTTGAGAAAATGGAATCCTCATACATTTGCTGATGAAAATGTGGAATAGTGTATCCCTTTGGAAAACAGTTTGGTGGTTTGTTAAAATAAATTCACCATATGACACAGCGACTCATTTTTAGATGTACACCCAAGTGAGATGAAAATGAATGTCCACTCAAAGACTTGTACGTGAATGTTTATACCAGCATTATTCATAATGGCCAAAAGTGGAAATAGTTCAAATATCCATCAGTTGGTGAATGGATAAATAAAATATGGTATCTATACAGTGGATTGCTGTACATAGCAAAGTATTAATACATGCCACCACATGGTTTAACATAAAAAATTACGCTAAATAAAAGGTGCCAGATATGAAAGGCCACATGTTGTATGATTTTAATAATATAACATGTACAGAAAAGGCAAATCTATAGAGCAGAGATTAGATTAGTAGTTTTCTGGCTGGGGATATCTTCATCTATATAGAAAGTCAGATGGCATCTACACAAAAGCTATTAAAATTAAGAAGTAAGTTTATGAGATTGTTGGATACAATTGTATTTATGTGTAACTGCAATGAACAATTGGAAATTGAAATTTAGTAATGTAATGCCATTTAAATGTGTCAAAATATGAAATACTTAGGGGTAAATTTGACAAATGTAAAGGATGTGTAAACTAAAAATTATAGAACATTGTAAAAATGAATTTTAAAAGAAATTAATGAAGAGAAATACTGCATTTGTGGGTCGGAAGAACCAATATTATGTTAATTTTCTCCAACTTGATCTACAGACTCAATTCAGTTACTTGACAAACTATCTTCTAGAACTTAATTGAAAGTATTTAGTACCCAGAATTGCTAAAAACAACTTTGATGAAAGATCAAAGTGGGAAGCCTTACAATAGTTGATTTCAGAACTTATTATAAAGCTGTAGTAATTGAGACATTGTGATAAAAACAGATGAACAAACAGGCATCTGGGTTGTGCAGTCAGTTAAGCATCTGACTCTTGGTTTCCGCTCAGTTCACCATCTCAGAGTCTTGAGATCCAGCCCCATGTCAAGGCATCGTGCTCAGGGTGGAGTCTGCTTGAGATTCGTTTCTCCTTCTGCTCCTCCCATTCTTTCTCTCTCTCTCTCTCAAATAAATAAATAGATATGTTTAAAAATAGGCAAACAGACTAAAAGAACAGTATATAGAACGCAGATACAAACCCACACATATATGAATAACTGATTTTCAACAAAGCTGAAAAGACAATTCAGTGGTGTAAGGATAGTCTTTTTTTTTTTTTTAAGATTTTATTTATTTTTTTGACAGAGAAAGAGATCACAAGCAGGCAGAGAGGCAGGCAGAGAGAGAGGAAGGGAAGCAGGCTCCCTGCCGAGCAGAGATCCTGATGTGGGGCTCGATCCCAGGACTCTCTCGATCCCAGGACTCTGGGATCATGACCTGAGCCGAAGGCAGAGGCTTTAACCCACTGAGCCACCCAGGCGCCCCAAGGATAGTCTTTTTAACAAATGCTTTGAGAGCCTATAGATATCCATATGCAAAAAAAAAAAAAAAAGAGAGAGAGAGAGAGACTTCTATTTATACCACATACAAAAGTTAACTCAAAATGAGTCAGTGTATAATTATAAAATTCCTGAGAAAATTATAAAACTATAAAACTTTTAAAAAATTATAATTTTAAAATTGTATTATAAAATTATAAATTAATTTATTATAAATATAATTATAAATTGTAAAACTTTTATAAAGTATAAATTTATAAAATTATAAAACTCCTAAGAGAAAACTTTATCACCTTTGGTTAGGCAAAAATTTCTTAGGGCATGAATATCATGTTCTATTAAATAACACATTGACTAAATTGGACTCTCTCAAAAGAAAATCTTTTTTTTTTCTTTAAAGGATACTGTTAAGATAATGAAAAACCAAAAAAAAAAAAAAAAGATAATGAAAAACCAAGCCACAGGCCAAAAGAAATACTTGCAAATCACATATGTAATAAAAGATTTGTACACAAAATATATAGAGAAAGAGAACTGGCTGTTTTGCAGAGATGAAATATATATTTATTTTCTCCCTTTATTATGTTCAGTTAGCTATAGAGTACATCATTAGTTTTTGATACAGTGTTCAGCGATTCATTAGTTGTACATGTTAAAACTCATGAATAAGAGAACATAACAATAAAAAATGGGTGTAAGATTTGAAAGACCACTAAAAACATTTAGAGGTAAAAAAATAGACACATGAAAAGATATTCAACATTAATCTTTTGGTAAATGTAAATGAGATACCATTAGACCCTTATTAAAATGGTTAAAATGAAAAAACTATGAAAAAAAAGTATCAGGGAGGATGGGAATTTACTAAAATTTTCATATACTGTTAGTGGGAATGTAAAATGTAATAGCCTCTTTGGAAAACACTTTGGCAATTTTTCCTAAAAAGTTAAATATACCCCTACCATATAATTCAATCATCCAACTACTAGGTCTTTAACAAAGAAAAATGTAAATATATGCCTGTACAACAACTTAAATATGATTGTTTGTTGTAACTTCATTTGTAATAATCAGATAACCCAGATGTCCTTCACCTGGGTAATAGATAAACTGTGGTACAGCCATAATAGAGAGTATTATTTAGCAAAAAAGAATGAACTATTGATATATATTGACAACATGGACAAATCTCAGAATAATTATACTGAGTGGAAGAAGAGAGACAAAAGAATACTAGTATTATTCCATTCATATACAATTTTAAGAAATGCAAATTAATGAATTAAATGGAACTAACAAAAAATAACTAACTGAATAACTAATAACTAAATAAATAAAAATAACTAACTGAATAACTAACTGATTTCCTGATTTCCTGCAACTACAAATATTAAATATATAAATATATAAAAATTGAAATAAATCTTTGATTTACAGAGAAAACCCTAGACTCAGACATGCTTTTCAAGTAGTTCATATTTAACCTTAACATATTATTCCAACTTAATAAAACTCTTGCATAATGTACACAAAGTAGGAATATTTACAAGGAAAACAAAACTTTTATACCAAAAATCTACAAATCCATTCCAAAAAAGGAAATTTATAGCCCAGTTTTACTCTTAAATATAAATGACTGAAAAAACTACATAAAAAAGCAAATCAAATCCAGTAGTTTTATAAAATTCTACAAATGTCATTTTAGACATTTATAGATCAAAGGAGAAAAAATATGTTCATTTCTTCATAATGAATTAAAAATTTTATAACATTCAACAGAAATTCATAATGATATCTGTTAGCAAATTATGGATTATAAAGAAACTTCTTCAATCTGATAGAATGTCTACTAAAAACTTATAGGAAATATAATCTCAAATGGCCAATGATAGAATTATTCATTTAAAAAAACTTGAACAAGGATGTGATTGTAATGGAGATTCTAGTGCAATAAGAAAAGAAGAATTTAGAAATAATAAGGAATCAAAGGGAGAAATAAAACCATCTTTGTGTATAAATAATGTAATTGTTTTCCTCAAACTCTGAAAAGAATATACAAATTATGGTTTACCAAGATGTCTGGATATAAGAATAATATACAAAGGTCAGTTGCATTTCGATACACCAGTACAAACAGACATACTTTACAATAGTAACAGAATATCAGATACGTAGGAATAAATCTAATAAAAGTTACATATAAGAACTATAGGAAAATATTTATAAAGTTTTATTAAGAAACATTAAAGAATACCTAAATAAATGGATATATTCCCATAACCATTGATAGGAAGACATCATTATTAATTTCCTCTATTTGACATATATATTTAATTCAGTTCTAATCCTATCAGATATCTTCATGGAAACTGATGAGTAAATTCTAAGTCTCTAGACAACTAAATGACCAAATATAGCTAGAAGGATTCTTATGAGAGCAGGGAGGAGGAACTTTCTCAGTCTCAACATTTACTGTGGTTGACATAGTATGCCACTGGCATGAGAGTAAATCAATCAGTGGAATACGACTGAGAGCCCAGAAGCAGACTTGCTTACATGAGACAGTATTTTATAAGGATCTGAGGTAATATGTCAGATCCAGAGAGGAAAAGTAAGTCATTTAATAAATTGAGCTGGAAAAATACTATCTATTAAAAAAAGAACATAGATGAAATTAGATCGCTATCCTGTTTCCTATGTACAGAAACTTTAGGTGGATTAAGGGCAGATAAAGTTAAGTTTCAGTCAGGGAGCTGAAGAACTGTTAGAGATGTGAAATAAATATTTGTTATAAAGTTTAAACTGCAAAATTCAGGAGAAGCTGGGAGTTCTTGTAAGAAGGTTTATAAGAGAATGGTCGAAGAATCTGAAAAAAGTCACGTGCCGGAGGCAACGGAGGACCCACTGAGAAGGTTTGAAGGGCTTTTGCCACTTCATTCACTAGGGGTTTTAAAGTCACTGTAGGTCATAAGAAAGGGCGGGGAAGGAAAAATGCTTGCAAAACATCCCCTCATTCTGTAATTTTATGGGTAACCTGCCAAAGAAGGTCTGTAGATCCTTTGTCATGGATCTCAGATGTCCTTGGCACAGGACTGGGGAAATCTAAAGAAAGAGATCTAGCAAGATCTAGAGGGGTATCTAAAATTCCAGACTTGGTTATATCCTTCTTATTTTAAAAGCCAGAAAGAATTGGAAAGAGAAATTGAAAAACCATAATTATCATAACAATCTCATAAATGTGAACTACAGAACTGATGTACTGTAATAAATAGAACATTCCCCCAATGAAGAGAATATACATTCCCTTCATCTACAAATGAATCATGTAAAATGTTGCTACAAATTTTTAGGTAATACATTCATATGGTATAAATTTAAAAGTAAAAAAAAAAAAAAAAAAACCAAAACTCCCCCCACTGTTTCTCAAACATCTAGTTCTCCTTACTTGAATGAACTGCTGTTACCAATTTCCATGTGTTGGCACAGATAGTCTATGTTTACATTAAAAAAAGTATGAGTTTTTCCTCCTTTTTCTAACATAATCATATAGTATCATTATTGTGTCTTTTCGATTTTTTTATTTTTATCCCCATTATTTTAGTAGTTGCTATTGAAATCACAACCTTGCACACTTAACAAAGCAACATTAATTAACATCTCTACCTTTTTCCCAAACTGCATAAATATTGTAAAATCTGATTTGTATGATCACCCCTACTATTTAACATATTATTGCCAGAATTTTACTCTGCCTCCCAATTAGTAATTTAATATTGTCATTTTGTTCATTCAAAATTTATTTAGATTTACCCGAATTTTTATCACTTTCTTTGCTTCGCTCATTTTTCTTTTCATTTCGTCCTTTTTTTTTCTGGGATGAATTTCTCTATTTTTAAAGTACACATATTTTAGTAGTGCTTTCAATGAAGATCTGGAAAGATGCTGTGTTTTCTGAGTATGTCTTTAATTCTTTATTCCTGGTGAAGTTTAGCCATATATAAAATTCTAGAATTACTTTAATTTTCTCTCAGCATCCTGACAATGTTATTTTAATAACATTTGGCTTGTAGAAAAGTCTCTCCATTTATTTCAGTTTTCTTTAAATTGTTAGCAGTTGTTACTGGTTTAATTGTGTCCCTCCATAGGCATATGTCCTAACCACCAGTACCTAAGGATGTGACCTTATTTGTAAATAGAGTTAATGCAGAAGTTATCAAGTTTTCACTTTTGAGGTCACTAGGAGACCTAATCCAATATGACTGCTGTCCTGATATAAAGCGGAAATTTGGGTACAGATAGACATGAACAGAGGGAAGACCAAATGAAGACATTCAGGGACAAGATAGCCGTGGGACTGGAGGGGCCCTATCTACAAGTGAAAGAACACCAAGGATTGCTAGCCAACACCAGAAGCTAGAAGAGATAAGGAAGGATTCTTTCCTGGAGCCTTCAGAGAGAGCATGGCGTTGCTGACACCCTGATTTTGGACTTCTACCCTCCAGAACTGTGAGACAATCAATTTCTGTTGTTTGAAGCCACCCAGTGTTTGGTACTTTGTTTCAGCAGCCCTTGGAAACTAATACAGCAGTGAGTGTTCTGTGCTTTGGAGGTGTACATGTTTTGCACATTTTTTGTTACATGCATTCCTAGATATTTCATGTGCTCTTGTAAGTGATAGTGGCTTTGAAATTTATTTCTAGTTGTTCATTGCTATTCTCTAAAAAATATAGTTCATTTTTGTATGTTGACTATGTATGTATTCTGCAATCTTTGCTAAATTATTAGTCTTAGTAAGTTTTTTATAGCTTCCTTAGGAGTTTTGATTTACATGATCGTGTTACTACCTGCTTTCCAATCTGTATGCCATTCATTTATTTTCCTTGCTGTGTTTTACTGTAATGCAAGTGCAGCGTTGAACTGAAAGAGGTGGAGTGGGCATCCTTAGCTTATTCTTTGTATTAGGGGGACAACATTCTGTATTTATACGTAAGTCTGATGTGAGCTATAGGTTTTTTTTAATAGATGCCCTTTATTGATTTGAGGAAATTTCCTTCTGACTAGTTAACTGAGATATTTTACCATGAATAGGGATAAGCGTTTTCAAATTATTCTCCTACATCTACTGAAATAATTTTAAAAATGCATGTGTAAATGAAATACTCCAATATACATAAAGTAAATTTATAAAGAAAATTTATAATTTTCTCTCAATCATTGATCAAGCAAACAAAAATTCAGGAAAGGTACAAAAGAATCAAAGCACACAATTAACAAGTTTAATCTCATGACCAAAAAAAAAAAAAAAACTCTGTATCTAATAGTTAATGAATTTATATTCCTGTTATATCCGTGAAAGACTTGTGAGAATTCTTAATATATTATTTAATAATTCATTTTCTGACAAATTTCAAAGTCTTGAAGACTTGACAAATACAGGGTATTTTCTTCAACACCCGTGTTGTCATAGTAACACGGGTGTTGAAGAAAATACCCTGTACTATGACAATTAAAAAATTAAAAATACCCTGTACTATGACAATTAAAAAAAATTATACCCATATATTTCAAAATTTCTAAAAATAGGCACTTTTACTCTAATGAACATTTTCTTCCAAGATTTATTCTCTTTGCAATTATCATGCATTATTCAGATAATGGTGTCTTAGATTTAATGATGTATAGTAAGTATCTTATACACCCAAGAAGAAAATACTTAGACCTGAACTTTAAATAATATACTGCATATAAATATTTGAGTAATTCAGAGAAGTACTCAGAGGACAAATGCTTATGTTAGTACAGGGTAGAAGGCTGAAAATTTTGACATTTTCATCTAATTTGAAAGTTTAGGAAAAAGAAATAAATTTAAAGTAGAAAGAAAGAAATAACTATAAGAGCAGAAATCAATAAAGTAAGAAACAAATTTCTAGCTGATAAGATTATGGAGCCTAAAAGTTAATCCTTTGAAATGAATGGCAAAATAAACCTGTAGTGAAATTTATCAACAGGATAAAAAGTGCAGGATTCAAGTGAAAATATATAAAGATACATCAGAAAATAAATAGATATTATGATAAAATGATGAACATTGTAACAAACACTGAAAACTTGAACAAAGTGAACAAATTCCTGTGAAAAATATAACTTATTAAACCTTGAATCAATAGGTCGTCCTATGGCTACAGAAAATAGACATTAGTAATTTAAAATATTCCCATGAAGGAAATACCAGATCAGGATAGTTTTATAGATGGGCTCCATCAAAATTTCAAACAACAGATTTTTTTTTTTTTTACAGTCCTACACAAATTTAACCAGAGAATAAATCAGACTAATTCTCAAGTTTTTATTGTGCCGGTATAGCCTTGATCCTAAACCAAAAGGTTAGTGAAAGGAAAATTTTAAAGATCAGAATCACTTGTCAATAAAAGTGTAAAAATCCTTAATGAAATATCACTGAATTTAAGAGATCTTCCTCAACCTGATAAAATGTAACGCCAGCAGATATCATTTTTAATGGTAAAATACTAGAAAAATCCCACTTAAAATTAGGATTTAAAAAGGAATATAAAATTTAATTGCTTCTTTCCAGCATTGTGATTATCAGCGTAGAAAGACAAGAAAAAGGAAGAAGAAAGACTTTAGGATTAGCAAGATTGTTTATGGAGAAAAATCCAAATTGAACCACATAAAATTCATTAGAAGTAAAAAGAGAGACTTTAACAAGGTGGTTGGTTAACATTATTTTACAATAAAGTATTTCCATATATGAACAATTAGATTAGTAATCAGAATTTTAACAATATTTCTTATAGCCATGAAAATGATAAGATGCAAAGCATAAATCCAACCAATGTGGGAAATTTGAGCAAAGTTAAAAATATCACAGAAACTTAAATGGAGAATGCCTATCTCTTGGCTAGTAAACAATGCTGTAATACACGCCAAAGCTCCCTAAAGTGATGTATTGACTCATTGCAGTTCATATCAAAATTCCAATAGGACGTTTTGTGCAATTTAATAACCTGAACCTAAAATTTATATGGAAGAGAAAATGTTCGAGTTATGATGGATTTGCTTTTTGATATATAACAATATAATAACAAAGAGAGTGAGTTATTGGTTTATAGATAAATGGCCAGTACAAGGGGGAAAAAATAGAGAACCAAATAGATCCTAGCAGATAGGATACGTTTATTTATAACCGAGGTGACATCACAGATCATTTGGGGAAGGTGGAATTATTAAATAATGCCAAAATATGTGTTATACGTGTGGAAAAAGCAAAGTTGCATCCTTATCTCATACCATACATAAACTCGTTTCAAAATAGGCAAGGATGTAAATGCTAAAAACAGAATTTTTTAAATTTTAGAAAAAAATATGAGAATATCTGTCCATTCATAAGCTTAGGCACAATTTCTTAAACAAGACACTGAAAACACTACTTCTAAAAAAGATTGATACATTCAATGACATTAAACTTAAGTACTTGAATTCATCAGAATGTTAAATGACAAGATTAAAGTAGAGATAACATAATTGCAGTATATTTAACCTCTAGAATTACTAGTAAAATAGATTGACTTCCATCAGCAACATAATAAGATTTGGAAGGAAGCAACAATTGCAAATCACATATACCCAACTATCCCCCAACTCTATGCACAAACCCTCGCAAGACCACTCACAAAAGCTAATAAAATAAACTTCATTTTTTGCTGGCGTCATTCTTATCTTACATGAGAGGCAGATCTGATTCTTGACCAATACCAAAAGCTTGTAATCTTTATGCTGTAGTATATCTGACACATTAAACTATCATTACCCTGTCCTTGAACATTTACATTTATAAGGTGAAATCTTGTTATAAGCTGAATAGGAATTCTTATTATGTCTCTCCTCAATAGCTTCATCTGAGGTAACCCCTTTTTCCCCAAATCCATTTATAATGTATACACTAATTCTGTAAATCCTTTCGTGCTCAGTCTTTTGGGCTATTGTGTGGTAACTGTGGTTTCCATATCAGTTGGGGCTGTAAGAGCCTATGATTTGATTGAGTTTAAAGTTTTATGATATAAGGCTTTGGAAGGAAAATAGCAGGGAACCCATTCAGTGAGACCATATGATCAAAACAGATCAATGTCATTTATGTAACCATTAAAAGTAGGAAAATAAAAGTTCCTGGCAACAGACTCTTCCCTTTCTCAAGAGTGCAGGGGTAAAAACAAACCAAAAAAAAAAAAAAAAAAAAAAAAGTACAGAGTATTTCTAAGAAGAAGTTGGAAATATTAGAGGGCATTCCTAGAACGTTTAATTATTGCTACTTTAGACACCTTATAAAACGTGAGCTCTCAGTGTTTTATATACATTACAGGAAAGCATTTACTGTGTGATAACTGAATTTGATCTATTTAATGAATAATGTATGGTGTAAGTAGACAAAAGTAGTCATTTCTTGAAATAACACTGTTTTCATTTATTAGGAATTTTCTGATTGTAAAGAAGGAAAAAATACTGTAATAAGGGATTCTGTTGTGTAAGATGTGCCTATTTTTGGGACACATGTAGGAGAAAAAATATATTAAAAAACAAATAGCATGCTTACTTATGTATGTGATGTATTTCATAATTAAGCTTGAAGACATTCTGCTTTAACCATCAATTCAGTGCTATTTTTGCCATAGCATGATTAACATTTTAAAATTTTGTAATAGAGGTCTTTAATTATGTTAATTATTACTGTTCTGTTTTAAGGCTATATCTTAGAAAATGTAACTGTGTGTAATCAATATACAATTTAGATATATTAATAAGTTTATGGATGATTTATTTCTCATTTTCTTTTCAAAGCAATGGAGGAACAGCTAAACTAATACTAAAAGAATATTGTTTAAGATGTCTTAAATTATACTTCTTTTCCATGAGTGTGAAAAATGAAGAATTGAGTACATTTAATTTATTAGTTATGCATATTAGAAAAAGGCACATGAATGTTCTTGAAATAACATATTGTTTGCTTTGAAATTTATATAGACTAAAGTGCCCTTGTAAAAGCATCTGAAACTGACTTAACCTAGCTATTTTAGACTTAGCTTTTTGTTCAGTGAATTTTATCAATCAACATCAAATCGCATACATGTATCATTTAGTATTATATATTTTTTAGTATTTGATATTATTTCAAGCTTTAGGGCATTTAGGAAATTTATTTTACACATTTTAAGAATTTATTTTAAGAATGCTGTCTTCACATTATAAAATACGTATGAAAGTAAGTGTGAGCTCATAATGAATTTCCTTCTCTATTTTTTATTCTCAAGTATTTCATTCAAAATTCTTTCATTTGTTTTCAGGTTGATGAGGAGGTTTCTTTTTCCTTAATAATCAGCAACTTTAATTATTGCTATTGTTTGCTTCATAGGGTCAAAAAGAATAAGTGATAGTGAAGTTTCTGACTATGACTGTGATGATGGAATTGGTATAGTATCAGGTAAGAATTTCAGAATTATTTTATAGTAATAAAAAGGAAGGGTTATTCGTCACTATCTACCAATAAACAGATTAAATAATAAGTAAAATAAGAAAGAACTTGCCTCTTTATCCATACCCCCCCAAAGAAACAACCTCATGGCATTTTAACCCCTTGAATGATTCCAGTTGCTAGAACTCTTGTATCACTTGTTAAACTGAATATTCTTACTGAAATGTATCAGTTAAGTGAATACTTCCAAGCTTTTTATTTTTAAACTACTAAATAATAAGGATTTCACCATAAATTTGAAGAGTTCTTGTATAATCGAAACTTCTTTATACTGCATAATAGGGTAAAAAAAATATTTTGACATCACCAACATACCCAAATATGTCAAATATTTGTGCTTTTTGAAATTTTTTTCATTGCTATGTTGATTATATATCAGGTGCAGCTTTATTTTCAAATTATGGTATTGTAGTTTTAAAATATTGCCCGATTTATAGTTGGAAATTTACCTGACGACTAAAAAAAATGAAGATGATTTCAAATCCTCAAAATCTGTTACTGTTAGAAATTTGAAGCATCACTGTATTCTTTTTTTTCCATATTCTTTTTATCAACATGAAAATCAGGATTATGATTGTGGTTCTTTTTTTTTTTTTTTTTTTTTTTAACCAGTGTTTATTGAGCTCTTTGTGTAAACCATCTCTCTACTTTAGAAGAGTTCACATTCAGTTGGGGAACAAGGGAAATGTATGGTTTGTTTTTGTTTTATAATTTTTTTTGTAATCATATAATGTATTATTAGCCCCAGGGGTACAGGTCTGTGAATCTCCAGGTTTACACACTTCACAGCACTTCACCATAGCACATACCCTCCCCAATGTCCATAACCCCACCACCCTACTCCCTACCCCAATGATTGTGGTTTCTGAGATGTTATCTTTTTGTGGGCTCATAACTTTAGTAAATTACATTTACATAAGTAACATGATAACTAAGACTTAAACGTTAATTCTGTTAAAAATTTTTTTTTCTTTTTTTAATGTCCTTTTTGTTTTAAACTCCATCATTAATAGTAGTATCAACAGAGACTAAATACTTCAATCAATAGTTTATCAAGTAATTTGACTATCAGCTGAACCAAACCTACATTCTCTATGAAATTGTTCCTGAGGCATTTTGAACGTGAATTGCATAAATTCATATACATACTACCTTCTTACCCCCATGTTAACTAGCATTTTAAACAACTAGTCTAAGTCTAGACACCAGCAAATCTGTTATTACTTTGTTCTCCATATGAAGGGATTCATTTCCAACTGCACATTACGTGTCTGTCAAATTCAAAGTATCTGTTACAACCATTCAAAACCCTTTTAACGTGAACTATCAGCCTTTTCTCAATAATGAACAGTTTCAGCTGCTTTATTTAATTTTTCCAAGTTTGCAAGGCAGATGTCTTGAAAATTAACTATGCTAGAGGTAATATTTCCCATGTGCTTACTTACTTTGTTTATTCTGACTAATTCAAGTCAGAGGTAATTTTTTATATTTGCATTGCTAATATTATTCTTCAAAGTAAATAGAACCTTTGATTGATATTGAAATTTAGGGTTCTCAGGGAAACAACTGCTGGCTTGGATTTTTGTGCCCCAGTGGTATACTGAGTAGGTAAAGGAGAATGGTTGTAACTAACTCTTCTTTGAACCAGTTGACTCACCTGACAATGCAAATAAATGGAATATACATATATATAAAATATGAGTTTGTAGCCACTTAGAATGTTAGTATTATTTTCTACTCTGACATGAACCAATATACAAACACATGTAAATAATTTATTTTCCATTGGGAAGGTAGAGTGAAGTTTTAATATTAGCCCTTAAATGTCACATATAATATTCTGATTTCCTAAGTTAATTACCTAACCCCAATACTCAATTTTTATCACTTCTGAGTAACTCTTTATATTATTAATAATGAATATTTTCTTAAAGCTCTTTGTTTCTTTTTAGTTTTCATGAGACTGCATTATTTGAATTTTCTTCTTGTAGTAACTCTTCTTCCTTTTCTCAGTAGTCTCCTTTAAATTCCATAGTCATGTCTCTTTTTTCTATATATATTCCCTTACCTCGGATTTCAGCAATGCTCTTTTTATAAATGCTACTCAAAACTTTATTGACAGTCCTAATGCCTTTTCCAAGGTTCTTTTCCGCATGTATAACTATTTGCCTATGAGGCTGAGAATGTTATTATCTCCTCCTTTCCAAACTGGTAAACTTTCTAAATTTCTCTCTGTATAGTATACTTTTTTTTTTACCCCAAAGATCTGACATTTAACATTTGACAGAGAGAGCTTATGTGCCTGCGCCCGTACATGCAGGAGGAGGGGCAGAAAGAGAGAGAAGCAGGCTTCCCATTCAGCAGGGAGCTCGATGCAGGGCTCCATCCCAGGACCCTGGGATCATGACTTGAGCTGAAGGCAGACGCTTAACTAACTGAGCCACCCAGGCACCAATTTGTAGTATACTTTTAACTTCCTGGTGGGCTAATCAGATGTTAAGAGTCATTTATTTCTTCCCTTTTCTTGCTCTTGTATCTGATGACAAATTGTTGTTGGTTCATATTAGAATGTCCCCAGACTCCATTGTTGGACTTAATTGCTGTCTACATTCACCACTCTAGTGATGACATCTCTTCAAAGTCCCATCCTTCAAATAGCATCTGTATGCTAAACTTCACACATGTCCAGTCACAACCACTTATTTGTATCTAATTTTTTTATTTTCTACTGCCCACTAGACATCTGTGCTTGGAAATGTAGCAGATATCTTCAACTAAAC
Organism: Martes martes; assembly: GCF_963455335.1. Taxonomy (NCBI): domain Eukaryota; kingdom Metazoa; phylum Chordata; class Mammalia; order Carnivora; family Mustelidae; genus Martes; species Martes martes. Next base: position 33,633,113 of record NC_137891.1, on the reverse strand, counting down.
ATGTCTAAAACTGAACTCCTGATCTTTCCCACCAAACCTGAAGTTATTTAATGATAACTCCATCTTTTACTTGATTAAAATTTTAGATTTGTTCTTGTCCTCCTCTTTCTCTTATGTCCAACATCAAATCTTGGTCAAAATTGTCCCAGTGCCTCTACCTTCAGAATATGCCCAGAATCAGATTATTTTCCATGTCTCCGTAGCTGTCATCCTGGTTCATCTCTTGCCTGACGTACTGCCTTTCTTCCTTCAGTCTGTTCTCAGCATGGCAACTGAAGTGATCCTGTTTAAGGAAGATAGGTCATATTTAGTTTCTGCTCAAAATCCTCTAATGAGCTAAAAATCACTCAGATCAAGTGCCAAACATCTTTACAAGGCAACACAAGGCTCCTTCCTCCAAGTGTCTCTGATCTCTTCCATTGCTCCATTACTAGCACCCTCTTCTCCCTGCTATTGTGAACATGATAGACTGACTCCTATCTTGGGGTCCTTGAACTTGTCTTGCAACCCTCCTCTCTCTATATCCATATAGCAAATCATCTAACTTCTTTCAAGTCTTTCTGAGATGCCAGCTTCTCAGTGAGTCCTGTCTATGCCTGACCCCCTTACATGAAATTGAAAAATGCTTCCCTATTCTGACATTCTGGTCTTCCTTTACTCTGTATTGTGTTCCCTTTTAACACTTAATCACCTTCAAACATATCATATAATTTTTTACTGGGATGTTTGTTGTTTCTATCATTCCACCTGGAATTTAAGGTCCGCAAGGGCAAAGCTTTTTGTTTTGCTCACTGTAGCTCATAGAATAACATGCTCATATAGTCATAAATATTTGTTGAATGAATGATCGTATTGATTTTTTCCCCATGTAGTCTGTTCCCACTACCAGTTGTCATACTCCAACATTGTACCACTAGCTATATGTGGCTATTTATATTTAAATTGATTTAAAATAAATACATTAAAAATTCAGTTCATCCTTAACACTAGCCAGATTTCAGGGCCTCAGTAGTCATGTGTGTCTAGTGGCTACCATATTGGACAGTGCTGATAGAGAACATTTTTAATCATTTTAGAGAGTTCTGTTGGACAATCTGTTCTACATTTTGTAGGAGAAATTAATCTTGCTGCAATTTCTCTAACCTTTAGGTTGAATTGTATCCTGCTGTCAGCTTCATCTTTCTTAATTATTATTTTGATCATGAAAGATCACTGTAGTCTTAGAGCACAGTGAGAACATCGGGAGTGAGATAGAATTTGCTTTAAATCCCAGGCCCTATACTTGACACTTAATTTAAATTTCTTAGTAAATTTCCCAATGTAAATTTCAGTTTCCTGAAATGTAAAATGGGGATAATATCTTTTTTAAGATTTTAGTTATTTGTCAGAGAGAGAGAGAACACAAGCAGGGGGAGTAGCAGGCAGAGGGAGAAGCAGGGTCCCTACTGAGCAGGGAGCCTGATGTGGGACTCAGTCCCAGGACCCTGGGATCATGATCTGAGCAGAAGGCAGATGCTTAACAGACTGAACCACCCAGGTGCTCCAAAATGGGGATAATCTTTGCAGAACTGCAGAGTTGGTTCTTTCACATCATTTATGGGTTCCTGAAAAAACCTTGTGCTCTGCAAAGTCATGTACTAAAAACAACAGGGCATCTGGGAAAACAGGTTAGATCAGACCACTCAAAACTCATGTAGCTTCGTAATTAAAACACTAAAAATGAAAGTACAAGCACAATTTTAAAAGTCATGTTAACTTTTAAGCATAAAAAGTGTTAACTGTGGAATTTAAAAATAAGATGAAGGTATCTTGGTGGAAGGAGTATGTCTAGATGGAAAGGAGGAGAAGTCTGCAAAGTTATGGTGTCAAGGGAAATATTCATAAAACCAGGAAGAACCCATGCAAGAAATACTTCTAAGATGGAGTTTTTTTGACCAAAGTGAGCCAAAAGGAAGAACATGGGAGGAATGGGCATCATATATAATTCTGTATTTCTCTAGCTTTCTGCATCCAGCTGTGTTAATGTACTTTGCTTTCAGCTGCTATTATTTGGTAGACGGAGTGGACACTGTTGGTGCTCTAGCCATATCCTCTTTAGTTCAGCTGGTTTACCCATCTCCATGAATGTTGGCTGCTCACAACTCACAGCTGCCCCACTTTCCAGAGAATCGACCTTAGACAAACGGAAAATAATCCCACCCCCTTCCCACTGGCCGTCTTCAGTCATGACTGGCTAACACTGAAGTACAAAAGTCCAGAACCCTTTCTTGAAAGTCAGAGCAACTCTGGTACAGTTCACATTCCAGAGCCTCCAGTGGAATCAAGCTGACCTCACATTCTTACTTAGTTTCTTCCTGTGCCCTGTTCTGCGAATTCCTTTCTCTTGAGACCACTCCTTCAATCATTCATGTGCACCCAGATCTTTTTCTTGCTGCATTCCTTGGGAACATAATTTCAGATAATACTGCAAAATGGGAACATGTTGCAAAAAATCACATATGAACCAGTACTTTTTCTGACTTATTTCTGAAACAAGTGTTGTAGCACACCACTTTGTACAGTCCCTCACAGAGTTCCTGGCGCATAGTACAAGTCAATAGCAGCCATGGTGATCATGATGAAGATAGTGGTGGTGGGGATAATATCACTTCCTGCCCAGAAATGTTCAGGCTTTTTCCATCACAAGCCTCATGATGTTTTAGACATACATAACTTGGGTCGAACTTACTTTTACTGTTTATTTCCCTACAGCTGCCCCATACTAAATTGTGGTTTTTCTACCAACTTTGAATTCCTTCTACTTTTCTCTCCACTGGTCAAATATCTATTGCTTTCTTAAAAAAAAAAAAAAAAAGATCTATTGCTTTCTAACATTCCTTTGAGTTCTATCACTTCTAATACATTTTTCTAAGTGTGTCAAATCATTGAGATGTTTCCCTCCTCCAAACTGTCGTGTTTTTAGTCTCAGGCATCTATTATATCTCAGCCCTGTTGATCACTACAAGAAAAACAGTGTACATTGGTACTTCAGATGGTATTCGAGATACTTTCTAATATTGTTTCTCTCTTAGAGAAATAACCATAGACTTTTAGGAATTTTTGTGAAGTTAATAATTTTGAATATTTATAATTGTTGTAAAGTAATTAAAAGCTCTTCTAGTTTATTGAAGGGATGAAAGTGTTTTTGGAATATATTTGCCTCTTTTAGTAAAGATAACTAGCTGTATATACAAGTTTTAGCCTAACTAGCACCGTGCCTTGGACATAGTAGCTATCTAAAAATTTGTCATTTATTTTTAATTTAAATGTTTACAAAATATGATGGCATTCTGTTTTATTCCTTATGCTTTACATTTAATATATTCAGAGGCTTTCAACTTCACTAACACTTAGTTGTTTCACTAATGTACAAAATGCAAAAGGACTTAGTGGGTAGATAATTGTACTCTTATTAATCTTTGCTCCTTTAGATTATCGACACAATGGTCGAGATCTTCAAAGCTCCACATTATCAGTGCCAGAACAAGTAATGTCATCGAACCATTGTTCACCATCAGGGTCTCCTCACCGAGTAGATGTTATAGGAAGGACTAGGTCATGGTCACCCAGTGTCCCTCCTCCACAAAGGTAAGAAACCATATACATTTTATTTGTAGGATGATATTAAAAATCTACCTATCACAAAGAATCATCAATAATTTCTAAAGGTAAAAACAAATATGTTCTTCAGCAACCTAAATATTGAGAGTAATATGAAGTATGGGCTACTTTGTAACTTTGATTGATGTACGTATTCTTTTATGTGAAAGTTCAAAATCATAAAGAAGACCCAGCTTTTCAGTTGCTTATCAATACTGAGCATATCTAGTTAGAGCCAACTAACTACACTATTCAGTGATAGTTATTGATGCTTTAAGGAATGGGGGAAATAAACTTCTGATGGGGTTTTAAAGTCAGAAGGAATCATGCAAAGAATTAAAGAAAAAACACAGGTTGGGGGAAGAATGTCTTAGAAAATCTACAGCTCTAGGTCTTATGCCTCCTAGAAAACTCTAATCAATCCAGTTAAGTACAGAAAGGCTTACAGGAGTAAGAGCCTTGGAAATAACATATTTACTAACAAGAAATATTTATAGAATTCACATTTTATATACTTGCAAAGTTTAAGAAAATTTGAACTCTTAGAATGATAGTTTTAGAATGCCTGTTTTGAATGAATGAATGATTTATTTTTAGAATTAGACTTCTTACTTATGGTTTTAATTTTATACATGGTACTGGGCTATCTAAGAGAACTTAAGGTTTGTTACATTTATAGATTTTATTTAGTGTTTAAGGATGTAAGTACTAGAAAGTGTTTACTTAATTTAGACAATTGAAGTAATTAAAAAATATGTTAAGTTCATAAAAGTTTAAAATGATTGATTAACTAAATTTGTAAATGGGACTAAAATTATTAAAAGTCTCCTGAAAAGTAATTGCTCAAATGTGGTAGACCTATCAATAGAATAATATTTATAATCTGAAATTTAAAGTTGGTTTTTTTTTGTTTGTTTAGTTTTGTTTTTTTTTAAAGCGAAGGTCAAGCAAGGCTTTATTTCGCGCCAAGCATCAAGAATCTAACCGAACGTTTGGGGACGCACCTCTTACAGAGAGGGCGACCCTTCTCTGTTTCACAGACTAGCTTTTAAGGGCAAAGGCCATGCGGTCGGGCCTGGCCACGTACAGGTGACCAATGAGATTGTAACAGACACAGGAAACTCCACAGTGATGCTAGGTGACCAATTGAATTACAATTTACCCTAGTAGACATTTGAACCAGCCTATTACACCTTGATTAGGATTGGCGCCCAAAAGGCTCCCAAAGGGTGGGGCCCATACTCCTTGGTAACCAGGGAGACAGTATGCATCCCCCTGAAATTTAAAGTTTAAGAAAGGGCTAGATTTTGGATTTTAACTTAAATAAATTAAGCCATTTCTTTCCTTTTTTTTTTTTTTTTAAGATTTTATTTATTTATTTATTTGACAGTGATCACAAGTAGGCAGAGAGGCAGGCGGCGGGGGCCGGGGGTCAGGGTAGGGGGGAGCAGGCTCCCTGCTGTGCAGAGATTCCCAATGTGGGGCTCAATCCCAGGACCCTGGGATCATGACCAGAGCCAAAGGCAGAAGCTTTAACCTACTGAGCCACCCAGGTGCCCCAGGCTCAGTGGGTTAAAGCCTCTGCCTTCCGCTCCAGTCATTTCTTATTTTTAAAAAGGGCATTGAGGGGCGCCTGGGTGGCTCAGTGGGTTAAGCCTCTGCCTTCGGCTCAGGTCATGATCTCAGGGTCCTGGGATCGAGCCCCACATCGGGCTATCTGCTCAGCAGGAAGCCTGCTTCCTCCTCTCTCTGCCTGCCTCTCTGCCTACTTGTGCTCTCTCTCTCTCTGTGTCAAATAAATGAAAAAACAAAACTTAAAAAAAAATAAAAATAAAAAGGACATTGAACATTATATCAAAAACCAATGATGTACTATAACTTGGCTAATTGAATTTAAATTTAAAAACTAAAAAAAAAAAAAAAAACTAAAAAAAAAAAAAAAAGATGCTTGACTTTTACCAGGGAAAGACTATTTGAACACATCTAAAAAAAAATAAGCAGTTTTATGGGGCGCCTGGGTGGCTCAGTGGGTTAAAGCCTCTGCCTTCGGCTCAGGTCATGATTCCAGGGTCCTGGGATCGAGCCCCGCATCGGGCTCTCTGCTCAGTGGGGAGCCTGCTTCCTCCTCTCTCTCTGCCTGCCTCTCTGCCTACTTGTGATCTCTGTCTCTGTCAAATAAATAAATAAAATCTTTAAAAAAAAAAAAAAAAAATAAGCAGTTTTAGAATAGATTTAGCTGTGCCTAACAGAAAACAATAGCAAAAGCTATGTAAGAGGCATATTCTATCATGAAAAAGAAGTATGTAAGTTGACAGTTCAGGCCAAGAACGGTAGTTTAAAAAAAACTCATCATTGATCATTTATAAAGACTTCAATTTAGATCTTTAAAAAAACAGATCATAATCATTTTTCTAAAACAAGTCACACCAATATTATCTATACGCAACATGCTGAGCTCATTTTCTCCACACAAATTTATTCCTCCCTCTGTATTGCATCAAAAAATCACTGTTAGAAACCTGGGCAACATCCATTAATAATTTTGATAATCCTTATCTCTATCCTCATTGCTACCATGTTTATGTTTATCTCTGTTACAGCAGCAATCTCCTAACTTCACTGTCAGCCTCCAGCTGAAATGCATCCCATTAGCCCGAGGTGCAATTAGTTAAAACAGAAAACTTGAATTAGTTAAAACAGAAAACGTGAAATATTCCTTATTAATAAACCTCATTTCTTAGTGTATTGTATGATTATGGTCTATTAATACGTTTAATGGGTTTTGCTGTTTCAGTCGGAATGTGGAACAGGGGCTTCGAGGGACACGCTCTGCTGCTGGACATTATAATACAATTAGCCGAATGGATAGACATCGTGTCATGGATGACCATTATTCTCCAGATAGAGACAGGTAAATAGGATTAAATACTATTAGATCTTACTATAATCACTGCCTTCAGGAAGAAGGTATATCCATAAAATATTTTCATCTGGAACTTGGATATTTGTTATCTTAGCTTCTAACCCCATTTCCTTAACAATGCCTACGTGTGTTCTCAGGACCACCGTGTAAAAAAATAAAACAAGCAAGAACAGCCTTTTGTTTACTTTAAAAAAAATCATCTTGCTCTTGTAGTTTTGGTCCTTTGTTAAATCAAACCAGTTAAGCTAGTGAGTTTGCACATGAGGTTATAAAGATAATTATAAGGAAAATAGACATTTTATTATTTTCATGTTATCATAACCAATCATTACATGTAAATATACTTCATGAGACAAGAGATTTAAAGTCTTTTGCATTCATCAGGGAAGCCAGTGTGACTTTTTATATATAAAAGTATTGACACAAGTCTAGTTTGTTTAGGAAACAGACACAAAAACTGATTCATGAAGAGGTTTTTCCTCATGGCTTTTCAGTAAACCTTTTAAGCATCTCAAAGAATTATGCTTGTTGATTGCTATATTTGGAGGAACTCTCCAAATTTTCTCCATTAAATATGACATACTTGGAAAGAACATATATTTCAGTGCATTAATCACATTAATTACTGCTAATTTGTTTTTAAGTTAAACAAATTGGTTAACCCTTGAATTCATGGTTTGGTTCTATATAAAATGAAAAATGCTATGGTATTTCCTCCACACTGTCAAATAGGCTTGAAGTAAGGATTAGCAAAGAAAGCTTAGTTTACTGTTCAGAGAATATTATGATAAAATAACAAGGGAATGCAGAAGTCTCTTTGTATGGGACCTAAAGCAATTTTAATTAGAACATCTTAAATCAACTGCCTTGAGAAGTTCCCAATACTTATCACTGTCAATATTTATAAATTTATTTGTTTTCACCTAAATCTAGGATTATACTCAATTTGGGCTTATAATTTCATTGTGTTAAGTATACTTTTCCAAAAGAAAAGATAGGGAACATCTAATCTTGAATAGTGTCAAACAAGTATTAGCTTTTGTGTCTGAGATCTAAGAAGAAATAGGAAGTTATTAAATTAATATCTTTATTAATTGTTAAATGAAAGTTAATGTGGTATTTTATTTTTTATTTGCTTAACCTTTTCACAGTGACCTGTGTCTTTAAGGGTAATTATAGGTGTGGTATCTATAGAAATCAATTTACATCAAGTAGATACTAATGAAAGGAAGATGAACCGTATGGGCATGACCAGGAGTTGGAAGAAGTCATATTAGGGTGGTTGAATGAATACTTTTATTACATTATAGAATTCTAATAAATTTTGATCATCTTTGGAAATTATTTATATAGTGATTTATAAAGTCCTTGTTCTTTGAAAGTTTGTTAAGGCAGTGATGAAAGAAAAAAGTCTGAAATGACTTTAAATCTTTCAAGTTTTCACAAAGTTTTTCTTTAGATAAGAAATGGACTTAATATTTTCTCTGAAAATAATATGGTCTAAATTTTGCAGTGAAGAATAGAATAAAGTTAACTTCTAGAATTATATTCACAAACTAAAATACTCACCATTATGTCAAACACATAATAATTTATCAGTATTTTAAGACATTGGCTGTAGCTTTAATGATAAAAGACTTGCTTTTAAATCTTTGGTATATAACTAGTATAGTCATAACTGATATGTCATTCTATTTACTTTATTCTTATTTACTTTACAACTTTATGAATCTTTTAGTTTGACAAAAATGTTCAAGTAATTCAGAAGTTTTGGAGGAATTTGACCTCTGGGGTTTCATCACTTTTTTAGAGTGCTGTAGATTACCAAATCATAATTACTCCTAATTGTGAGCTGTCTTAAATTTTTTTTAAATAACTAAAATAGACTTTCTTTTAACTAGGACTATAAAACTATTTCTAATGTTATTTATGAGTTATCTGTGTAAACATTACTTATTAACATGAGGGATCAAAAATCAAAAAGTACAATACTATCCACGTTAGGTAGTCTATCACATTATTAAACAATGCGTTCTTAATTTCTGTTTTATTCTTTATATTCTAAATATTCTAAAAGATTTTCGATACTAGAATGTATGTGAAGACAACTGTAATTTTTATGCACTCTTTAGGAGGTAAGAATAGAACTCTTACAGTGAATTTCCATGGATAGTGTTTTATATAGTCAATCAATAATACTGTTGATTAAAAAGCCTTAAAGAGAATTTCCTTGGAGATAATAAGTAAAATTTAGGCATTTGGAGTGGTACATTAACTTTTCTTGTCAACAATAAATGGTGCACTGGACCAGAAGAGTATTTTATTGAATATACTTGCTGGCCGTGTTTCTTTGGGAAAATTAGTGTCTTTGACACTTGATTTCCTTATCTATAAAATTAGACCATTAGTACCAACTTTATAGGGTTGTTGTGTAGATTAAATAACACAGCACCTCAAGTACATACTCAGAAAATGTGCCTTACCCTTCACATTTTAAAGGATCTTGTGGCTTGCAAGTAACAAGCACATCTTAATGTACTTATTAACTAAACAGAAAAATGAGAAATCAGTTAATGCAGGTATTTTTTTAAAAGCTTTGTAGAGAGTATAGAACGTGAGTTAGACCTTGAAAAAAAGCTTATTTAGACAAGAACAAGAGCCTAAGTACAGAGGCATCACACACATATATCAGAAAGACCCAGTGTGAAGGATGAAGGACTTGGGACATATTGGAAAGTAGTACATGAAGATAATGGCTTTTACATTGACTGCATTGGGTGAGAAATGATGCTATTTTGCATCAATTTATAGTGCCTAGCTAAACTTAAGTGGTATAAGAAGGAGATAATAGTGTTCATATCCTTTTCTTATAGGTAATGTTAAAAAGAATTATATATTGGGTGCCTGGGCAGCTCAGTTAAGCAGTGGCCTTTGGCTCAGGTCATGGTCCCAGGGTCCTAGGATCCAGCCCTGCATTGGGCTCCCTGCTCAGTGGGAAGCTTGCTTCTCCCTCTTCCTCTGGCCTCCCCTTGCTTATGTGCTTTCTCTCTCTTTCGGAGGGGGGATGGGGGAATATATATATATATATATATATATATATATATATATATATATATATATATAACTTGATTGGATATTTATATCCCTGCACATCTCACTTTATTATCATAGTCAAAATCCTATTCTGTGTGTGTGTGTTTTTTTTAAGATTTTATTTATTTATTTGAGTGAACGTTACAAAGAGTGTGAGAGGGGAGAGATTCAAAGGGAGAAGCAGACGCATGATCCCAGGACTCCGGGATCATGACCTGAGACAAGCCAGTTGCTTAACCAACTGAGCCACCCAGGTGCCCCAAAATCCTATTCAATTTTGAAAAGAAAATAGATTTTTTACAAGTAATTCAGAAACTTGGATGCAGGGTTATTAGCTAAAATGATGAATTATAACAGACATCGTTCATCTTCCTCTCCATCCCCCATACTTTTTGGATTATTGTTTCTCTGGTAAATCCTGGTAACTACAACTAGGAACATAGTTTTTCTGGGGCATCCTATGTGGCTTTGGTGTTAGAAACCATTTCAAGAGCTTATTTGTTTACATGAGTTAATTTACTATTAGAATAAAAATTAGAATAAGAATAAGAATTTACTATTAGAATAAGAAGAATAAGAATTAGAATAAGAATGCTATTAGAATAAAAAGAATAGAATACGAATTAGAATAAGATAATGTTTCTGTAACATGTCAGAGGTACCATGCAGTAGTCATTTTTATGTCTATCCTGGATGCCAAAATATATTTGGTACATTTAATTCTATGCAGTATACCATTAGCATAATAAAAAATACAATTAACACTGGCCTAAGATACATTACTTCATAAGCTTTTTTCTTTTGTGCATTCAATTAATACATTTATATTCTAAAAAGAAAAATGTCATTATATGAATCTCTAGGATACCTCACACATTTATGCCTATTTCTTACTTTTATCAGCCAACAAGCTATGAGAAAGTGTCAAAATTACCCATAACTATTTAGTCTTCTTGGTCCTTTTAGTTATCAGCTATGAGGGGAACACATCGCTGGAAGTTTGAAAATACAGAGAAAGTAAATGCAAAAAAGAAAATTCACTTTACAAAAATAATACATTTTATTATATTTCAGGAGTATGTTTTAACATAGTTAAGGCATACTGAGTATATTTTAGGAACTATAAAGAAGCAAAACAGAGCATAAAGTTTTACAGTAAGTTGAGATTGTTGGAAACTTTGTTTACAAACACTATAGGTTATTTAAGGATGACTTATTATATTTCTTCCTTTTGCAGTCCTTTTTGTTTGGTGGTTTCTGAAAGGGGGCATTCAGGCTCATCTGATATAATGGAAGGATAATTCATTATAAATATAATTTTGTTCTATCTTTAAAGATTACATTTCTTAATAAGAATCAAAGTGTGTCTAGAAATTAGATCAGTAATTCAGTTCAATTATTTGAATAGTGAAATTTGTTATTATCTTTGAATCTGTAACTTTTTTTCACTTTTTAAAATTTAGTAATTTTTTTAGTTTTTTTTTCTTTTATAATGAGTTACTTCTCTGCTCAATTTTTTAAAATTTCCAAAGAGTTTGGATAAATTTTAATTTTTAACCTAATTTTTAAAGTCATGATGTGTATTCATGACAGTATGGTTTGCTTAGGTTTTATAATTCCATTAATTTTGGAAGAAAAGCAAGAATGATTTAATTGAGAAGAGTAAATGAAATGTTTTTAAGTTGTACCAAGTGGATGTGGCAAAGGATCTTGGGTGCGTCTCTGGCTCTTAAGTGGATTTTACTACCAAAACAATGGTTAATTTTATGTAATATTTTCATCAATGTAATTTTTATAGTTTTCAACAGAATCTCAAGGGGGATCATGACCAGATTGGATTAAGAGGTATAACATGACTACAGACAGTAAGGATTTGACTCACATAATTACTGAGTTCAAAAGGGCCAACTATCTGCTCTGTGCAAGCTGGAGCCCATGAAATGATGGTATAATTCAGTCCAAGTCTGAAGGCTTGAGAACCAAGGTGGCCAATGTCAAAAATTCCAGTTGGAAGGCCAAAGAGATAAAAGATGTCCAGCTCTAAAGTGAGGCAGGAAAAAGGGAGGAATTCATCCTTTTTTCTACGTATGTTCTGTCGAGCCTCTCACCAGATTCTATGATGCTCACACAGATTGAGGAGGGCAATCTATTGAGTCCACTGATTCAAATGCTAATATCACACTGAAGACCCTCACAAACACACCCAGAAATAACATTAAATGTGAGCACCCCTTGGGCCAAATTAACTTGTCATAAAAAGGGAAATAAAACAAACTGATGTTTGATAAAGTTGTTCCTTACTTAATGTTTTCTTTGGCTTTATAGAAACAAAATTAACTATAAGACACCTCAAGGAAAATATTAGAAATTGATGATGATATATATGTTCTGTGAATTTGAAACTTTTAATAAGTTTTGAAGTTTACATATTTTTATTGCTCAAGTAATTTTCAGAGAAGATCTATTTGTTCTGTGCAATAAATCCTAACATCACAATTGTTGGGTATTACTCCTACTCTTTGTAATGCCAGGAATGTCTTTTTCAAATACTGTTTTAGTTTTTATTACTACATAGGTTTGTAATGTTCTTTTTACATTTCTAGAAGTTTCTGTGATTATGTGAGCCATTGCTCTCTTTGGAGGGTAGGCTCACCAGGAAAAAATAGTGTAATTCTGTTTTTACTTTTTAGTTCAATCCAAAATGTATTTATTGAGAGTGTCAGCACGAAGATTTAAAATAGACATTTAAAATAGACATTATCCTGGCCTAAACAAACAGATAATCCAACTAATTATACCAACTCATAGATACCAACTAATCATATAATATACCAACTAATTATAAAGCATGGAAGCCTGTCAGGCCCAAGTATAATATTATTGGAATAGATTGGAGAGAAATTACTTGCTTGAGTATTTGAAAAAAAGTTTCAAAGGGAAGTTGGACTTTAGAGGTTGAGAAGAATTTTCAAAGGCAATAAACTGGAGACAAAGGGAAGATAATGGCGTTCTTGGCAGAGTGATAAGCATGAACAGTCTCAGAGTCAGGAAAGTATGAGATATAGTTATAGAATCTTAGGTGGTCTGGCAAACAAAGAAAGTTGTAGTATGGGGGATGGGAAGTAATTGGATATGAAGATTGAAGTAGTTTAGAACTTCATTTGTATGCCGCTTTAAGGAATATGTACTTGTTTTTGATCTGTGAAACCAAGTAAGGGTTTTAAGCAAAGCACCTGCATGATCAAAAGCATAATTTGTAATTGTCTCTCTTGTAGACAGTGTGGGGAGTGGATTGGATCAGGAAGGGATCAGAAGGAGGGGAGACAATAGGTTATTTCAGTAGACATGGTAAATCTGATTGAAGGAGAAAAGGAAAAGAAGAGATAAACCTGAGTTATTTAAGCAACAGAACTAGCAGGGGGTATAAATCAATTAAAGGTGGAAAATAAGGAAAATGGAGGAATTAAATTATGAGACTTTTAAAACTTGGCTCGTTAAATAAATATTTAAATCTTTAGTTAAAACTGGGATTACACAAAGAGGAATAGCTACAGCTTTATTAACTTTCAAAGGAGGGTTAAAGAATTATATTTGAAACTAGAGGGTCTTTTAGAGATCATGGAGTCCTTGATTCTGACAAGGAACCTGAGGGGCTGCTGTGGTGAGTAAGGATGACTCCAGATGGATAGGAACTCGTCTTCTCACTCCCTCTTGAGCCAGAGTCATTCTGATTTTATTGGATTCCTAATGATTGGCTTTACATAAAAATTTGTTCCTGAAAAACAGTGGTCTTCTGATCAAAAAGAAAGTTTGAAACTACTTACTCCAGCCCCCTCATTTCACAAATGCAGCACCAGGCGTCCAAATAAGCGAGTGTCTTGCTCAAACCTCAAAATTAACATGTGTTTTTCTGAAGTGTCTACACGACAGTCGGGCAGCCATGTGGAGAGCCCAGGAAGCAGCTGGAAATGTGCTGTGAGACCCAAAGGAAAATGAAAACTTAACAAAGTGAGAGTTCACACTATAAAGGAAATGATATAATCCAGAAAGAATGTGTTGGAATATAAAGAAGTTTGAAGAACCCATCCTGGGAAACCACTGCCTTTAAAGGAATAAAGAGAAAGAGACTCCAGTAAATGAAAAGGGTAAAGAAGCAGTTAGATGGATGGGGAACCAGGCTGTATGTGTCAATGTTAAGAGCCTGGATTTTGGATTAAGGAAGCTCTGAGTTTGCAACCCAGTCCAGCTACTCCCTACATGGCCCTCACAGCCTCAGTTTTTCTGTCCGTGGCAATACTAGAATCTACCTCAAAGAGTTGTTATGAGAAATAAATGAGATAAAGCAGACAAACCTTTAATGGAGTACTCCTCACCTCATTAAGCATTACGTAAATACTATTATTAATAGCTTGAGAGAATCATGTTTCAAAAACCAAGAGAAAAGAGGATGTCAAGAAACAGAGGTTGAAACTCAATGTGTACCTCCATAGAGAAGGGTAATATGAGGAAGATCAAGAAGTTAAAGGATTTTTCAGGGTTTCACAGGTAGCGTTCACAGGCTAGCTTCCAGAAAATGGTAGAGGCTGAAAGTCACATTATATACAGCGAGCTTCAAGCTTAAATGAGAAGTGAGGAAGTGGTGGCAAGAATTGTAGATATGGCTAAGATGTTGTACAATGAAAGGAAAGTCAGAGACATGCAAAGACTTGAGAGAAAGGCGACGTTAGTGAAGGGTTTATTTTTAGGATTAAGTGCCTCAGGAATGGAAGGCATGAGATAATAATGAAGGAAGGAAGGTCACGTGGGAAATTAGGATTACAAGTAGAGGAGTTTCTTCTTTTGGCGCAAAAGAAAATGACAAGTGAAGATATAAGTATAGGTACTCTGTATTTAGTGGTAGAAATATGACAGTTGAGAGAATTCAAAATTGGTTTCCTTTTTTTAAAACTGAGATGTCATGATCATCTGCCAAAATTAAGTGTGTTGGCATGAAAGGTTTTAAGGAAACAGGAAAGTTTAAGTTAGTGCTGTGGGAGGACGGGGAGCCACTAGAGGTGGGTGAAAAGGTCAGCATGCTGCTTTGATGGCTCGTGATAGTCATGAGGCATGAAGTGTAGCACAGGCCGCAGTAGGTAACAATCATGTACTAAACATAGTGGATGGAAAAATGGATAGCATCCAATGAACCTAATAAATAAAAGTAATAACCAAATAATAATTCAAGACAGTTTATTCCTTACTAAATGGAATTTTAAGCCCTTTAATAATTTTTACTTGTTCATGATCAAAGAAGAAATAATTATCTTGTAAAATCTCCTAAGTGTGTATTAGAAATTACCTCTTTGATTATTTCTTCTTAAACTTTCTTGTTATTTTATTATTTTTCTCTTCCCATCTTTCCTCCTCAAAAGGGAAAGCAACTCTGTATTGTATAACATTTTATAGATGGTGCTAGAGATGTTTGAGTGATAACCGATAAGATTTTATTCTGAAATATTATTTGTTTAAATCTTGATTTGCTGTGTTTCTGTTGTGTTTATTTTGGAATACTTGGACTATTTTAACCTTTAGCCCTGCCATATTACAATGGACATTGGGAGGAAAGAGCAAGCTTTCCAGTAACAATTTTCATTTGCTTTGCTTACTATCTGCTTATCTTTTTTGAATTTCACTTTTTAAAATTAAACTATACCTTTTCATTTCTTTCCCGAGTCTCATTTATATTCTTGTTTCTGCCATGCTTGCAGTCATTTTCTTACTCTACCTCGCTCCAGATACAGTCAGAACATTGAACATCATCACAGAGATGGCAGGTATATTTTTCTTACAATTAAGTCTGTTCGTAGAATTGCATGTGCCTGTCTAACGATATGATATAATTCACTTCTATTTCTGCTTTTGATATAGACATATATGATTACTCATGAAATATAGAAATATTATCCTTACTATATAAAATAATAGAAAATAAAGCATATGTAAAGACTTTAATTGTAATAAGATGTCAAAAACTTAGCTTCCCTTTAATGAGCTAGTATCATCTCTGTTGACTCTAAAAATTTAGTTCACCAGGCTTTACAGTTAACCCTTGATTACCTAGAAGGATAGAATAACAGTATTTTAAAAAATGAATTGCATTTGACTTACCACCTTCATAATTATGTATTTAGACAGCACTGGTTTTTATATATCTTGACAATCTGCTTCCCCACCTCCCCCTCCCCCCCACCATTGAGGAGTCAGTCCTGGAAGTGCTTAGGTTGAACTGATCAGTTTATAGTTTACCTTGTCAAAGGTGGATGGAATCTACTCAACTGGTCATAGATGATCCATGGAGAACGTTGGGTCTGTGGGAAAATCCTTGTTCATTTCTATTTTACCACCATTCTCCTTATATTGAAGGGAAGTATCAGTTACTTGGCATTTAACAGAAAGAAGGATGAACTAGAAAAAGAAAGGAAACAATTTCTTTAAAAGCTTTCAGTTTCTCCAGGTTTTATGTAGCTTTAGGGATCTGAGTCAGTTCTGTGATATTTTGAGGCCCTGCAGGCAGAGAAGAGAATGGCAGGGATAATGTGGTAGTGGGTTCGGGGAGTATAGATAAAGAATTAAATGCAGTACTCAGTTGTTTCAGAGTGATCTGGGTTATGTGTGACCACTTTTGTGCTATTCATTTAATTCATTAAGAGTTATTAATAAAAGAGCTTAAAAAATAATTGAAACTAATGGATAAATTCCTAAGGATCAAATTCATGTAGATAAACGTAGAAGGAAACATAAGAGGTAATACCAACAATAGATTGCTGATGATGGAAGTTTTGTGATGTCTTTCAGTAAATGTAATTGAAATTTAGTGCCTTCCAGTTTATTACAGGATAGTGATTATTACTGTATTTTATTGTCTTTTGCATCTTCTTAGTCTCTTTTTTGTTATTTTGTTTTAATGCTAAATCATTCTTTTTTTATTTTTACTTTTTCTATATATTACATTCTGTTTTGGGTTTGCAGCAATTATACAATTACCTTACAAAAATGTAAGGAAGTAGTTCTGTAACTGTCCCTATAATTGACCAAGACCTTTCCTAAAGTGGGTGACATGAATGAGACATTACTGATTATAGGTTTATTCTAAATACGCTGGTGTATCTTCATTTAAATGTAAGTTAAAATCTTGCACCACATTAGTTTTTTTTTATATTCTACTCATCTTAATTACAATAAGTAGATTGCTTCATATTTATTTTTTCAATGAGCCAACATGCTAGAATCAGTTCTTAATCAGCTCTAGATTATCAATTCATGTACTTATTCAAATTCTGAACCTTAGCCTGGCTGGCCTATTTTACGAGATTATATTTCTGAATTGCCTCTTATACTATGATTTATTATGTGGTCAGGAAACACAATATCATTAATGTTTATATTAAAGTAAAACTCAGTTAAGAAAATCAGTTTTAGAAGGCAAGTAATCAAGTGTCTTACTGTAAGATTTGCCATCAATTACCCGATTCCAGTATGTGAGACTACTGTGTACCTACTCCCAGACAAACTGGGTGGATTTTATAAGAATGAAATTCTTTAGTTGCTTTTAAAAATACTATCTTTCGTCATTATCAGTTTTATATACCAAGAAGAATGTGTGCACATTTCAAAGCATAATGATAAAATGACACCCATGAGTCTACTACCCAAATCGAAAGCCAGAATATATGATTTTACTTACTGCATCTATCTGTAGAATCTTTGCCTATTGAATCCGTATGCCTCTTTCACAGGTGTAGTTAACATAATACTGATTTTCAGTTTAACTTTCCCTTCCTTTGCTTTTTTAAAGTGACTTTGTCATTTGTTTTCACTCTGTTAACTTTTTGAGGTACTCAGTCTTTCTGACCCTCACCTCAATCCACTATGAGATTCTAGGATTATTGAGGGTATAATCAGGTATCCATTCTATGTTTATTACCATAATGTTCTAGGTGTCTTGTCTTTAATTTAACCCCTGTACCTTTGTATGTAATGCGACTGAGCACAGCCCTTCCGTGTTGAGATCATCTGGTGACCTCTTGTTTATACTATTTTATTCACCGAAGATTTTAGCACCCGGTTTTAGTCTAACTTTTAATAATTCCTGCCACCAACCAGAGTAATGTTAGTGTTCACCTGGATGACCTGTTCAGCAGTCACTCTCTTCCCTGGCTGTCTCAAAGTGGAGGTAGTAAACTTTATTCTCCAATTCTACTTTGGTCCGTCACTGCCATGGCCATATCTGAATCTTATCATTATTTGAAATTATTACGCCTCTAAAATCTTAATTTGAACACTTCACTCTTGGACCAGAACTACACATGATATAGATACATAAGTATTTATATAAATTATATTTATATAAGTAAATATAAAATAAGTACACATTATTTTTTCACCGAATTACTTTTACCTCCCAGATCTTGTATCTCAAAAGAGAACTCCACGCTCTTGACCCCTTTTCTTTTCCCTGCTAGTCTCCTCTTTACTTCCTTACGTATCCAGAGGTACGTAAGGAATGAGTCCATTCTTAGAAGTATCCCCAATTCCCTTGCTACACTGTTCTTCTTTTACCTGTTTGACGCAGTTCAAATCTGGATCAATCTCTTTCTCTTGCAATTGTTCTGAACTAAATTTTCCAAACTCCCCCCAACTCAGCTGAACACTTAAAGGAAGAGTTACCTCTCTATTGAGAGTTGTGAAAGAAAGAAAGGAAGGAAGGAGGGAGGGAAAAGAGGAAAGAGGGAGAGAAAGAAGAAAGAGAAATAAAGAAAGAAAAGAAAGTGGTGCCAACTCTCCAAGTGTCCAGTTTCCCAGCCCACATTTCAAGGTGATATTTACTGTCATGGTCTGGAAATTCCCCTTCTGGGGATAAATATATGTTAATAGCTCCAAGTGGACTATAGTGCAGCTACACTACACTATATGAAATCTGCAATTTTCTGCATGGAACGAATGGAGTAAATTAAACACGGCATCCCCAGTCCACGAAGAATCAGAACCACCAGTCTCTCTATGCGAACATTGTAAAATGAAAAATTATGAGTGCTATCTCTTTGGAACAGATGAATAGAGGCTTAAATAATGGTTGCTAAACTTTTTATATTATTCCAGGAGACAAATACCAACGAATATTAGGAATCAAAACTCTTTTTCCTCTGACCAGGTTATGCTAACCAGTACAAATCCGAGTCACTGTGTATTTTTTTTTTTTGGAAGATTTTATTTATTTATTTGACAGACAGAGATCACAAGTAGGCAGAGAGGCAGGCAGAGAGAGAGGAAGGGAAACAGGCTCCCTGCTTAGCAGAGAGCCCGATGCGGGGCTCGATCCCAGGACCCCGAGATCATGACCTGAGCCAAAGGCAGAGGCTTTAACCCACTGAGCCACCCAGGCGCCCCGTCACTGTATTTTTAAACACAGTCGACATTTAAACAAACATATTTAGAATAGATATCATGTTACCTTTTATTTATATCCCTTTACTAAGATATAGGCTTTATTTTATTAAATATAAATTTTATCTTTAAAAATTTACCCCCATACCTTGCTTTTTTTCCCTAGTATTTATCTCAACTTAAAGCTATACACAGCATACTGAGAAATCAGCATGATGGTGGACTTTCATGTAAAGATGTCATGGAGAAGACAACTAGGCTATATCTTAAAAGAGGAATTGGAATTATTTAGATTTATATAGAGCTAAGATAGGATGTCAGTGGAATTCTAAAGGAATCTGTGAGCAAAGTCACTAAAGTAGTAAGTACCATGTTTTAGTGCAATTGGAGCATTATCCCCAAGGCACGAGGGAATAGCAAGAAATGAATCTGGGATGGGGCGCCTGGGTGGCTCAGTGGGTTAAAGCCACTGCCTTCGGCTCGGGTCATGATCCCAGCGTCCTGGGATCGAGCCCCGCATCGGGCTCTCTGCTCAGCAGGGAGCCTGCTTCCTCCCTTCTCTCTCTGCCTACTTGTGATCTGTCTGTCAAATAAATAAATAAATAAAAATTAAAAAAAAAAGAAGAAATGAATCTGGGATGATAAGAGTTGGTTCCAATTATGGATAATCTTGTATGTTCTGTTAAGGAATTTGAATCTAGGACTAAGTGAGAGAGGTACTTCAAAGAGTTTTAATTAGGACATGGTTATAATATATTTATTGATTCTAGATGACTAGAGTCTAGAGACTTTATGGATGGTTGATTTGAGAGAAAAGGGTATGGGAAAGAAAAGCATGCTTAAAGATATTTGCTGCCTTGGTCTTGGTCAGCAGAGAACTCTTAGAGGGACTGAACTAAGTAAGGTAATGGATAGAGAGATGGAAAGAAGACCAGAGATTTAATCAATTGAAATCAATAATACATGGTAAATAATAGCATTTGGGATGTTGATGGGGAGCAAAGAGTCAAGAAACACAATGAGTCTTACCGTTTGGGCAACTGGATGCGTGTGGCACCTTAACAGAGGTGGGGGTTCAGAGAGAAATTAGTTTATGTGAGAGACAAGCTCGGTTCTGGAATTACTGAGAGAGTTAAGGAGAAACCTCCAGCAAGGAGTAAAATCAATAATTTTAAATCTTAAAGAAGTTTGAGCTATATAAAGTAATTTGAGAGTAAATTCACTGGTAACAGTATGTAGCTACAAAAAGAAAAGTGAAATCAATTGGAGAAACAACCTGTGAAATGAAGGCCAAGGACTTTTTCTCCACTCTGGGAAACATTAATATTTAAGTGATAGATAAAGGAAGAAACCTAGAGAAGGAAAAGTGAGAAGAATAGAGCTATCAGAATAGAGGTTAAAGCAGGAAGAAATAATTTTTCAACAGGAAAAATAATAACTGAAAAATGCCCATTAAATTTGGCAAGTGAGGAGTCATTGGTGACGTTATCTACAATGATTTCAAAAGAGGGTGATGGAAAAAAGCAGCTTACCCCTACCTGGGGGCTAGAAAAACAGATTTTTTTTTTTTTTTTCAGAATGTGGAGGAGAAATACTGGATAGTGGAAGTGATATCAAAGTAGACTTCTTTTTTTAGAATATGAAATACATCATGAGTTTTTAGGCTGGAGGAACAGATCCTTAGGAAAAGTTAGATTGAATATACAGAAAAAGGAGAGGATGACTGTTAGAAAGCTCTTAGGGCAGGAAATGGGTCTAAACATGTAGAAGGAGTTTATAAACAGACAGAAGCTCTTGTTTCCTTCTGAGACAGGAAGAAAATAGATAACAGAGTTGAAACTAAGTAAGTTTTTAGAAAAACGTTGTTAAATTGAAGGTAGTTAAGTTTGATAGCCTCAATTTTGTTGTTGCATACATCAAGATTATTGTGATTGTTTTTGAGAGAAATTCTTGAGTGGGAAGGCCCAAGGTTGAACATGTTTGATTGGAAATGAGGAAATTTAAAATGGTCATTGGTTAAAAAGTGATGGGAACAGAGGAGGTAAAAGTAAAAAGATTATTGGTGATACCAGCACAGCAGAAGTTGGAAGCCATGACTTTGTCAACCTGAATGAATTTATGTTTTGCTTCAACTATACCCAGTTGTCTAGATACAGAGACATTCGATTATGACTTTGAACCAATTTTGGGGTTCTGATGAATGTTTGAAAGATTGGGTTAGAAGGGAATCTGAGTATTGATATGGGAGTGGGTCAATGATCAATCATAGGAGTCTGGGATGGAAAAGGAAGGAAGGCAAAGGGAGTGATAATACTGTTAGGAATTGGTGACACCAAGGAACAAAAAGTATCAAATGAGGATCGAGTAAAGTGGGAGTGAGACTATGAAACACGTGATGGCATTATTATAATCAGAATTTGAGATATTGGAGTTTAGTGTTTCTGAATTTAAATAGTTTCACTGGATTCTAAGATCCAGTGATTTGGGGGTTGGGAGTAATTCAGGAAAAATGTGAGGATCATTGAAGTTTTGAAGATGTTGCAGTTCAAGATTACTGAAGAGGTTTCTGCACTTGCACTAAAATTTCCTAGTATTACCATAGGAATTACGATAAAGAAGATGGCTGACAACCAATTCCCCCAAATTATCAATGACTAAGGGATAATATTCCCAAGTTGGATAGATACTCACAACCTGAGTTTTTAATGGATGTTCGAGCTAAGTTGAATGCTTCATAGAATAGGGGCATTTACATTGTGGTAGGAAAGTAATGGCCAGAGTGTCTCTAGGAAGCCAACTTCTGGGTCTGAGGACAATGAAGTATGAAGGGATAAGTAGCTTCTGCTGACGTGAGCTTTCCTGGGAGCAGAGTGTGCAAGGTTGAGCTAAATATTATTTAAGGTAGGGAAACGCAGAAACCATTCTGCAAACAAAACCATTCCTTGATGACACAGGGAAGTTTGCTAATGATGGAAAAGGATTTTTGCAAATAAAGCTCAGAGAAACAGGGGAGATTAAAACTTTATAGAAGAAAGTACTGAAGATGAAGAATTTAGAGAAGTGAATCAGAGGCAAGTGAGCTTGCCCTGTACGTGAAAACTAAGAATGACAGGGATAAGATGCTTGAGTAGAAGTAACTGACCTCAAATATCCTAGATTTATCATAAGTTGTTTTGGTGCCAGAACTGGGACTTGTTTTGGTGCTAGAACTGAGTAAGGTTCTGGGAAGGGTCTGAGCTGGGTCTAGAGTAATGATGAAGGATGCCATAGAGCTTGAAGAGAGGCAGTGAATGGTCTTACCTCAGGGTTTTTGGGGCCATAACTAAGACCCCAGTTAGAGAAAGGATTCTGACAAAGTTAGCGGAGTCACAGGAAGAAGGAGATTCCTGTTTGCTTATAGATGCCTTATCTGGCAAGTAGCACTGAGAGCCCTTAGTAAACGTGATCAAACCCGAGTAACTCATACCTCCTGAGCTACCTTCCTTTTAGTCTTAACTTTGCGTTGTTACCAATCTTCTCTCTTATGGTATTTTCTTTTCCATCTCAAATCATCTTCTATTTGGGTTTCTGACTATAACCTCTCTTAATACCTTTGGAATTTTTCTTCACTGTTTCTTTTTTCTCTTGCGTTTCAATCTCTCCTATTTTAATGATTTTGCTTCTTCTTGAATTACTGATGAAGTCTAAATAATATCTTCTTTCTATTCTGCCACACCTTCAAGCTACTTTGAGAACGATTCTCTTCACTCTCTTTTTTAAGTCACGTTTCTTGAGTATGTATTTTTATGAATGCTTCCAACACTCCTTCATCAGCTCCTAAGCTTCAACCCTCTACAGTTTGACCTCTGCCTCCAGCACTTAATTTTAAATTATTTTCTCCATGGTTATTATTTGCCAAGGCTTTTGTACATATTTATCTGTGTTGCCTTTTTGCTCCTGCCATTATTAATCACTGTTTTTTTTTAAGCTTCTCTAATGCATTACTATCCTGATTCTCATTCTACCTTTTGATTGTTCTCCGTCTCCTTCTCTTCTTTTCTATTTCTTCATGTCCTCAAGTTTTTGATTGTGTGTTGATCTGTATCTTATCGTCTCTGCGGTTTTAACCAACACTTCCAATAGCTGGTGTGGTTCCTGGCCCATAATATGAATTCAGTAAATAGTATTGAAATAATGACTGAACCAACTAATACTGAAATGACTTTTCAAACCATATCTCTAGTGCAGCTCTCTCCTTTGAAGGCCAGATCTCCCTATCTGATGGACATCAGTACAGAATATTTTTCCACCCCTCACAAATTTAAGTTCAAACCTGAAGTTACTGTCATTCCTCCTTAGAATCCTTTTATTTCTGCTAATAGACCATCATTTCATTTTGGAGCCTGGGAATTTCAAGTTTTTTCTTTGGTTTGTTTATTTCTACATTTAATTCACATGATGATGTCAGAGATGTTTGACAGGGAAAAAAAAGTCCCTGCTATCAAAGAATTTATAGTTCAGTGACATGAACAGGCTTTAAAATCGAGAAAGCTCGATTCAAGCTCCAGCTCAGAAAACATCTACTTGTGTGTTGTATCCCAAGTTTCTGTGAGCCTTAGTTTGCTTATTTCTAAAACGACGATTGGATTATATGACTTCTGTGATTCCTTCTAACCCTAACAGTCTGTTTGTATAGTTTCGTGTATTGTGTATATTCTCTATACAGCATGTTGCATATTTTGTACATTGTAATTTTATAATGTTTGTCATCCATTCTTTCGTCCCTATTTTCACCCCTGTTATTGCAAGTTCCTACTCTAATTCATTTCATACACTACTGCTTAATTCAGCTTCTTAATTCATTATTTAAAAATTACCTTTCTGGGACCCCTGGGTGGCCCAGTCATTAAGCCTCTGCCTTCAGCTCAGATCATGATCCCAGGGTCCTGGGATCGAACCCCACATCAGGCTGTCTGCTCAGTGGGAAACCTGCTTCTCCTCTCCTACCCCCCTGCTTGTATTCCCTCTCTCACTGTCTCTCTCTCTGTCAAATAAATAAATAAAATAATAAATAAATAAATATATAAATAAATAATATTCCCTTTGTTCAGAAGCTTTAGGTCACTCTCACTGAAAATTAAATCCTATCTAAACTTCTTAACTAGGCACTTACAACCCCTATAAACTGAGTCCAGGAAAATTTTCTAATTAATATTTTGCCATACTTTACTTTCTGTATTTCTAGTATTTCCATTTGACTTCTTTCCCCCCTCCAATGTGATTCATTGAGCATAACAAAATTCTGTATACAAAATGACCTGGACCTGCTGCTTCAAAATATGACCCCACCATACTAATATTTTGATAAGTCAATCCATAGAGTGTAGAAAGAACTTACTCTAAAACTAATAGAAAAGTGCTTATTGCACTTGCAATGAATGGCCTCACTTCTGGAACTTCAATAGCTTTATAAGATAATCATAGGTAGAATTAAGTCCCTAGATGACTGGCTGCTGGAGAACTTGATATAAGACATCGAGAAGCCTTATTGCGCACGGCCACTGTGATACCATCATGTTTCTGGAGAATAATATTCCCGTTATCTGATTCTAGGCATACCACAGGAGTATCAGTGGGATCAGAGGCCAGCTCAGCTGCTTGCTGGGCTAGAACAGATATTACCCAGCATGCTCATCCGACAGGATCCCACAGCAGCCCAGATTAAGTCCTTAGGAACCCATGCCCAGGATTCAAACAGTGCACCAGTTCTTCATTGTGTCCCCCAAGTGCTGCTCCCTAGTCTCCTCAATCACACCCACAATCCACCCCAGCCCTGGACCCAGAGCACACCGTGTCCCTTCTCTACCACGTGTCTCTCACTGGACTCTTCTTGACGGTTTCCGTCTGTCTGCTGAAACTACCCCATCTTTCCTTGCATGTTGTCCATCTTTTCTGATGTAGACTTTATGGTATCAGTTACCTTATTTGAAATTTCCTGTCTAATCATTCCAACATCTGCATCATCTCTTGACCATGGGTCCTATTTTTCTTGTTTTTGGTGTTTCCAGTCATTTTTTTATTGACTATTAGACGTCGTCATTCGTTGTGACTGAGGTGGTATTTACATTTGAAAAGTTGCATACCTCTTGCTGTGTTAAACTGTGTGTGTGTGTGTGTGTGTGTGTGTGTGTGTGTGTTGGGGGAATTAATCTTCTGACTATACCACCTTTGACTGTGTGATTGGGAGTGACATGAAGTGGCAGCTAAGGGCATCTGGCAGCCACGTGGATGAGGTAATCACACTCTACCCATTTCTCTCTCCATGTAAAGCTACCAGAACAAAGGAAGGTTCGTGAATTTTTCAGAGTCGATCAGTGAAACTGTTGAACATAGCACTCTAGCGTGAGGACCACGCCTCATCACATTTATACATATAGTACAGTAACAATGCATAATTTGGTCCTTTAGACATACATCTTTAAAATGTTTGTTATTTTATGGGAAATTTGAGGACCCAGGAAGGGAAAGCATAGGGGTCCCATACCTTGGTGGAACAACATTAATTTCTTACAGTTGACAAATGTTATTAAAGTTCAACACTCACTGAGAATGAAGTTGATCTATTTATTAAAGTAAGAATTTTATGGTTTATAAGTGATAATTATCTCTGGATTTTTAAAAAAATATATTTTGAAGATATATTAATTTGCTGCATGCTAATTGCTGCTGAGTAAATAATCCTACTTATTTATGGTTTTCTGTTATTTTTTGAAATAAAAAATAATAAGGAATATTATAAATATTTAATAGAATACTCAAAATATCCTCTAGACATTTACATCTTTTATGTTTTTATGTGTGCATATTTAATAATACAATATCTTTTATTTTTCAGTATTGCATTTGTCCCTAATTTTCTTCAGGAAATTGAGATAGTAAATTTTCTTCTTGCTATCTCCTGTAATGACTATTTCTAAGAAAATACTTCTCTAGAAATGAGAACAGTTTACGTCTCTTTTTGGTGATAAGATAGGCTTATGGGTAATAGTAATATTCCTACCTTAGAAGTGTCTTGCTTTCTCACCTCACTATATGTATTACTGCTGTTTTACATTTTAGATTGTTAATGTGGCTGACACTAGACACTGCTATTATTTTGAATAAACTCACTACTTTTAACTAACATACAGAATTTACATTTAAATGAGGAGAAATGTTCTTTAAAGAGATGCTCTCAGGCCTAAGGATAAATTAATCTATTTTCCACCAAAATAATAAAAATGTTTTTATTTATACACAGTGTCTATTTATTTGGAAGCAATACTAAATAGAAACTAGAGTTTTTAAAAAGTTAAACTTGTGCAATACAATTTATGGTGAACATGAAAATTATAGAGCTGAGTCATGCAATTTAAATTGTTATATTAGATAAATATGTATATACATTTTATTAGTTGCTCTAAAATATCTAATTTTAAAATATTATCCTGTATGTATTTCTTCAGTTACGCAGTTAATTCTCAGGAAATCTCTAGACATTCCATACATTTTACCAAAAGCATACTGCTTCTGCTGGTAATCAGCTAACTGTATTACACAGTATGGACACAAGGAAGATATTTCTTGCTCCAAACCAGAGAGGTATTTGTTATCCTTCAGAGAGACATTGAAAAAAATTTTTTTAATTTAAGATTTCAGCATTAGAGAAATAATTTCTTTATCAAAAGGAAAAAAAATAATTCTGAAATCGCTTCATTTTTTACAAGTTTATTTTTTTAAGAAAACCTACTATATTTACTTATGGCATCTTTACAATCTAAATATGAAATGAGCCTAATTAATCACAGACTGTAAGTTCTGAGTCACATTCTAGGAGAACTTTCACTGATGTCTGCATAGTACTTTGAAATTTTGCATTGTGCTGGTGGTTGTTTTTTCCTTTTCTTTCTTTCTTTTTCTTTCTTTCTTTCTTTCTTTCTTTCTTTCTTTCTTTCTTTCTTTCTTTTTTGAGTTTTCCTAGTGTTCTTTTATCATACCTACAGAGATACAGAGATGCTCTACATTGAGCTTTTGTTGTTATGAAGTTGAATCATTGTGATGGTCTAATGTAAGTGGTTATAGAAAAGAAGGCCCTGTGCCCTGTTCTTCCCTGTTCCATGACATCTCTGCCTTGTGCTATAAGTGAGAATAGGAAAAGTAAATAGCAAAGGTGATGAAATAAGAAGAGAGCTGTGCCAGATGCTTAGAAACTTAAAACATCTTTTAAGAGCAACTATAGTGAAGGGGAAAATGACTCAAATGGACAACTTCACTAGATGATTATAAAATTATTTTTCCCTTAAGAATCCTTAGCTCCAATTCTGCCTGTGCTATTATTGGTTTATAAAGCTGAGTTGTTACAATTCTGGTCCTTGTTACAGTGTTATCAGTCAGGATGAATTATCTCTGTTTGTGGAAGGGCTATTAAACAGGATGCTCTGCAAACCTTAGAATAGGAGCCCCTAAATAGTACAGAGCAGTGGTCAGTATTTATCCAGGTAAATGATACATGCAAAAATCTGAACTATTTTACACATGTTACAAAATATAAACTATTAAAAAATTGAACTATGAAAGACAGTAAATCACTGGATACTATATCACTTTTTAAAAGACAGCAAGATTATTCACCTAAGAAAGATTTAATTTTATAGGTGCATGGTTCCTAACCTTTTTTATATGCTTTGCCCTTTGGCAATCTTGTAAAACTTATGGCCATCCTTTTTAGAAGAATGTTTTAAAATGCATAAAGTAAAATAAAGTAAATTAAGTGCAGTTACAGAGAAAGCTACTTACAGTGAAATATAGACCCCAAGTTAGGTACTAAAATATTTGTGCCTTGTAAATGCATAGTTCCTGTATCTTAGTGGCTACCATTCAAAATTAAATATTTTTAAGTTCTTCTCTTAAAACTAAAATTCACTAAGAATTTAGGTGGAAGTTGTCAAGTTTTATATCTCATTCCCTTAAAGAACCTGCATTGAGACTGGGTATTATAGGTAAGACCTAAGCATTACTGCTTTCAATTTTCTCAGTAATTGTCTTGGTTCTTCCTTAGTAAGGCTTATCCTTACCCGATTGTGGGAGCGGGAGCCTGTGTTGTTCTTCTGTTGTGTGATCTAAGTTTAAAATACGGTAGCTTTTCATTCCCCTTAACTATGGTAGACATTTTAGGAAATTGCTACCTTCTACTGTGGGTTTTTGTGTGTGTCTGTGTTTCACTTATTAACCAGTTTTCCTTTCACATTATGGAAATCATATAATTCATATTACTTATGAAAATGGAGAGAAGAAATATAAGCAAAATTTAAAACATCAACATAGTCTTCAAACAACTTTTCCACCAAAGAAAAATTTTTCTAAGGATATTTCCTAAAGCATGACCTGTTGGCTTTATAAGTGACAGTATCCTTTTAAGGACATAGCAACAAATTTGAAATAATTCTCTGGATTTCAGTCACAATCATGTATTTCAATTATTTAAAAGATAGTGTCAAAGAAGTAAAAGTGTATATCCTGTTATCTTAGTTGTCACTTGGAAAATTGCTTGATGGAATCAGAAGAGATCAAATTTTGCATAAATACAGGAAAGATTAGCCTGATTTTCTGCTGGGATAGTCATAGACATTCCACAAAATTTTGTCAGTAACATGTCATATAGTAAGAAAAGCTTATTATTAACTTAAGATAATAGGAAATCTGAAAATAAGGTAAAGATCGGTATTTTCCAAAAAAATAGGTTTTAAGGAATCTAAGATATATATATGTTCCTTTGCTTCTGCTTATAGACTGTGATGAAACTATACAAAGATATGTACACCAGAAACATTTAAAAACTATTTAGCACATTTATTTCTAAAGAAAAGTGTTCTCTCTCAAATAGTTTTTCCAGAAACAAAAAAATAGAATTATGAATTTTTATAACATCAGGTTGCCTTTTTGAGATCTCTCTTTGAAAGTAATTGAATATTGTGTATGTATTTACACTTTGTATACGTCAGCTTTTTTGACATATCCTGGATATGCTTACATAAAAACACAGATTGCATGGAACACTGGGTGTTATATGCAAACAATGAATCATGGAACAATACATCAAACACTAATGATGTACCGTATGGTGACTAACATAACACAATAAAAAAAAATAAAAATACTAAGTTTATCTTAGGAAATGAATCATATCATGGCACATGCATTTTAAAATATTTTTAAAAAATGGTTTGATTTATGTATTACCTTGTGAATTTAAAGTGTAAGAGAATCACAAGATATATTGTAGAATAAACCCAGCATTCACTTCCTAAAGTCATCTAATCTCATGCCTGCTGGTCTAAAATTATATGCTATATAATTAGTTACATGTGGGAAA
The DNA here is from genome assembly GCF_963455335.1 of Martes martes. Lineage (NCBI taxonomy): Eukaryota > Metazoa > Chordata > Mammalia > Carnivora > Mustelidae > Martes > Martes martes. The sequence goes on along the minus strand of NC_137891.1, from coordinate 33,603,645 downwards.
TTGTGCCCTTTCTTTTCTTATTTTTCTTTAATTGCCCACATTTTTCATTATCAAAAATAAGATTGGGAGAACTTGGAGGTAAAATGAAAGTTGTTTACATTAGTTTTGGGAGAGACTAATGTTTGTTTTTACAGTCCATAATATGTAAGCATTTCCATTACTGTGGTTAAAACTAGATGGGAGGTCATAGTTTAATCTGAAGTATAGTATGGCCTAAGTGTTAACCTTAGAGTTCTCGAGCCAAATGAGTGTTCTTAGGGTTGTCTCACAGGTAGTGGGGCTGGTGTTAGAAAGCATTTACCTTAGGTGTTCAAAGCATGCTAGATTCCAGGGATACAAAAGTCAGTAATGATGGGTTCCCAAAATTTAAGTATATGTCTTTCAACAAGGATTAGGTTTTGATATTGGTCTTATTTGTGGTCAAGATCACATTGTTTCAGAAGCATTACTATTTCAACCAGGTAAAACTTTGCTGAATGATATCTGTTGGCATTGCTAAAGTGCCCTGAGATAGGTGGCAGAGATTGGCTGATTAACCGGTTGTCTGTGCTTGTTCTTGTGGATGGTGTGTTGAAATATGGCTACAGCCTGCAAAGTTGCAGTGTTTTCTTACAACGTTTTGATTCTTTTGTTGGAATGTTTGGGTGCATCAATATACCGGGTTTGTGCAAAAGGCCTTTTTATGGCCTACAGAATGAGAAACACCCGAATTGCCTTCGGGTCTTTAGAATTAATGCTTATAGGGTTTCCTTCACTCTCTTGAGAATGTTAGGAAAAGCCATTGCATTCCTCGAAATAGACTACTCCACATATTTTTCCGGTTCCACGTAGGGAGTTCATTCTGGAAAGCTGGCAGTTTCGTTTGTCATTGACAATAACTGAGCAACTCCTATTCTCTTTGTTGGGAATTGCTTCAAAAAGCAGATGGTGGTTTCCTTAGAAATGCTGAAGAAGTGTAGTGAGAACCGCTCAGGATATGTTTTTACAAATTTGATGATTTTAAAAAATGACCTTTTTCAAAATCGATTTGATGCATCATAACCAAATAGCAGAAGGGCACTAAAGATCAACTGAGCTGCTTTCTGACTAACGTTTCAGGGATTGTGAAGCAGCAGATAGACAGCCATATCACAGATCCAGATCAACAGAACAACGGCCTCTCCTAGAGCGGACCACCACCCGCTCCCGATCCACTGAGCGTCCCGACACAAACCTCATGAGGTCGATGCCTTCATTAATGACTGGAAGATCTGCCCCTCCTTCACCTGCCTTATCGAGGTGAAAGATAAATCAATCAGACTAACCTCCCCTTTGCCCCACCAGCACACCTATTTATTTTCCCAGCAGCTAAATGGTCTCTTCTATCATCCTTGGCTGATCACTAATAACGATCGATACTAACCTTTTCAGTGTAAGCACACTATTTATATTCAGCGGATATAATAGTGTGTGGCTACCATTGTAATTTGTTTTTAACTGTCCTGACCACATTTGTTGTGTGATTTCTCATTGATCAGGAGTCCTGGGTAAATCCCCCCATAATGCACCTCATAACTCTCATGTTCTTCTCCTACAGAATGAGAAATTGTTTGTGTCCATTAGACATCAATTTTGGAATAATCATCGTGATGACAATAACTAAAACTAGCTTTTTGTTTCTTTCTATCAATACTAAGATCACGTATTAACCAGTATCTTTAGTTGAATTCTGAATTGTTCAGGGTTTTAGTTCTAGTATCATGAGATATTTTCTAATAAAGGGATATCTAATATAAGCCTGAGTAAAAATCTCCTTGCATCAAGGGAGGGAGGTTAGTGTTGAGAATTTGAAATCTGGTAGAAAGAAATGTAAAACATTACCTCTCATTTTTTGAGCTGCAGAGCTCTCCTGTTGCTTTCGTATGGATAGAATACTAATTCACATGAACAATTCCATGGACGTTACTGTAGGATTTTGTGTGCATGTATCTGTGTGTGTGTATGCATATGACACAAAAGTAGAAACATCTTTCGACAATCATTCAAATATCCATATTTTGTCCTACTTTCCTAACCTTTTAATCAGCAGCTACACCTCTTTTAAAATTGCACTTGCACACCTATCATATGAACCAAATGTATTCAAATGACTTCATTCATCCTACTGAAAATGAGCATCAATGGTGTATCTTGTAGGTCTCATCCTCGTACTGGGTCTGTCCAAACCAGCCCGTCAAGTACTCCAGTGGCAGGACGAAGGGGCCGACAACTTCCACAACTTCCGCCAAAGGGAACATTGGAGAGAAGTAAGTTTTATTTCTAATTATGTCATGTAGGAAACACACACGGAAGCTAAGGTGAATCAAGATATTTTTTTGCTACTTCTGTGTTAGTGTTCTTCTTTTGTTAATTGAACGCCTTAGCCGCATTTGCTAGTAATTATAGTTATAAATATATTGATAAATATTATATATTTTGCAGTTAAAATTTGTAATTTTTGGAGGGAAAATGACCTCCCGTTATTGCTTTTGCACATTTTCAAAATTTGAATAAATGCATTTTTAAAAGTAAACTTAATGCTCTTAGATAAGCAGTGGGATGCTATTTCTTTGCTACAACTAAGTGTATGTAATTGTTGATAGTTACATAAAGTTTATTAGTAACTAGCCAAATCAATTTTCACACACTGCAAAGGACTGGTTAGCTGATGCACAACAATGGTGATCCTTCTCAAAACTGGAGTACCAGAGAAAAGGTAATCATGAATATACAAAGAAAGATGCATGTTGTACTGATATTTTTAATACTTTCAAATATTTGCATAAGAAGCACTATTTGTTTATATACAGATGAGCATACTCCCCAAACATCTATAAATCCTTAGATAAAGGACCTCTAAAAGCATGGATAATAGAATGTAATAATTTTTAACCTCATTTTTTTAAATGGTCCCTTTATTTAGTAACTGGATGTGCTTTGCCAAAAAAAAAAAATACATATATATATATATATATATATACTTAAATCACCATTTAACTTTTCTTTAATAGATGATACATACATTTTATGCCTTTGGAAATTTCTGTTGTTTTTAACCCCTGTGCTTTGGTTCCCTTTTTTGTTTTGTTTTTATTTTGTTTTTCCTAGACAATGGAGTCAAGGAGATAGAACCTTATGAAGGTCTGTACATAAAGGAGGGTTTGTTTTGTGCTGACAGCCTTTTTGGGGGGCTATGCAAGCAAAAATAAACCCAACTGCAATTGATGTCCCTCCATGGTATAGGCTTTTATGGAGAGTAAAATGATTTTCTTTTATCATTTTTGGTTAAGTATTCAACTTTGGTTTTACTAAGAAATTACACCAAGGAGTTAAATTTCTCTGATTCGTTCCCTTAAGAATGCAGAGTGGAACTTCCTTTAAATGCCAAGATAGAATGTTCTGTTTTTATAAAAATTTTAATGTGCCTTTCAAACAGAATTCTGTATGTTGTGCAAGACTTACTTCAACCAAAGACATCAATTGCAGTCTGTGTTTATATCAACGAAGATGTACACCCAGTCTAGTGATACTTATCCTCATATATTTCATTTCGTATTTATGATGATCTCTCAGTCATTAAATTTGACTTTCTAGAAAAGAAAGTTGTTGAATTAGATAGCGATTGTGGTTTGTATTTCCTGCATCACTTTTCATGTTGTACCAAGACCGCTTACAGTATACCAAAGTTAAACATGTACAGTTTTACTATCAACACTACGTTATGACTCAAGAGAAAATATTGAGTCATGATATGTGGAGTGTCATACATTTACTAAATAATAAAAATCCCTCTGCCAATGAAAGAATTCTAAAATTAACTTTGTAAGTTTAAAGAATTGTTAACTGTTTTATTTATTTATGAATTTCCAGCACATAGAATAATGCCTGGTCCATTACAGGCCCTCAATAAATGTTTGTTGAATGAATGCATGAAATATTGTTTAAAAACTGAAAATCTACTTCAAATAGTGTACAATGTATCCCTAAAAGAATCTCGCCTTTCTATAGATGTTTATATTAAATTGTGTTTTCTATTAAAATTTCTATAAGCTATTTGTAATGAAATTTTAAGTGCACCGCATTTGGGCAGCATATTTTATTGCCTTATATAACTTAGAATAGCTGTGTTCTTGTTAGTTACTGAATGATTTATGGACTTCAGTATTGAGGTTTTCTCTGTAATATGTACCATGATTTTAAACAACTCTGTGCCATTATGACTAATGGTTTCTTATGCTGTCTGGCAAGATTACAGCAGCATTTCTGTAGTTCTTAATTATTCGCATTAGAATGGGTTATATAATTTTAAAAGTACTTTCCAGAAAGAAAGTTGTGTGATGTGTATGAAATATTTTTTGTCTCCCCAGGATTTTTAAAGACAGGTTTTTTACTTCATTTGTTGGCATATGATGTCAGAAACAGTTTATGTCACAATTTTTTAAAAATTCAGTTTTAATATCTTTTGTAACAATAGTCTGTTGAGATGTGAGTTCTGTTCCTTGTAATAATAAACCTACCAGAAAGTCAACATAGAGCTAATGCTGAAAGTTGGGGTTGAGGAATTTTTTAATGGGCTTGTCAATTAACATTCTATATGCCCTATAGAATCGATTTTTTAAAAAAGTTTTCTTCTAATGTCCCCTTTCACTGTGATTTTTTTTTTAATAAGTAAAAGGAAGGAGAGCTAAAACCGCCCTTATCATTTCCAGTATGAGATAAAAGGATTTTTTGTTTGTTTTGTTTTGCTTGAACGTATGAATGATTTCAGTAGTGTTTTTGTGAATGTTGATATGAAGACTTTAGCAGATACATAATTGTGTAATTTTCTTTGCTTTAATGGGGGCAAAAATGCCTCTTTTAGAAGTTTTCGAATTCCAACTGAAGTTAAAGATGCATAATCCAAAATAGGCTGTCAGTTGGTGGTCTACATCAAATTATGTTTGGATTACTCTTGAAAAATTGTCAGAACTTGTAATTTAATGGCATTATTTCAAAATCAAAGTAATGACATGATTATTTTTCTCATCCTGTTCAACAGCTAAAAAATGAACAACTCCTACTTTAATTCCCTTTGATTTTGGTTATATTTTAGTCTGTTAATTAAGTGAATTTAAAACCTTTGCTATGTTGGTTTTCATGATGGTACAGTATTGGTTATCGTCTCTTTGAGAACCAGAAAAAATAAGAGCAATATAAGAAGAGTACAATGTACTAAACAATAGTTAAGGCATTAGTATTTTTTAAAATTTTCTCTTAACTCTTAACTGGCGTTTTATGAAAATAAAAGAGGGTTTATAATTTTTTTTTGGTTCTGTAGAAGAAAAAATATGTAATGTTATTTTTCTAAGAATGTATCAAGCTTATAGACAAAGTATTTTGCCTACTTTACACAGTTATCACATACCGTAAATATTTTAGAGGCTACAATTTCTCTTTTACAAATCAGAGCCATCATAAAAGAAGATAGTGTGATAACTTATTAATAGCTATTTATTTGCTTCTATAACTTGTCAGAAACTCATTAAAAATAATCTTTTAGTCTCCCTATAATCAGTCATTGTATCATGAATAGTTTGAAATTTTTGGTCACCAAGAGTAACAAATACACATACCTAGTCTTATTTTTTTCTCCACTTGTGCTGATACAGAAGTTAATGAAGAGACTGGGCATGTGGAAGAGCAGTGGGGAGAAAAGCAGGGTGAAGAGGTCAAGGCAGGTCTGTCTGACTGTGTGTCTAAAATAAATAACTGAATTTTTTAGAAGTATGACTTTTCCATTTCATATAAGATGTTGGGCTCCAAATTTATAAATGCACAATAAAGAACAGTTTGTTTTTCAGTACTGACTTTTAAATAAATTGCCTAATTTTATTAATGGAGGAATATTATATAAGCTATCTAATCGAGATAATTTACCAGAATGTTTAATTTATCCATCTGAACATGTTCCTTAGTATTTAAATCAAACTAAAATTATAGACAATGCCTCTGATCAAATTCATGCCTGTCCTTTGCCCCAACTCTGTATTCAATTCATTTATTTATTAAAAACTGAGTTCCTACTCTGGGTTACACTGAGTAATACATTGCAGTCCGAGCCTCTTCTCTAAAGAATTTGGTTTTGTAGAGGTAAATTACAAGTAAAGTAGAGTAGAATATAAATTCTATTAAAACTTTTAGAGACTATCACAATTTTCTTCATAAATTCTTTTCCTAAAATAAGAACAATTAACCATATATTCCTGTTCTTCATCCCAGCTCAGTAGTGTTCTAATATTTATTGACAATCATAATTTCTTACTAAATATTCTATCTTCTGAGTGGAGGGCCTCCATTCCGGTGTTTTTCTTTAAGTCCTTATTACATTTACATGTCATAATTTTTGCCACTTTCTTTGTCAGCATGTTCCTGAAAGGATTTTAAAACTTCAAATATTACAAAATCAGTAAATGTATTAATACACTTCTTTTATCACATTTTTTATTTTATTAAATTCTTTTGTCAGATTTTCACTGTTTTTATTTGAAACACAGAATTGAATCCTAGTCTTTTCTAAGATGTCAGTTTAAAAAGATTTAACAATGAAGATTGAACAAGACTGAACAGTGAAGAATGACTGTGGCCCTAATTTTCACGTTTAAATCATCACTTTTCTTCCATGAACAGTAGAGTGTACTTCATGTGCCTTACGTTCTCTCCTTTTCCACTGTGTGAAGCAATGTCCTTATGGATATTGTGTATTTTCCTAGATGCATTGTCTCAGTATTTACAGTATAAGACCCAAGACCTCTTAAGCTGCAGTTGCTGATTATCAGTGACTATTTTTAATATCATAAAGATAAGAATAATCATCAGAATGTGTCTGACCTTGAAAATAAAGGCAAGTTTAGCTGCACATTTCTAGAAATGTGTAACTATCTCTGTTCTGAGTATCTAGTATTCTAACTACTAGAATGTCATGCATCTTCCATTTTCCTGCAATGCTGTAGGAATCACATGTTTAGAGAATAGCATAAAAAATGAATTTAATTTTAATTTAGCTGTGCGATTAATGTTTTCCTATTTGCCCATTCCTATATGTCTCATTTTAGTCCATATGAGCGGTGAAATGCTTTCACACTGTTCATGAATTGGCTTCCAGAGGAAAGTCATTTTTTAGGAAATTATTAGTTTGGGGGCTTCAGTGGTAGTTAATATTTTTATTTATTTTTCACTTCCTTAAGATAAAGCCTATTTGTTGAAGCGGTTTTGTCACCTATCCTCAAAATTAACTTCATAGTGAATACATCAATTGTCGAATACATCAGTTGTCAAATTAGCATAAAACCATAACTATAATCTTTCTGACTTACTATAAAATGACTATTCTTCATTTTACTTTTTGTTTTTATTACTTTTCTCATAGGATGGGAAGGATATACTTACTCTTGTGTTCATTAATGTGAGATGTCATGTTTAATGCATGAATTTGTTTCCCTAGTGTGTGATTGCATCTTTTGTGGTGTGCTTGGTTTTTATTTGGATTGTTAGTGACCTTAATTATTAACCACTATTGTCTGTTTTCAATGTTAAAAGACAATGAGGGAGAAACACCAAGCCCACCTAATAATGGGAAAAAAGGCAAGTCTAATATGAAGTTAATAGTGCCTTACTATGTATTAGACACTCAATATTGATGTTTGTAATGTGTGTGAATATACTTTCTTAAATTAAATAGATATAAATATCCTAGTACAATCCTATTCTATTGAAATGTGTGTCATTTAAGTCAGAAGTTTGTCTTTGTTGGTCATGTTAAGATTCTGAGGGAGGAAGTGTTGGCCAAGTTATGTCGCGAAAAACACAACATAGATATTTTTCAATCCAGAAATTGTTTTAAAGCTGAGTGATTTAAAAAATATCTTAAGCAGAATTTTAAATTAGAAAATGATATGAACTTAATTTAGTTTAATAATATGAAATAAACACCTAAAATATTTGTATTTTTCAGTTTTATACACATGAATTAATATATTGCCTGAGTGAGTAAAAAAGATGATCAATTTCAATACTTAGATTTAGTTTTCTTATGATTATTGGTGACTTAATTCTATAACCCAGCACAACTAAGTTCTGTCAAAAACAACAGGACTGTATATGTTTTATAATAATTGATAATCAAAATTAGCTCACAATGTCAGCATTTTAAGATGGTTATAAAAAAAACAATTTCTCTGTATTGTAACAATTTGCCTTTGTTATGGGGCCAAATTAAAAAATGAATACTTTTTGCTTCAGTCGCTTTAGTTAAGATGTCTTTTAGTCTTGATTATATACTTCCCTGTCTTCATCTGTTATAAATAATGTCTACATTAATAATGTATACATGTTATAAATAATGTCTACATTATTTATTAGCACTAAAATAATTTTATAATTTTATAATTGATAATTATAATTTTATAATTTTTCTTACTATGGAGTATTAATTAACTATTCATTAACACAACATATTTATAATATGTTATAAATAATGTCTACATTATTTATTAGCACTAAGATAATTTTATAATTTTATAATTTATAATTATAATTTTATAATTTTTCTTACTATGGAGTATTAATTAACTATTCATTAACACCCCTTCCAGCATAAAATTCTTGAAATATGCTAGGATATCATAGGTAAAAAAGGTGAACATAATGTAACTAAATAAAATGAAATCAAATATTATAAAATATTAAAATTCTCCATAAAACAATAAAAATTTACATAAGCTTTCAGTGTGCATTTACATAGTTGTCATTTTTATCTATATTTTAGCCTCCATGATTTCTGCTTAGTACCTACAAAAGGATATGTTTATATGTACTGAAATTTATATCAGTGATCAGAAAAGTAGATATCACTTCTTAAATGTTCACTTGTTAGAGTGCAACAAATTTTAAGAACATTTCATGCCATTTTTTTTATTTGAGTAAGTTTAAATGTATCCAAAGAATAAGGACTTCATGGGAGGACACCAAGGTAAATACTTCAACAGAGGAAGTACTTTGAGCAGGTGTTTTGGGTTTCCTGAGCTCTAGTTGACCGTGAACGCTGTTAAGCCTTTCACCTCTGAACTCTTCCGCACTCTTGTTATTCCTTTGATTTTGCGTGTAAAGGTTCTACTGACAATGATTGTTGAGTCACTCCCACTCGTTATTAGTATATTTTTTTCATGTACATAAAAAATCCTCATTGTTGCAAAGCGTCACTATTGTTATATAGATTAATACTACATAGGATACAGTCGGACCTAAGAAGGAGTTAACGAATAAAAATTTGTAAGATGAGAACTCTGTATTTGGTGTATACCAACCCACATTTTTATTTAGCATAATCTTTTGATGGCCCACCTCTAATTAAGGTCTAGGTATCTAATTTTTCCTTTCGCAGTTTTCTTTTGGGAGAGACACATTTACTGTTTGTGTTGAATTTCACAGTACAGTTCATGAGTACGATTAAGGTGAGAGGTTGTTTTTAAATTAACTAAAGCATATTTGTGGATTAGAGAAGATTCCATAGGTTAGAGGGATGTTACTGTATTCCTTCTTTACTTACGTATTCAGAGAAATAAATAAATAAATAGAGGTAACTATGAATTCTGGCTGTAGCCTTGTATTAGAAATGGCCAAACAGTGAATTGAGTGATGGATTTATCACCATCCTCTCTTCTGATTTAAAATGCAAAGGGAGAAAATAATAAAGATAGAGATAGCTTTATGCTGCACTTCTGTGACGTGCCCACATATCATTCTGGAATAGAAATAGTGTATGCTGCTTTTCAGTTAGTGAAATATGTGATCAGTCAGCCCGAGTGTCTCCATTAACCCTATATTAAGGTCAGACTCTTTGGTAGGTGGATTGGGCTTCGGAGTTCTCAAATGACGATGTACCTAAGCCAATCCCTTTACATACATTGGCTCTTCATACATTTAATGAGCTAGGATGAGACCGTCTTTATTTCATAGCATAGCACTATAAATTAAGACTTAAAGAAAAGCATAATTGGTGAGTTTCTAGCTACTTATAATTGCTTTCATTTACTTATTCATTCATTCTACAGATCATTTTTGGGTACTTACTATGTTCTAGTCTCTGTTCTGGATGCTGGAAATATGCTAGTGTACCTGTCAAACAAAGCTCCGTGCCTTCATAATCCTTACATTTATTGGAGCAAGCAAATAATAAAAGAATATAGCAAATCATTTCATATACTGATAAGTATGAAAAAGAAAATTCTATCAGGATAATGGGATAGTGTTCAAGAAAGTAGAGTAAATAATTCTTGATAATGCATTCTGAGTATTCCCTTCAAGGTAATATTTGAGCAGATACCCCAATAAAGTGACAGAATTACCACTTGAAGGCCTGGACAGAAGAGTGTGCCTGGCAGAGGGGATAGTAAGAAGGAAGGCTCTGTGATGGGAGCCAGCTTGACTTGTTGGAAGAGCCAGGAAGAGGTCACTTGAGTGTGACCAAGCAAGCAGGGTGAATCGTAGTAGGTGGGGTCAGGACGAGCTGGGGCAGGTGACTCGTATCATCCATCAGTCAATGCTGGGATTTGGTTTTTGTTGAGTGAAATGGGAAGATTTGATTCCAGTGACATAATACCATTTCTTTTTAAAATAAGCTAAGTTTTTTAACATTTTTATTTTTTTATTTTTATTTTTTAATTTTTTACATTTTTTTATAAACATATAATGTATTTTTAGCCCCAGGGGTACAAGTCTGTGAATCGCCGGGTTTATACACTTCACAGCACTCGCCACAGCACACACTCCCCCCCAATATCCATAACTCCACCACCCTTTCCTGACCCCTTTCCCCCCAGCAACCCTCAGTTTGTTCTGTGAGATTAAGAGTCTCTTATGGTTTGTCTCCCTCCTGATCCCATCTTGTTTCATAAAACAAACATAAGTTTAATTGCCGTGTTAAGGCTAACCTGAAAGAATTGAGATAAGAAACAGGGAGGCTTTTGCAATAACCCAGGAAAGAGGTGACAGTGGCTTAGACCATAGTGACAGGAGTAGTTGGATTCTGGGTAGATATTAAAGACGGAGCCAACAGAATTACCTGATAGGATGAAAGACAGAGATTCAAAGATAACATCCAAGCTTTGGGCCTATGTAACTGGGAAAATAGGGAGTTTCTATTAACTGACAGAAGAAAAACTTGAGAAGAATTGTTTGGTGGGAACATTTCAGGTGCTCAGTTTGTGATATAGAGATCCTCCTAGTTATCTAAGATAAGATGTCAAATAGGCAACTTAAAATACGGTCTGGATTTCAGGTTGGAGATTTGGACTGTTAGGGAGTTACCCTCAGTGAGAGAGAGGTTGAACACCATGAGTCGGGCTGAGATTACTGAGAGAACAAGGGAAGAGGTCGAGGGACCCTGCACTGAACTCTCTCATACTTGGAAGCTGACAAGAAGAAGCAGTGGGAGACTGAGAACTAGGAGGGGAACCATGGAGCGCAATGTCTTTGAGTACAGGTGAAGAAAGTACTTGAAGTACTTGAGAGAGAGCTACTGAGTGTGAAACCATCACTTGATTTAGCAAGTTTGAAGTCATCAAGTTATCCTTCATTAAGGGCAGTTTTGTTGGAGTCCTATGAAGGCTGAGGAGAATGGATTTAAAAGAAGAGGAAAGAAGGGGGACAGTCAATATAATAGATGCTTTTGAAAGAGTTTGGCTATAAAGGAAAATAAAAATCTGGAACTTAGGGGAGATATCATGGGACTACAATGCATGCAGGACACATGGGAAACTGTGTGCACATGTGTTTTGTTTTCTGAATCCAGATTCTTGGTATGCTTTCTAGAGCCATCTGGCCCCAGTCATCCTGGGGCCATCCCTGTAGTTTCCCAGTATATCTCTTGGTATTCTGTGGCTTCACTCCTAGATTTAGAATCAAGACTTAGATTTAGAAGAAGCCTTATAAATCTTTTAATAAAGCTGCTTTTCTTCATTGACAAAGGAATAGAAATCTAGAGGATAATGAGCCTTCTTCAATCCACATAGTAGCAGATCTCTAGTCTTGACTTCCGGAGTATGCATTTCTATATCCTGCCTCTTCAGATAAATGGTGATCTTCTTGCATGGGTTTCAACCATTTATTTTATTTTAAATATTAGCTAATGGCTTAGTTCAGTTCAACCAATGTCTGCTATTTTCAGCTTATTGTACTGGGTGGTTATTGAGGATACACTGACAAATCAGTTGTGTTCCCTGCTTTGGGGAGATCCCAAGATAAAACAATGAGAATAACAAAACAGAGCTGGTTAAAATTATTTTGTAGCATGTCACTTATAGAAAGTGCTTGAGATTGTGATACAAACAAAGAAGAGGTAAGTTGTGAGGGGTTCTGAGTAGGTTTTCAGCCTAAGATATTCCACTGCTTGTCATAGTTCATATTCTGCCACTCTCTCGTGGCTTAATTATTTTAATAATATGAAGCTTTTAGGCTTTCCAGAACACTGAAATGTAAATATTCCTGAGGAGACTGACGTGAGCTATTATTACATACAGATCTTTTTAAAATTTTATTTTATTTTTTATTAACATATAATGTATTACTTGTTTCAGGGGTGCAGGTCTGTGATTCATCAGTCTTACACAATTCACAGCACCTAAACTTACTTTCTTAACTAATTTGATATATTTAAATTGCTCAGAATAATACCTGTCAATAGTAAGTACCATATAAATGTTAGCTGTGATTAGTAAAATTTCCTAGTAATATTTTGCTCCAATTTTGTATTTTCAGCAGAAACTGTGAAAACTTTCAATTTAAAGTAAAAGTACACCTGATTATAAAAGTAAACCTGACCCATTTATTCATTCAATATATATGGTTTAGTAGTTTTTAGGAAATTATTCATTTTGATGCTGTTCTTGACCATATAGCTTGCATAAGAAGCAATACTGGGGGAATAAATCAGATTAGGTTGCAACATTAGTTATTATATAATATGCTAATGCATTTGTATGGGTTTTAATCCATTTGTAAAATTCAACATGCAAATATTTAGAATACTCTTCTCTAACAGAACTATTTAAATTATTAGTACTTTTCAAGTTTTATAGTGTTTAGAGGACTCCATTGGAAGTCAATACTTGGCTTCTAAGCTCATTTCTGTTCCTAGGCATATGACATCTGGTAAAGTTCCTAATTTCTCTGCACCTTAGTTTCCTCTTCTGTACAATAAAGTATCCTATAAGAATTTTTTTTTTTTACAGAAACTAAGTGTTTTTGGAGATGTAGCTAATGAAATCTAATGTCTCATGGTTTTGTTTCTGATTTATTATCTATGTTGTTACTGTTATTTGTTCATTTTGTTTGGTTTTGGAAACTTAGCAGATGCAACCTCTAATTGGCTGTAGGTGAGTCATTCACTGTCAGGATGATAGACAAAATAAATGCTACCATGCTACCTATCAAAAAAGCGTGTTCCTAAATGTACAGAAAGAAAAATGTTTTGTCCCTTTGAGCCTCAATGTAGAGTTGCCTACATTATTTCAAACATAGTTAACCTTGTAGACAAGGAAGAAAGGAAGGAAAGGAGAAAGAAGCGGGGGCGGGGAGGGGGAGACAGGTTACAAAGGAACCCAAAATAGTAAAGTAATTTTGACAATCTATAACGAATACTTATGTCTGTAAGCATTCTAGAAGTTGGATAGCGTTTACGGTGTGGACAGGCTTTGTGTTTCTGCCTCTCTGTATTCCTGTGAGTGCTTCTAGGGCAAGGAAAGTAGGATACCCATGTCTTAATTTCCAAATTTGATTTATATCTAGATAACAATGGATTTTATATTTCGTAAATATGGCATTCTTTGCCAACTTAGATGAATGACGATTTGACCAAAAATTATATGGGAGAAATTCAGGGATACCAAAAAATAGCAAGGAATCTATCATACAGTTTTTAGCAGGATGTGCATTCAGTCACATCTGTATTATGGAATAGTAACTCGGTGACAGTGAGGAAGATGGCTTGAAAGAAACGAGACAGAGGACATAAGACCATTTCAGGTCTTTCAATAGTCCACTATGATGGTCTGAACTAGAGCGAGGAGAAGAAGAAGAAATGCATTTTAAAAATTTCCTTCCTCGTTCAAATCCACAAGTCTAAATGAATCAGTTGTAGAAGTTAAGTACTTATAAACAAATATTTTAAAATTTCTTTTCCTGATCTTTCCTTTCCTTCTCGGAGCCTATTTCTCCTTATTTTACTTTTCTCTCCCCTTTTGCTCATTTTATTTCTTCTGTATTTCCAAAGCCTCAACTGGCTAATCAGATTTAGTGAAAAACCCCTTCTACCTCATACCTTTCTGCATACTTCAACCATTATTCAAGCCATACCATCATTGACTTCCTGAATATAATTCTAAAGCCATCTTCTATTTGTTGTTGAAATTGATGTGACCTTAGGAGGGCGATGGGAGACTAGAGTAAGAGCACAGGTTTTGGGCCTTGGCTCAGGGCCTGTCTTTACTATGTACCAACTCTAGGCCCTGAACCTAAGTTCATCTGAGAAAAAGAAATCTTACCATCTTTCTTTTATGCCCAATATGCTACTTTGAGAATCAAATGAGGTAATGAATGTGAGATTGTTTGTAAACTAGAGAATTAGTCAGTTACCCTTAATAACCAGCTCTTTTTGTTTTCTTACCTGGAGAAACCAACCACCTGATAGAAGGTCCTTTTTGTGTTTTATAGGATTAAATATGATGCTCTGTGTGGAGGCAATCGAAGCATATATTATACAAATATAGTCTTATTAACGTAAGAATTTATGCTCTTTAAATTGTAGCATTCGTAGGATTGGCTACCTGGGGTGATGGAAAGTAGCTGAAATACAGTTATTTTGAAGACGTGGGTTTCTTAAATGTCACTTAAAAGCTCGCTTCATGGTTAAGTCTTCGTGTGTAAAATCTTTCTTCATATTACCTAGTATTTATTAAATCAATCTTTAAGCTTTCCAATCTACAAATTAAATTCACAACTGAATATTTACTTAATTCAACTTGAAAATACTCAATTAGAGTGTTATTTTTAAAAAAGAGAAGAGAAAATTATCCCTCTAGAACAAACTTTTTGTGTGTACTTGAGTGGATTCCTGGTCTGTGCACTTGGACATACATTCTTTCAAAGTAATACTTAACTGATTAATTACATTATACGTCTTTGATTTTCACTTTTTAACCTTGGGTAGTACGTTGTACAGTATCATGGGCTAGCACTTTATACTTAAAATTTCAGTTTTAAGTTCATTATTTTTTAACATTAAGGAGACCATTTTGTTTTTGTTTTTTTTATTATCACAATAGTCCTTTAACAGAAAAGACTGTCTTTAAGGTGTTCCATCAGTGGTATTTTTGCTATTTTTGTTTAGTATATCTAAAACAACTTTCCGACAATTTGAATATTTTCCTGATACAAAACTAGTTTGCTAGTTTCATTTTAATACTACGGCCCATAATTCCAAGAGGGTTAACTAGATATAGGTAACTCTCAGCATTGGTTTTTGGGTGATAAACGAATTAATGAGTCAATAGTTCTGTTCTTTTTATAACTTGAATTCTGTTTTAAAGTAGACATTTGAATTTTGACAGAGGGTTTAAGTAGTTACATTTAGAACTTTTAGAAAATATTCTATACTCTCTGTCCTAATTTCATCATCTCTGGTATAGGTATTCTTCTACAAAATCTGACTAGTCTAGAATAATAAGAAGCAAGAGCAACTCGGTAATTTTAGAAATTTAGAAAGGAAATAACCTTTCAAATTTTCAAGACTAAATTTCTCACTTCAAATATAACATATAAGAGGCCAGAGAGGCTCTGAACCTTGCCTAAGGTTGTACACATAGTTAATAGCAGATATGTTCCAGAAGCCAGCATTCCTGGCTCAGTCTGGTAACATATCTGTGATATTTTTTTACCAACCGTTGATAGCCTTGCTCTAGGTCTTCTTTCATTGTTATATTGGCTGTCATTTATAAATTGATAGTTATGGACTGTTTTTGTTACTGGCATATAATAATTTTCAACAAATACTTGCTAATGTCACTCTGTCAACACAAGACAAATATCTATAAACAACTTCTCTTCAACTAAAATGTTTGTCAACTCAAAGAAAGTGTTTAAAAATTAAACATGTTATGTGTTAAGGGGCTTTCTGCCAATTTACAAATAGGCTATACCATTTTCAAAACAAGCCATTTCGACTTCTGCATACTCAATCTCACTTCAGAATAGCATGTCTTCTATTTTGTAACATCATAAACTATCAAGTGGTGAAACAACTCTTTAAGATGACAAATGTATAGGATTTTAGCGAATTTTAGGAACAACTCTGTAATCCTGTTGAATCTTTCATATTATATTGGTAGATGACCAAAAGTGCAGATTTTTCAAAAATCAAGAAATACTTTGTTTTAATGAGCTTATTATTTTCCCCAAACAGAAAAATTAGTCTGTTGGTTTTTGATATCAGATTAATTTGGTTAAAGGTACAGACAATTCGTTTATTCCTCTAACTAAAGAGAGCTTAACCAAGAGTTTTGGAATTTATTAGAAAGTCTATATATTCTCTAAAGGTTTTAACCACTGAGCCACCCAGGCACCACCTTTTTTTTTTTTTTAAGATTTTATTTATTTGACAGAGATCACAAGTAGGCAGAGAGGCAAGCAGAGAGATTCTCTAAAGGTTTTAAGACTGTTCTTCCCACTAGCAGTTGATTGAAATATAGTATCTTTATCTAGATTGTTTACCATTCCAGAGTCCTATATTGCATCTTTAGCAGATTATTTATTAATACCCAATTAGAAAATCAGGGTGTTAACTACACACCTACGTGTAACTTTCATACTCCCAAATCAAGGAGTTTGTTTCTTCACAAGAGCTAATTTATGTTGGGCCAGAAAAAAAGCATCTTACTATTAATAGCATTTATTTTAGGTTTAGGAACTGGAAAACCCTTACAATTAATGCAGTCAATTCTAACAGTGTAAGTAATCAAAAACAAAATAAAAAATAGTAAGTAATCAAAAATCAAAAACAGTAATGTATCCCAAATCACCTATATTTGATGTTGCAATATAGCATATTTTCCATTTTGACAGTGATTTCACCTTCCCTAGTTATGTTTTGCTTAGGTTAATATTATAAAATGTTAGTATTCCATTATTTATGTCCAAAGGTAGATGAGGCACCATCTTAACTAACAAAATAACTATTAATAAATAACTAACAAAACAGTTAGTTATTGTACGACATAGTGAAAACTTCATGGGGATTAAAACGTACATTGACAGTAACCAGCTACTTATAATATAGTTTTAGACATATGTGGATAAAAAAACAGGCAAGTGTATACTTAAGTATTTATGAATGCTGCTATGAGAATAAATGGTGATCAGCAAATCTTTTGATACACGACTTACAAGGCCCTACATGATCTGTACTCTCCCACTTCCCATTTCATTACCTCTTTAACCTCATCTTCTAGTACTTTACCCTTCATCCACTCTGTTCCAGTCACAGAGTTCACCGTGCTTTTGTAGAATATGTCAGACATGCTCTTACCTCAGGACATTTGCATGTGCTGTTCTTCTGGTTGTAATGCCTTCTCCCCAAATAACCATATGGCTAACTCCCCTACTTTCCCAAGTTCTCTACTTAAACTTGTCTTCTTTGTGAGGTGCTCTATGACTAACCTACTGAAACATCTGTCACCCTCTGGACATTTTATTTCTTTCTTAACTACTTCTTGTTTGTCTTCTTAGCACTTACCAATATCTAAGTGATAAAACATTTTACTTGTTTATCCTGTTTCATTTCTCCTGCTAGAATATAAACTTTATGAGAACACGGACTTTTGTCTGTTTTGTTTGTGGTTAAATTCCCAGTGCCTAAACATGCCTGAATTATAGTAGGTGCTGAATATATATTTGTTGGATTTAAACATATTTTACAATACTACAAATAATTCTGGATAATCTTAGATAAGCCAGATTACGCATATCCAATGACACCAAACTTAATAGTTTTCATTGAAATAATAACCCCACAGCACATAAATTTTTCTGTCATTTAGTGAAAGTACTAAATGTGGCAGCAAAAAATTAGTCACTTTATCTTACCATATATTAAAATGTATTTGTAGATTTTCTCTTGGTATGTGTGGAAGTCTCTGCATTTTAATTCCATATAAACATTTTATTGTACCATAATAACATTATGTTTAGCAAAATGTTTATTTCTAAAATAAATTAGTATTATTTAATATCAACTAAAAAGACCTTTATTTGCCAAGCCATTTTAATTATGTTTTCTTCATACCTTGGCCCCACTTATTTTATTGAAAATCAATTTTGGAGATTACTGGAATAAATTTTAGTGCTCTGGATTTTGAAACTTATAAGAAAATTCAAATATCACATTCCTGTATTTAAAATATTGACTACATATTAATAAAAATCTATGGGAAAACATAGGGGAAAAATCTAAAAACTAATTAGGTTCTGAAGTATTTTTAGGTTCTCGTTGTACACATTGTCTATACTTCTGATAAGTTCTGATGATTGTCTTTTGGTTTATACTAGAAGTTACATGGGAAGACCAGCAGAAAAAGGTGAATGGTACAATAAGTGATGACAAACCATTGCCGAAAAAGAATCACCAGTCTGAGCCAGGTTTGTCAGGGTTTGGAAAACCACTGAAAGCATGAGACTCTAAGCATTGCATTTCATGCTTTTTAATTATGTGTGTGCTTGTACCTCATCTTTCTCATTTTGGTGTGAACTTTATAGTGTGTAGACCCTATTTAAATTAGAGTGGTGAACACTTTATTTCAAGATATGTGTAGAAAACAAATTCTACATATTTTGGAAAAAAGTTTTTTTTTTGTTATCAAGATTACTTCTCTAGGAGAAGAATTGACTAATTTAAGCACAAATGGTCATTTATGTATTTGGTTGTTTTGGCCCAAATTAAAGTACCTTCATGGGAAGGGATCACAATATATAATTAAATATAATATGTATAATTAAATATAAATACGCATAATTAAAGTACCTTAATGGGGAGCTATTACTTGCTTCCTTAAAAAGTACTATGTAAAGGTCAATAATACTGTCAAGGCACTATACCAGATATTGGAAATGACTTATTTTACAACTTTTGCAGCTAAGATATTGCTAACAACAGCAAAGAGTGATAGCATATTGTGTGAATTCAGTAGTCTCTTTAGTCCATTATTTCTACAAATGAATTGAAATGAAGTGATTATGTTTTCCTCTTTCTTTTCTTATTTGGAGAGGTATTATTAACTGAGTAAAAGGCAAAAACTTGAACCAAGAGTAAAAGGAAGAGAAGCAAAGGGCAGAGGTAATCAATAAACTGAATGATCAGTCCTAGCTTTAATCCATAAGTGGATGAGAGTCCGTTGAAAATTTCATTCAAAATTTTAGGATGGCCTTTCTGACAGTGGTATTATCATTAAAATGACTGTGTCTATAGTAACAGTGTTAATGTATTTTTATATGGTGACTCAGTTCATCTTACATCTCTAAAACTTATACTTTAAAATATGTCAATGTATAAATTAAACTGACTCATTAATGAGTATTCATTGCTATCCTGTTGTATGCCAGAAGTTGTGGTTGGTACTGAGTTATCCGGGTAAACAACAATAATGCAGCAATGTCCTCATAAAGCTTACATTCTGGCAAAAATACATAAATTATAAGTGATTATACTAATGACTAAGTTACCACAATTGTGATAGTGTTTTAAGGCAAGAGTAGTTTGCTTTGAGAAAAATAATTATGTTACATAAGTCTGGAGAGGAAGAAAAAATGCTATAGCACAAGTGGCTTAATCTGTGAATTCTCTTAGTAAAACACATTCTGAAAATTTAATAAAATAAGCAGGAATTTATATTGGGAATTTAAATATATAAGTTGTAAGAAAATATCTTGCTTTTTTTTCAATCTTTCGATTATGCATCACAGTTTGTTTTGAAAATAATAATTACCTTAATATATTTAGTGGGATTTAAAGGTAAACAGTATAAAATTAATGATTTATGTTATGATTTATATAACAAAAATTATTACTGGAAAAATCTTTCCTTGCAGTATTGTGTGATATCAGTTATCTTTAGTCATAAACTATTATTTGTTTGTCTTATTTGCCATGATGTCTGATTACATAAATAGGTTTGTGGCCGTATAGATCTATGTAAATAAATTACATCGAATATTAAAGTCAATGCAAAGTTTGGCTAAAAAAAAATCTTAAATCTCACAAACAAGATTTTTTAAATCTCCTAAATATTATTAATTTGTATATTCTCATAGATAGAATATATATATTTTATCCCTTAAGTCCTCTAACTGAATATAAACTTTGTGTGTAAAAGAGGAAAATTAATGTAATTAGAGTGCCTTAATGTCATGGCTTAAAATGGTTATAGATTTTTCTATTTTGGCAATTGTGCATTTTCCTATATACTCGGAAATTCAAACTGGCCCTGGAAATTCCCACCCTAAATGTCGTGAGTAAGTATGCGGTATGCTAAAGCAGCAAACACTGTGTTAAATGATAGTATTCCTAAATATTTTTGTTTGTTTCTTAAAGAAAGGGGGGTTTTGTAGGGAGTATTTTTAACAATTGAAACTTTGAAGTGATAATATGGGAGGCAAGTAATGGGATATCAGGTGAGTGGGGCTGATTACCTATCAGTAACACCTTTTGAGCCTGGGCTTTACGGATGACATGTTTGCAGTCATTCTCTCTTTCATATTTAAGTACGTCTATGATACTAATGATCTATTGATTGTAATCCGTGTTTAATACATAATTTTCATTCACTAAAATCTAAGATCGCATTTTCTACTAATTGTCAAAGATTCTTCATCAGAAGATTGTTATAGTAAACTTGTGGCGTTAGAAAAATTCATAAGGACTTGAGCCAAAATCTGAGATGCAAAGTCAGCTGTATGTATCAATAGTGTATACTGCCGTCTTTTTTGTTGCTGTTTTATCAGAATTTGTGCAAAAATAATAGCTGGGAATTTTACCATTTTTAGGATGTATGCTAATAACTTAAAAATCATTTGAAATTTTTATTTTAAACATAAGAATATAGAACCAGAGGACTAAATGGTACTATATAGGCTAGAAAATGTGTTAATGAATATTTGGATGAACTTTAAGTATTATGGACTAGTTTCTGCTTCTCTTAAAGAAAAGTCTTGATATTTCAAAACCTGACTGTCCTGAGGGGATTATCAGCAAGAAGGGTGATTTATTTTCAGTATCTCTCACTTGATTGGTGGGATAGATGAAGATTCCTGGGAAATATAATGGTGTTTATCAGATTAGTATCTTAGATATGAGCAAAAATATAAGTATTGTACAAATGATTTTAAACTTCAGGTTTTATGGATAGTGTTTAGTGTAAGTCACTAACATCTTCCTCAGCTAGATGTGAATTAGATTTTGTTTAGACCGTAAAGTTAATAAAACATTCTTTTTTTTTATTTTAATAAAGTTAATAAGACATTCTTGACAGAAGTCAAGATTATTTGAGTATGGAAAAATCTGTTGTTTAATTTTTAATGAGTAATCTGATTCTAGAGTGGAATACTATGGCCTATAATAATGCATTGCTATTAAACATTGAAAAACTTTAATCTGTTGAGCTTTATATTTTCACTTTGTGAGTCTATCTGTTCTTAGAGTAATTGAAATGTATCTGAAAAAAGAGCATATTTTATATTAAATATTTTATCTCATACTTTACTGAAACTCATCCCACAAAAAACCCTGGTGAGAATGCTGATTTTAGTTAGGCTGAATGAATGTTTTAGAACTGATACAGTTTCTCCAAATAAAGATCTTGGACTTAAATAGTTCAGAATGGACTTTGAGATCTAATTTTAAATGATTTCTGATATGTTTGATAATTAATTGATACTATTCCAAAAAGGATTATCTACCTTGGTTCATTATTTTTTAGGTGTAAGATATGCTATATCTAGGAAAATTTTGAAATGGCTTAGCTACCCTTATTGTAATTATCCGGAAACCATGATGGTGCTACTTTGCTGTTTCGTGTCTGGAAAATAAGTCTATGCCTTTCTGGGAAAGGCAGTGAAAATCTTTGCTGGGTTACTGTATGATTATATATTACTTTGGAAATAGAAACTATTCAAGTAACAAGTTCTGTTTTACTACATACTCTAGCATCTTGATGCATAAGCCCTTAGTATTAGCATTATATAATTTAGTTAATGTATTAACCTTTAATTTTTTCCAACGTGGACTTTTTCATATTGTATTTCTTTGTGGACCTGTAACTGTGGTGAAGGTAGGGATTTTTTTTCTTCTACCTTTGGATTTATGCTTTACGAAAGTTATCTTAAGAAAAAGTAAATACTGAAAGATGTATTTTGTTAGTGAGTTTAATACTTAGCATTTTTTTTTTTTTTTTACTATTTTGGTGTTGTGGAGTTTTGCTTCCTTTTATTTTTGAGTACTTTGACATTTCTTAAAGGTAGAAACAATGTGTTTCCATCTAAATCGATAATCTAAATTAGTCTAGTTAGTTGCTAATCTAATTCATCTAATCTAGAAAAGAGAATTAAGGTTATGTTCTTAGTCAGTATTAGACGCTGGTAATTTCCAGATTGTTGTAGAATAAATGAATTTTATTTTTTATAAAAGTGATATAAAACAAGTAAATATTTTATGCAAGACAAATCAATTGATGGAATTTCAGAATTAAATACTATTGATACCTTCAGATGTAAATAAGCATTCTTTGTTAATAACTGTGTTTTCCTATCAATAAAGAGAAATTTCATGATTTATGAGTTTAGTTGCTTATTTAAAGTTGATTCAGTTTCCTCTGAATATACAGATAAGCTTATAAGGCCATGCGGTAATTCAAAGACTGTTGTTTTTATGATAAATAGTGTGATATATTTTGAAAGTCAATTATTTTAAACTCACTCAATACATTCTCTGAGTATATTTTTCTTCTGTATTTAAAATTGCATTATGTGTCAGACCTCAAGGATAAAATCAGTGAAAAACAGTACAGCTAGGAAAGAAGACATTTAAAAGATAAACATTTTTATTAGTGAACTTTTAAAAATAGCAAAATATTTTAAAAGATTGTACCTTGCTTATTTTAATAGGTAGAAGTTATTGTAAACATTCAATAATTTTATGGTTGATGAGAAGATTACAGAAAGTAATAATTAGTTTAAAAAAGAAACTCAGACACGTGGTTGAGGAACTAATTCTTCAAGATTTTTTCACATTGGAGAGTTTTAGTTCAAAATCTGTAAATTTGGTAAATATTTTATTTTTATATTCTAGATCCATCCTGATCTTTGTACCATTGAGACACTCCTACAAAGTAGTTGCTTATTTAGTCTTCATTTTGAAAAGTACCTCTCCTGCCCCAAAGGGACATACTAAGACTATGATCTTTTTAGTATATGTGCTGCCGAAGCGAGCACTAAGACTATGATCTTTCAAAGCCCTCATAATATGATTAGTTTTTAATTATATGAAAGTTCTAGTATGCTTTTAAAGTATTAAGGCTTTTGTTTCATTGTCAGGAATCTTTTTAAACAGAATTCTTGCTCCTGAAGGACCTGTGTTTACTCAAGTACAAAATTTTCTGATAATAGGACCAATATTATGTCTGTTGTAAATGGCGATAAATGAGAAAGAACATTAGCCGTCAACAAGTTTCAAATAGATATCATACACACTTGGTAAAAACTATATTTATAGATAAACGGGCCCATGTACATGCCTTTTAAAATTAAGTTGATTGCAGATTATTCTTTCTCTTTGAACTTGAGGTGTATTAAGTCAAAATTTAATAACAGTTAATACATTATATTAGGAAGAGAACATTTTTGGTTTGCACAAAATTTTGCATAAAATTTGGCATCATATACATTATTACAAACTTAACTTTTTTACCAAGTAAATCAATGAAAGTAATTATTTTATATATCTATTTATCTTCAGTAGTTCTTTTTTTAATTTTAAGAACCAAAATATAGCAGCTTTAGTTGGTAGGTACATAGATAGATAAATAGATAGACACAAAGATGTTGTATTACTTTGCTTGATACACCTAAATTTAAAAATACCTCTCAAAAATAATTTACCATAAATGATGAAATGATATTATGAGGTTTATGAAGTATTCATCATATCTTATAAATGTCTTTTTTGATATAATATATGAAAATTTTTTATTTCTCCTTTCTTGGCTCATATGATGGAATGAACCAAAAAGAAAAAAAAGTACTGTATATTTTCTCTGCAAAGTCTTTATATTTTCTAAATATAAAACTAAAACTACAGGGTTCCTGGGTGGCTCAGTGGGTTAAAGCCTCTGCCTTCGTCTCAGGTCATGATCTCAGGGTCCTGGGATGGAGCCCAGCATCAGGCTCTCTGCTCAGCAGGGAGCCTGCTTCCCCTCCCCCCACCCCTCTGCCTGCCTCTCTGCCTACTTGTAATCTCTGTCTGTCAAATAAATAAATAAAATCTTAAAAAAAAAAACCCTAAAACTACAATTCAGCCATAATTATGATACAACAGATACCAAAGCAAGGGTATACTTTTACTATATTTAACTTCTTACTATTTAACTGGTTATTGGTTAAAGGAAGTATTAGAAAGAGTTCTCATTGGAATGGCCATTAAAACAGCACTGAAAAGTAGAATGTTTGTGGGATGGTAATGATCAAAGGAAAAATAGATAGAAATTGTGGAGGCAGTTACTTTTAGCTTCTTCAGGGTTTACAGAAGTCTGTAATTCATTGCAATAGTATATGTGAAATAAGTACTTACAGTTTATTGCCATTTAAGTAAGACCTGGCCACTTAAATGATGCTGACTATAAGTTTTTCTTTTAAAATGAGACTGTTATAATGCAAATAACGTATAATACAAATTCTAACAACAAGGAAGACAAGAAAGCCAAAAGATTTTTTAAATATATTTGGTATAACTTTAAATTTTTGAGATTTTATTATTTAAATGAACATTCTATCTGCCAATTAAAATTAAGTGATTTTTACATAAGAATGGTTATGACCTATTTATTAATGGCTCATAGTCATATAAGGATGGAAAGATGATTTAATGGGCACTTTCAGTTAATAGTGAGATCATTGTCAAATCTTTCATTTTCATCCTTTTATGTAATATAAATTTTGTGTTATTTTATTAAAAATTAACTTACTAGTGCTATGTGTTATTATACTTCTCACAAGAGTAAAACCTTCAGTGAATTACTTGCATAGTTGAACCAGTTACCTTTAAAAAAAAAAAAATCAAACTCTATACTACGTAATAAATTGTCCAGATCAGGTGCCACCATGAGAAGATTTTTTTGTTTTTTCTTTGCTTGAATTTTTATTTCACGTGTTTTTATTGGGTCATATACCATCTAGTAGAAAGAAAGTTGACGTGGTAATCAGGAGTCCTCTGTTCTATTACTGGTTCTGACACTGAACTTGTTGTGTGACCTTGGGTAAGTCACTTGAACTCTGTATGCCTCAGTTATTCTCTGTGATTAATGAATGAATGAGTGGAGAAGAATTTTGAATGTTTTGATCTATATAACTTGAAGAACATTGCCTCGATGCCATTATAAAATAATTCAAGATACAGAAGAATGCTAGGCAGAGAAAGAGCGTCATTTATTTATTTTGTGTTTACATTTTCTGCAAAAAATAATAGTAATAATAATAAATTTTTTTTAGAGAAGAAATATACCTAAGCTGTCATTTTATCCAATTCATATCAATTTCATTTTAATATGCAAGGAAATTATTTTAGTAGGGTGGTAAATATGTATGTAGACAAATTTTGCACATGAGAAATAATATGAGATAAAATACAATTCAGAATTAAACTGCATTACTAATGTATCTCTGATTTTTCTATCTTCTTTGAGAAGTGGGCGGATGGGGGGTGGGAAACAAAATATGTCATATATCATATTAATGTATGGAGTACATTTCAGGAGGATAATACTTTTCTAGTAGTGGCCAATCCTATCAACACAGTCTGGTTTGTAATACAATAATTATGATGAATATAGTGTCCAATTTTGAATAGATCAAAGATGTGCTCAAGCAATAATCAAAATGACATTGTTAAATTTCAAAATGTGTCATTCCTTTTCAGTTCTCTACAATTCATACTGGGATTTCTCTTTTTTCTAAGAAAACAAGTTTTGGTCATCTTAGCAATCTTTTCCTGGTGGAAAGTTTTCATTTTCTCACTATTCAAGAAAAGAGATAAATTTGTTATAAGAAAGAATCCTTTTAAGAGTTATAATATCAATATATCAATATTTCAAGTATATTTTGATGTAGTATGTTTTTCCATATATCTCTCAAAAACTATGATATAACCATTGCAGAAGTGAATTTGGTGTTTTGATTTAAGAATTTTATGGTACCTGACTCAAAACTAATTATGTGATTAAATAGGAGATTTTGGTTTTGTATGACAGTGTTTATCTGTGTCAGTCATACTAATACTAACTCACTAACACCTTTGAAAGAATTTTTTTCCTAGAATGCTGAGTTTAGCAGGTATTTCCGCTTTCAATCACTGTATAGAATGTCTTCTAACTTCACTAGCAGTGGAGAACGAAGTGTTTCCTAAATGTGTCCTCTATCTATTATAGTAGATATTGGATTTGAGGGGCAAATTTAAATAGAGATGTCAGTGATGTGTTATGTGGTGTCTGTAAGAATTTTCTGAATAGATATTATAAGGGAATATGAAGAAACAAGATTTGTCTAGATTTAAGGTTCATTGAATTTTTAATATTTAAATAAGCCATATCTTTCAGCTACCCTTTTTATAATGAGTCTTATAGTTATTACTCTCCATATTTTATAATACAATACTTTATGGTAATATTTTGCTGTAGTGAAGTAATTCAGATATTGGCCCATGTGTGCACTCATCAATTTCAGAAACTTGAAAGGCATAGAAATCTGTTGGAACTATTTTTAACGTTCTTTTTTAAAGTTTATTCAATTAAATTCTTTTCTTTAAATGATAATTAAAAATTCTAAAAGCATTTCCACAGATTTTCAGTGGACTCTGGAATGTCTTGAACAATATGGTCATACAAGGAACATTGTTTTCACTAATGGTATCTTTCTTCAGCATCAGTGTTCAGGATTGGTGGTCCATAAATAATTGTAAACTTTGAGTCTTCTTTATTTCTGCACTAACTTTATTTTTCTGATTCTGCTAATCCATAATAGTTTACCCAATTCTCCATCAGTTCTTCTGTATTCTTTAAAAAAATTTTTTTTAATATGGTATGTATTTTATTATATCTTCCCTACAACTGTGTACAGGATTTTTCTCAAAATGATTTGGGGCCCTTTCCTTCAGTGTCACTTTTTACCTTTCGAGTACATCCACTCACACCCATCTCCTTTGTCTATGTCTGTCCATTACACGATGTGGCCACAGAAGAAGTGGACTCCACAAGGAGAAGACACGCAGGTCTGTCTCTTCTACTGCTTTTCTTTGTTATTTTTTCATGTATCTAACTTATTTTAGAAATTTTTTACTATTTTTTCTTCATTTCATAATTCTTCATTTTCCTCTAATATAACAAAATGTTAAATCTTGCAGGCCTTTTTATTTTAGTTAGTGGTATATTCAACTTTTAACAGCAACTGCTCCAATTAGATTGATAAAAATAAAACGATTAATTTTTAATGTAATATGTATGTGTGTGTATGTATGTGTGTGTGTGTATTTTTCCATAATGGGTAACTAAATCCAGATCCAAATATATGTATATGTATATATGTCTGTACATATATACATAAAGATATATAGTATTTTGTCAGTGAGATTAAGTTAACAAATGAATCATATTCATTCTTCAACTTATTTTAGACTTCAACCTTGTTTTCAACTTCATTTTACATAATTCTAAAAGTACTTTATTTTTATCATGAGTTCTGCAATGTGCTAGACATTTGGAGAACATTAAAGATCTAATACATGACCTAAACAAGCTCTCAATATCAATGAGGAGTTAAAATATGTGGGTAACATGCTGTGTTTATGTGCCAGTATGGATGGTTCTAACAATATGGTCTGTAAAGATATAAAGTCAAATAAAATCTGTTTCAGCTAGATGGCCAGAAAAGGCTTCATGGAAGAAATAACACTTGAACTGAAACTTGAACATTCATTCAACACTCATTTATTAAGCACATGTGATGTGATACTGTTCTAGGTGCTGGAAATAACAGGACACACAATAGCTCCCCATCTTTGCTGGCTTTTTCTAGTGTGAGTCTGATAAGTAAATGCAGTAGTATTGCAGGTGCTATGAGAAATCTGTGTATATAGAATGCAGTGGAATCATAAAGGATGGTATGATCATTTCCACCTGGAAAGTATGGATATTAGTTCAAGAAAGACTTTGTAGGAGAGATAACATATGAATTGAACATTAAGAACTAGAAAGATGTTGCCTCCTGGGTAGAGTACATTTCAGGCAGAGGAAACAATATGGGGAAAATGACTTCAAACGAGTTTAGGCAAAAGTAGGCAAGGGAGTGTTTCTGAAGATCATGTGTGATATTGAAACATGTAAAGCAAGAAAAGAACAAGATCAGATACTTTTTCCTAGAAATATTACTGTGGAAAGCTATGTAAAAAATGGACTAGAGCAGTAAAAGCAGAAAAATCGTTTATGAGGCTGGTGCACCGATCAGTAGAGAGATGATAATGGGCTGACATAAGGTATCAGTAGCATATGATATTGATACATGAGAAGTTATATAAAGATGTAGAATCTGTAGGACTTAGTCACTGATTAGATATTGTTGATGCAAGAAAGGGAGGGAATAAGATAATTTCAGGTGATGGAAATGTATGGGTAGATGGTGGCCTATTTTGTCAGGATAAGGAATGAACAAGTTTTGGGGAAAAAAATAAAATAATTCAGTTTGAGGGTGGGTTGAGTTTGACATTCCTTTGGAATATTAAGATATGGCTATCTAATAGAAGTGATTGAAGGTATGGATGTGGAGACTCAGAGAAGTCTGGGCTGGAGACATAGAATAGAGTATCATCACTTAACTGATTCCATTGGAATGAATGGAATTGTCAGAAGCATATGAAGATTAAGAAGAGAACCAACAATCACATTTCTGGGATTACCAACATTTATTTACATTTAAGGAGTGGATAAAAGAACAAGAGTCAGAATTCCATGATGAAAAGAACTACTGAAGGACAATAGGATATCCAGAAAAGAACAGAAATTCAAGAAAGGGAAGTGTTTCAAGAAGGGTATACTCATCAGAAAATTTCAAGAGAAGAACAAATATTGTTAAGTGACAAAACTAACCAATAACAGTCTGCCCAGTTGGCGTCAGTGAAGTTGTGGAGGATGGGAGCCAGATGGAAGAGAAGGAAAGACAGGTCTAAAAGGGAGAAAAATGAAGATGAATGTAGACTAGGTGAATGAATGAATGGCTTGGGGAAATAACAAATTGAAGAGTAGCTACCATGGGGAATACAAGAAAGCTCACCAAAGATACATAGGAAGAGGATAGTGTACGTGAAGAACTTAAATTTGTGATGACATTGGTTCTCTAATGTGTGATTGACTCATTAGCACACTTCAGATAAATTGTTGGAAGTTTGTGAGCAGTTATAATAGAAAAAGAGGATGGGGATGTTGGGGGTGGGGCTGGCAAGTCAAGTGTTTAAAGTGATGTCCTAGAGTGCCTGAGTGGCTCAGTTGGTTAAGCGTCTGCCTTCCACTCAGGTTGTGATCCTGGAGTCCTGGGCATCGAGTCCCACATCTTCTCCCTCTGCCCTTCACCCTGCTTGTGCACGCGCTCTCTCTCTCCCTAATAAATAAATAAAATCTTGAGAGAAAGAGTAATGTACAAGATAGATTAGGGAAGTCGCTCGTCATGTGAGATCATGCGGTCTTGTTAAATTGTGTTCATATGCAAAGTTTTCCATGAACTGGAAGAGAAGGGGTTCAGTAAAAGAACTGGAATTTGTGGAAATACTCAAGGCTAATGGAGGCAAATGGAGAAGGTTATTTTCAGAGACTGATTTAATGATGCTTAGAGTTTTCAGATGTTCGACAATCCCGAGTGGTATAAAGCTACAGGGTTTGGTCCTGAAGTGGAGCGTGGATGACAGTTTGGAAAGGAAATGAAAGTAACACATTTTGATGTAGCATTTTTATATATGCATTGAAGTCACGGATGGCCTAAGTTTGACAGGAAATGGATGAAGGAAATTTCCCAGGAAGATGGTAGCACCAAGGAAGTATAATGGTATGAACATCAAGTGAGTCGATTTTATATGAAATTAGAAAAGTAAGCATGTGGAAGCAGCAGTGCTGATCTAGAAGAATGCTGAGGCCACTTCTGGGATTCCATATTAAAGTATAGGATTTCGAGCAGTTTCTCCTCAAAATGTTTCTGGCGGAGGTAGTGTTCTTGTGGAAGGGTCAACTTTCCATTCAGGCTAACAGGTGAGATGAACACTCCAAAATGAGGCTGATAATGCATAAGATTTAAGTAAAAGCAATGGGGCTTCAGAATTTACAGTAGAAAAGATGAAGATGTGGGAAGGAATGTGGGAAAAATTAGAGAAGGAAGCTCAGGGCACATGCAGCTGAGGCTACAGATCAGAAAACGTTAAGAAAATAATAGATGTGGGGCGCCTGGGTAGCTCAGTGGGTTAAAGCCTCTGCCTGAGGTCATGATCCCAGGGTCCTGGGATGGAGCCCGCATCGGGCTCCCTGCTCAGCAGGGGGCCTGCTTCCTCCCCCCACCCCACCCCCGTGCCTGCCTCTCTGCCTACTTGTGATCTCTGTCTGTCAAATAAATAAATAAAATATTTAAAAAAAATATATATATATATATATATATAAAAGAAAATAATAGATGCTAGGATAAGGAAGGAATAAAGGATTGAATGTGGTAGGAGAGAAAACACGGAGAAAAATAAAAAATGTAAGCCTAACTTTGGGAGGGGGAATTCAACTGATTGAACAAAGGAATCTCCATGATAGGCATAAAGGTAAAAGGAAAGTACTTAGTTGAGGGAGTTTGAAAATTAGGGAGAGGAGAAGATTGATAACAGAAGCAATCTTTCTTAAGAAAAGTCAGTGCTGTCTAGGACACATGTGGAATGGTTAAAATACGGAGGAAAGTGACTTTTGTTTTGTTCAAATATCAGGTCCCAAATTACTTTTAATTTTTACCTAAACATAATTTGAAGTCTTTCTTAGTGTATACTCTAAAGCTGTAGTTGTACCTATAGATCTACAACACTTAACTTTCCTTCCTGTTGGAGGAAGCCAGAGTGAGCTTTCTCAGTTCTAGTTGTAGACGCCCAACACTGTCAGCGGGGATTTGATCTTATTACCTAGCACTGAATTTAGGATTCCACAAACTCTTCAAAGCCTAGAGATAAATGAAAACTAATGCATTCCATTCCAAAGGAGTAAGGAGAGAATGATAGAGTAGGTAGTAAGAAGAGCTTCAGGAAAAAGGAGGTAATTTTAGAAAACAGCAAATTTTGTAACAAGCAATTCAGAATGGATTTCCAACTGTTTGATAAAAGTTAGATGAAGTTAAAGCTTTTCAGAAACTGACTGGAACTGACCAATAAAATCATATCTTTTTAAAACTATCATCACATCTCTAATGAATATGTAAGTTGGTTATTTCTCTGTATCAAACACCACCTCTTAATACTTGGAGCCAAATTGTGATGGGTAAATAACTTCTTAAAGCTAATCATTTTCCTGACATATTAAGTTGAAGTGTATATTTTACATTTTGCACCATAGTCGAAGGACCTTCGTTTCTGTTAATAGGTCCAAGTATGGTCATTGCAACATAGTTCTACACCCTAAATGAAGGAATGACATTTGATCACACATTTTGAAGCAGGAAAAAAAAAAACACACACACACTAATTTTACCTCTTGCAAATAGTAACTGAGTTTCTTCTAAATGAGAAGTAGTGAGTTTTATTAGGGTTTACACTTTTCTTCTTACTCTTAAGAAATTTCATATGACAAATGTATTTTTTTTTAGATAATTGTAAAACAGATCTTAGAGACCATTTGAAAGAAAGCTAATGATGCAAAAAGGATTTTAAAAATACAGTTTGGTAAGTTCCATGAGATAATTAATATCTGCTCATGTTTTTGAATTCAAGTTTTAACTACACAAATTTGCAGAATTACTTCTAGACCTGGTCTAGAGCATCTAGCAATCTTAGTGCTTATGTAATATATGTTTTTCTCCTAAGAAGATCTCAAAAACAAAAGATGTTTTGTCACCCATATTTCTTACTAATTTGTAGGTAAATTACTATATTATAATACCAATTATTACATTATGATGTTAACTAGTTGTTACATTGTTATAGTTGGTTCTGTGCTACATCAAGAGTTTTGGAAAATATGTTTAAAAATTTCTATTTCAGACTGGCCCATTGGTCTGCCAGGCACTGATGTTAATTTGAAAAGCTTAGCAATTCAACTTGAATAGATTTTAAACACTTCTTGATAAAAATACAACTGGGAATAACTAGCATATCCTTTGCATTGAAGTTACTTTTTTCTAATTTTTAAAATTTATTTTTAATTCTTTTAAAAAATTTTCCAACATTTTTGAGACATAATTGGCGTATAATATTGTTTCAGTTTGAGGGCTGGCACCTGGCTGGCTCTGTTGGTAGAACATGTGACTCGATCTCAGGGTTGTGAGTTCAAGCCCCACGTTGGGCATAGAGATGACTTAAAAAGACAAACATTTTATTAATATTAGTATAACACTGTGATTTGAATTTGTATAAATTATGAAATGATTTCCATGATAAGTTCAGTTAACTTTTTGTAATTCTTAATAAAATTATTACTTCACTTCCTATTAGGGTTAGCTAAGAGAAATTTTTTCAAAATTAATACAGTATTATTTTTATCGTGAAAAGTTTCTTTTTTTTTCTGTGATTATTATGAATGTTGCCCTTGAGATATGTTAGTCCAAACCTGCACTTCAGTTTTTATCACATTTGTTTGGCATATGTGCCATGTTCTGAATGCTAGGTGCTTTCATGTGACCTCTCATTCTACTTGTGTTATATCCTAAAAGATAAAGAGAAGTAACATTCATTGTAGGGGAAATTTGCTCTATCTATGAGTATGTACACATGTAAACGTGCATATAAGTTGTTTCTGAAATTCTCCCAAATCTTTCAATTACTGATTTCTTATCAGTCTTATCATTACACACAGATTCTACCCATTTTAGGCATTTTCTGTGCATTGATTCTATCCTACCTATATTTCATGGGCTCTATTATTGACAAAAGTCTAAGATATAGATAGATACTCAAGATTTGCTCAGTCATGAAAACCATAACTCTGTAGTATACTGAAATTCTACTGGAAAATGTAAATCAGTTAGTTTCTAAGGAAGAATGGTGTGTCAACTCCCTGTTCATTACCGTGCTGGCTACCTTAGACATTAGAAGAGATAGAGCAGCTTGGAATATTTTATGTAAGTTTGCATTTAACATTTTATTAAGTAGTGTTGTGATTTTTTTTTTAAAGATCTTATTTATTTGACAGAGAGAGATCAGAAGTAGGCAGAGCAGCAGGCAGAGGGGTGGGGGGAAGCAGGCTCCCCG
The DNA here is from genome assembly GCF_963455335.1 of Martes martes. Lineage (NCBI taxonomy): Eukaryota > Metazoa > Chordata > Mammalia > Carnivora > Mustelidae > Martes > Martes martes. Next base: position 33,569,822 of record NC_137891.1, on the reverse strand, counting down.
CTGAGCAGATAGCCCCATGCGGGGCTCGATCCCAGGACCCTGAGATTGTGACCTGAGCCGAAGGCAGAGGCTTAACCCACTGAGCCACGCAGGTGCCCTGTGTTGTGATATTTTAACTAAAAAGGTATCACATAAAATATGAGTATATGCACATATATAGAGAAACATAATCACATCCTATTAATAAAGCATAATACTTAAGACTAACTCTCTAAAGCCTATAAATATGCGAATATAAAAGGAGAGTTCAGAAAGTTCTTGAAACTTGAAATAACAGGAATAACCACACGTGGAATAAAAATAGTCTTGAGTATTTCTTCCTTGTGTGGGTGGTGTGAAGGAAATTAGAAAGATGATTCAATAGATTATGAGAATATTAATTAATATTAATAAAAGATTAATAGAATAAACTATGAGGCTAGAAGTCAAGAGACCTAGTTTTCGCTTCAGTCTTGCTACGGAGCTGTGTGATCCCAGACACGTAATTTCAGATCTTTGGGTTTCAGGTATCTCGCTTTTAAATTGGGGTTTGGAATGCATTGTTTTTTAACTTTTTTATGGATAGAAAATTCCATTTGCCTTGGAAGATACATCCTGAATTTAAGATGTTACTTCTCAAGGTATTATTCGTGCAGTCTGAATACTGTAATCTTTTATTTTATCTTGACCTATTGTCCACCTTAGCTCTCTCTCCTGAAAATTTCAGTTATTGAGGAAAATATTTGTTCCTATCAGAAATGTTAGCTTGCACAGCAGTATTGGAGCACAGACTCTGGAACTAGACCGCCTGACCAGCCCCACCATGTATTTGCCGGCTGATCCAGACAGAGTTGCTCAAAACCAGGGATAATAGTACAGCAAAAGGCTATTGTATGGATTAAATACATCCATATATAACCTGTAAATCACCTAAAAGCAGTGTCTGGTGCTTAGTAAGCACAATGTAAGTGAAATTATTTTTTAAAAATTTTATAAAGTATGTTAAAAACCAACTATTTTGAGTAAGGTGTATTGAAGCGCAGGCATTTTGATGTGTGGTCCTTCATTCTATGATACAGAATTAGTAATTTTTGTCATATGCATCACAAATACCTTCCGCTAGCTTGCGACTTCCGGTTTAGGACACGGAGCATCTGCGCGGCTGCAGCCAGAGTGGAGAGCTTTGTCATTTCTGGGGCAACAGAGTTGGGTAGAAAGCAAGAACATTGAAATGTGATCCGTCTGAATTCTAATCCAATTTCTGTCACCCAATAGGGATGTGACTTTGGGTACAGTTAGATTAAAGGGTTAATTAGGGGCTCCTGGGTGGCTCAGTGGGTTAAAGCCTTTGCCTTCAGCTCATCATGATCCCAGGGCCCTGGGATCGAGCCTCGCATCCAGCTCCCTGCTCGTTGGGGAATCTGCTTCTCCCTCTTCTATTCCCCTTACTTGTGTTCCTGCTCTTGCTGTCTTTCTGTCAAATAAGTGAATAAAATCTTTTAAAAAGGGGGCGGGGGGATTAAAGGGTTAATTATGTTTTAATGAAAGCATGAAAGAGCGTTTCTCTTAAAAGAGCAGGACTTTCTAAGAATAAAACAAATACATTCCTAAGTAATGAAATTTGGAAAGAGTCTTGCCTGCAGTGTGACAGGTATACAGAATCTCAAAATCAGCATAAACTAATTAAAAGGCAACAAACTGCGAAACATATTTGCAGCACCTCAGATTATTATAAGCCTTAACATCTGAATCACTGGGACAAATAAATTATGTAGTCTCTAAAACTCTAATAGAAAAATGGGCAAAAGACATGTACAGACTTTTCACTAAGCAAGAAATTTAGTGGATAGTAAATATATTTAAAAAAAAATTCATTCCACTCATAACCAAATAGATGACTTTTTAGAAAACGAGATACTGTGTTTCATCTGTTTAAAAAACAATGCTTTAATGCTGGTGAGAGTGCGCTATAAGAGTGGTGACATAATTTAGTATAATCTACCTAAAGAGTAATTTTTCAATATAAACCAAGAACCCTTAAAAATATTCACAGGGGCGCGTGGGTGGCTCAGTGGGTTAAAGCCTCTGCCTTCGGCTCAGGTCATGGTCTCAGGGTTTTGGGATCGAGCCCCGCATCAGGCTCTCTGCTCAGCAGGGAGCCTGCTTCCTCCTCTCTCTGCCTGCCTCTCTGCCTACTTGTGATCTCTGTCAAATAAGTAAATAAATAAATCTTAAAAAAAAAAATATTCACAGACTTTTGACCTAGTGGAAATAGAGTTCAGATAAAACTGTATGTACCAAAGTCTTATTAAGGCATTATTTGTAGCAATGAAAAGGATGTTACTGTGAATGTTTACTAATAGGGGAATGGCTAAATAAATTATGATACATATGCAAACATTTAATTGAATAATTTTATTGCCATAGAAATTAGAAATACTTATTTCTATATTTTTTATAATTTGAAAAAAAATTGAAAGTAATAAAATCTGTAAGGAATCGGTCACAGGGTTCTTTCCATACTAGAAAGTAAAAAATGGTAGTTCCCATTAATTATTACTACTGAAACCAATTATGCCAAAAATTTCATTGTCAGACAGATACATAATGTAAACAATGAGTAATAAAATTGTCTTTATTTAAGATGAGAATAAAAATAAAATAGGAATAAAAATCCAAAGCAAAGACTATTAAAATGTCTATAAAATAGTCCAATAATATGTAAACTTGACTATGTTAGACTCAAATCCTTTTCTAAGTATCAAAATGGCATATTAAACTATCATATAATGTAATTGGCTTATAAAAAGGAGAGTTTATGCCTGTAATTCTTATTCTAGTGGCATAAAGGTATTTCTCATCTGAAAAATTCATTTGTTTAACAGATATCTCCTAAACATTTTCATATGCTAGTCCTTATTCTAGGCACTGGGAACATTACAGGTCTCTCCAGTCATGGAACTTATATTCTTGGGAGACCAAATAATCACTAAACAAGATAAGTTTAGATTGTTATAAGTACTATTATTTAAAACCCTATGTACTTAGTGTGACTGGGTTGGGAAGGCATTATTTTAGATGGAGCAATCCAGGAAGTCTTCCTGAAGAGGTGATAATTTGAATTAAACCAGAAGAGTAAGAAGAAACGGACTATGCAAAGGAGCCAGGAGTTATATAAGTAATTAAGATCAATATATAGCAGATAAAGTCAGGACATTTAAAGTTCTGAAGAGGAGAATAATTTTTGCTATAGATCTTCCTTTTCTGAGAAGATATTTAAGTGTCAGTGATGGATGAAAGAGTTTTAAATATTGAAGATTTTCAGGGAGATGAAGGAATAAAGTATAGCTCTGGATGGTAAAGTGATGATTAAAATATTTTTTAAATCATTTGAGTTGAAAGGAAAGGATCATATGTAGTAAATTAGTAATCAAGTTATTTAGTATTAACTTGTACACAGTACTTACTAAGTATTCATTAGCACACGGTTAAAATAAGTTATGATTGTTTTCAGATCACTTTCTCTTTGCTCACTTAAAGCTCTATACTTTTGTATCTATACTGAAAGCATTATAATATAAAAGGGTTGGCATGAATAAATCAGTTTCATATGAAAGAGGGTAAATTGACATGAATAATGCTACATTGAAGATAATTGCTAAGGGAATTTAAATTAGATTACAATTCAACTGAAGAGAGGGATGTTATTTGACAGATGATAGTTTCTTTTTATTAGCCTGTATGAAGGCTTCAGGGGATGCAGTGTAGAATGTGAGAGTAAGGATGAGGGAGGAAGGGAATGCAGAGTAAGAAAGGCAAAGTTTAATGGAAGGCAAAATGATAGTAAGTAAAAGTGATTAGATTCATTAATCATGTGACCTAACTGATGGGGAGATCCTAGTTATAGATTCTAAGGTCATAAAGAATGTGAAGGAGGTCGATAGGCTATTTTAGAGAAAAGGAATGAGAATCAGAAGGAATCTCTAAAAAGAAGATTAAACATTGAAAACGACTATATTATAGTTTAAGGTTGGGTCATTCGGAAATAAGTTAGTATGACAAAAAAAAAAACAAAAAAAACCAAAAAACAAACAAAAAAACCCAAGCGAAGATGATGCAGTTAGAAAAGGAAAAGGGAGAAAGGAAGGAATGTTGGGGCAAAAAAAGAACTAAGAGTTGAGTAGTATGTATGTGTGTATGAAAGAGAGAGAGAAAGAGAAGAGAAGAGAGAGAGTCCTTTCATGACTAAGTATTTCAGATCATAAATTTTGGAAAACAGACCAGTCTCAGCCATCCACTACTTATATGACCCTATATAAATTTTCTAATAAGTAAAATTGTGAAATAGTCCTCTTACATACAGTTGTACTGATTAAATGACGTGATCAAAATATGCAAAGCTCTTAGCACAATTCCTAGCATGTACAAAGTATTATTCTTGTTAAGATCTTAATTTTCAGGAACATTAGAATTAAGTTCTAGAATACAAGATTTTAGCTATATATTCCTAAAAGCTTTGCTGTATTTTATTTTCTATGCCTTGATCAAGTAAAATTAAACATTATTGAAAAAAAAATTAACAGCTAGACAGAAATCTGATCAATGGTTACCTACCTGGGCTTGCAGGAAAATTATTGACCACAAAGTGGCACAAGAGAACTTTTTGCAGTGACAGAAATACTCTGTACCTTGATTGTGGCAAGGTCGCATGATTATATACATTTGTTCAATGTCATAGAACTTTGCACTTAAGTAGTGTGAATTTTAATTTATGTAAGTATGCCTCCATAAATTTGACTTCAAAAATAACTGAAAATACATAAAATTTAAATGAATTTTTTAATATAGTACCCAAATAGTACTAAATATAAGCTAGCAGAACATTTTATTTGATCTGACACATCGCAAGCAATTAAGAGCCAAGTCCCATCCCCAGATAGGTTTCAGGGGGCATGGTAATGGATGGGGTTAGCCAATAACCTCGTAACGGAGAGAAGTGATAACTACAGGGGTTGAACTAGCAAACAAAGGAAGGCCTAAATGTCTGAATCAGAAGCCGTGGTCAAGAAACCAAGAAAGAACAAGGAGATATTTAGGGTTGACATTTGCAAGAAGAGGCAAGACATTAACAAAGATCTAGACTCTGGATATTCTAAATATTCATTAATAATAACTAAAGGGAGAAGAATAGGTATGAGAAGTAATGTTAAATTGTTTTGGACAAACTGGGTTTTAGGTATCATTTGGGGATGGCTAGGAGACAACTAGAGATGTGATTCTTAAGCTTCCAGGAGAGGTAGGAGCTGAAGGTAAGAGCCTAGAGCCTTCAGCAGTCAACATTTTGGATAATTAAGTCACTGTGATATAATTTTTTTTTAACTATAGTTAAGTTTAGGACCCATTATAAGTATAATTTTTATTTCTAGTTTTACAGATTGAAAAATTAAGGTAAAGATCAGTTAATAACTTGTTCCAGCCATTTGAAGCTGGAATTTAAACTAAAGCAGTTGGGCTTAGTGACAAAATCCATGCCCCTAACCTCAGGAAATGGGGTCTTTACCTGTGGCAAGGTAAAGGATAGGTTAAAGCCAAGAAGCTGGGACATGTGCATTGAACACCATTAGAGAACAATGCCAGATGTCTAGAAAAAGGAGAAAAGGAAGAGAGGAATTCAGAAAGGGGGATTTAATGTCAACAGAGAGCAGCTCATTCTAGTTTGCAGTTTTATTTAGAATCCTCAGTGTAATTAGTATTCCCGTGTGAGCATTTGGAAGGTTGAATGACCTTCAGCCTGGTCTCTAGCTCGGGCTGATCTCTCCTGGTGTCTCCATTGAATCATCATCTGTCTCTGAGAGTGATCCTACCTAACTTTCATTCCTCTTTCTTCTCAGTGTTGAACAGAAGCATTTCAGGAGATGTCCCTATTCAGGAAACATTTAGGATGCATTCCTTTGAATTCTGAGGGGGTATTAAACTGCAGGATATTAGTCTCTCTGGATGGTTCTTCTAATTCCCTTGATTGATAACGGCCATCATGAGCACTTATGGAAAAAGATAATCAGCTTGATATCCAAGCATGAGAATTATTTAAAATCCCTATATTTAAATAGTTCCTTTTCTCACTGTACATAATAACGCTCAATTTAGGGAATCCTAATCTAATGAAAAGTATTTATTTAGCTAACATGGATAAAATTATATGACAACATGGATTAAATTATATAACAAACATTACAATGTACTTTTTTTCCTTTTAATCACACTACTGCTACATAAGCTTCACTCATTTTATCCCAATTGATACCTCAAATGTATAATCATTTTTTTGGAGGCTTATGTCACATTTGCAATTAACAATCATAATTTATTATTAGCAATTTTTAAAATTTCAATATAAAAAATTTCTTTTTCTCTACTCAATTTAATTTCCCAAGCACAATTTTATCATCTTACTTGACTTGGTTTTGCTTGCCAACATATTATCTTTAAAGGAAATGTGAGATTTTATATGCATACCATCATTGAAAATATGAAGTGAAATATATCTAACAACTGACATTTATTTTACTCTTGGAAATTTGACCACATTTATTTCATTCCTCTCTCCATTTATTAATAACCCCATTACGATTCCGCTATTCTTGGAAGAGGAACAAAGCTATGTTCATTCTTTCACACTTTCATTGTGGTTTGGGGGACATAATTACATGTGTTTGGTTCCTTTTAAGAATCTCTGTAATAGAATTCTCCTTTGAATGACTTGTCACCCCTTATCTGCCTCTTTGTTGGCCTGATCGGCTTTTTTGCTGGCCTGAATTAGAAGGTGAAAGATATCTTTTTTTTTTTTTTGAGATTTTTTTTTTTAATAAACATATAATGTATTTTTATCAGAAGGTGAAAGATATCTTTAAGCGGTGCCTGGGTGGTTCAGTGGCTCAGCTCAGGTCATGATCTCAGGGACCTGGGATTGAGCCCTGCGTTGGACTCCCTGCTCAGTGAGGGTCTGTTTCTCCCTCCCCCTCTGCCCTTACCCCCCGCTTGTGCTCTCTGTCTTACAAATAAATAAATAAAATAAAATCTTAAAAAAAAGATATCTTTGTTGCCTTCAAAAATATTTATTTTAATGCCATGTTTAATATAACTTATTTTTTAAATTTTTATTTAAATTGCAGTTAGTTAACAGTGTGATATTAGTTTCCAATGTATAATACAGTGATTCAACATTCCCATACAACACCCAGTGCTTATCACAAGGACACTCCTTAACCTCCATTACCTATTTAGCCCCCTCCCCCTTTCTTCCTTCTGGTAACCATCCATTTGTGCTCTGCAGTTAAGAGCCTATTTCTTGTTTTCCCTTCTTCTCTCTTTTTGCCCCTTTGTTCGTTTTGCTTCTTAAATTCCACATATGAGTGAAATCGTGTGGTATTTGTCTTTCTCTGCCGTATTTTGCTCAGCATAGTACTCTCTAGCTCCACCCATGTCATCATGTCATTGCAAAAGCAAGATTATATTCTTTTTTATGGCTGAGTAATAGTCCATTATATATATATATATATATATAAAACATATATATATATGTTAAATATCTATATATTCTTTATCCATCCATCAGATAGATCCTGGGCTGTTTCCATAACTTCACTATTGTGGATAATGCTGCTATTAAATTCGGTGTGCATGTATCTGTTTGAATTAATATTTTTGTATTCTTAGGGTAAATACATAGTCGTGCTTGTGCTGGATCATAGGGTAGTTCTATTTTTAACTTTCTGAGGAATCTCCATACTGTTTTCCAGAGGGTCTACAGCAGTATGCATAACCACCAACAGTGCACAAGGGATTCCTTTTTCTCCACATCCTTGCCAATGCTTGTTTCTTGCATTTTTTATGTAAGCCATTCTGACAGGTGTGAAGTAATATCTCATTGTGGCTTTGATTTGCATTTTCCTGATGATGGGTGATGTTGAGCATCTTTTCATGTGTCTGTTGGCCATCTGTATGTCTTCTTTGGAGAAATATCTATTCATGTCTTCTGTCCATTTTTAAGTTGGATTATTTGGTTTTGGGGTGTTGAGTTTTATAAGTTCTTTAAATATCTTGGATACTAACCCTTTGTCCTAAATAAGCTCTCATAGGAGTTTTAGAAATGCTGAAATGAAACCTAAAGAAATGAAAAGTAAATAGGTAATCAGTGTGAACAATAGCAAATACCACAAAAATTGATTTGGGGAGGATTTATATTGTTTCGGTTTGCATTTTTATTAGCTCCATTTTAGGTCCAACATTTTGGTAATCATCATTATCATTTCTTTTCTATACAATCTTTGTGAGATGGTTAGAGTTCTTTATATAGGAAAAAGTCTATAGACTAAACACAATTTTGTAAGCAAAAAATCTAACTAATAGGAAATCCAAAATTTCACCATGTGTTTGGAATCCTACCATGACTATTTTTTAAAAAGAATTTAAAATATCGATATTAAGGCTAAATACAATTTGGAATGCAGAGATCTCAATTTTTAATGTAATGTGGGCAAATTTAGATAAGTTTTTAATTATAGGATGAAGAATATACTGAGTTTCCAGTATTCATAAGAAAAAATATATGGGTCTCTTCCTAGAATAGGCCTTATTACAGTTTTTGTATGGTAGACATTTTTATCTTTTTATGATTTAAGTTAGCATTCTCAGCATTTCTCAGTATACTTAAATTTCTATTTCTAAATTACCATAATGTAAAGTTGCATTTATATTTCTTCACAATGCTCCTATCAAACCTTCCATGCAATCTGCGATTTGTAAAATAGTGGATGTAGTTGAAATACAGCTCATGGCTATGTTCGTTAGCCCCAGGTGTGGGACACGGTGGTCTTTCATAATATGTCACACACAACTGTAATAAGATGGGACAAGTCATATACACAGGGCGATGATATGTACCACTCTGTGGATCATCTCTTCCTCCAGTTAGATTTTGTCCATCAGGAAAAAGGTGGGAGATTCCAAAGTGCTTAACACATATGGGGGATAGTGTATTAACTCAATGATTCTGACTCATGTTTCCATCTTTTATCAGTAGTTATTGTACTTTCTCATAAAAGCATTTTTAATAAATAACCATTGTTTCCTTGTCTCAGGGACTTTTACTTGAAAATTAATTTATCCTGTAAGAAAACTTTTTTTTTTCAAAGAGACGGGAATTGTGACTAACAAGTTAAAAATAACTAAGTTATTAGAAAGTTACTAATATTTTCTTTCAAACACCTCACTGTATACACGGCGGGGAAAAACATATGC